>NW_027280476.1:0-327574 GCF_046629955.1 Centroberyx affinis | reverse complement strand
CTCTTACTCGCTCTTCTTCCGCAGGACGAGGTAGGTGACAGCTAGGATGAAGGTGAGGACAAAGGAGAGCCAGGCCAGGACAAAGCAGTGTCCGTAGCCTCCCTGTGTGTCGGCCGTGTGAAGCTCGGCAGTGTAGATCGAGGCTGCGATCATTATACACAGACCTGGAAAAGGGAATAGAAGAACACTGTCACATATAACCAGGCAGGTCAATATAAGATTTTAAGATGTAATCTACTAAGATTATAAGACTTGTGCTCAAAGATGGTGTAATGGATTGTTAATTCTCCTGACCACATATTGCCAACTATAGGAGTGAGTGGGTCCAATCCTGCCATGACCCAGTATCAGTATTTCATTCTGAATCAAAATCCTTAAGATGCAAACAATTAAATGACAGTCACAAGTGGCGATGCTGGGGTTCAAGCCCAGGGACGTTAAAGTCTTAAAATGACAGTTTTACCTTGTTAGCCTATTTTCCATGTCCTGATATATACCTATTTAACGCTCAACGCCACTAAAATAATCCAGTGACACCGACGGTTATACCCCACGGCTGTGGTTTTCACATGTGCTATCAAGGCCAGAGAGTCTGCAGGTTTTCATTCTAACCAAACACTACAGCAGCTTCATTTAATGATTAACACACCTTCAACCAGAGAGGAGGAACTAATCTGTGAGATCGGTTGCTGTGTTTTGGTTGGAATGAAAACCTGCAGACTCTCGGGTGTTGATGGTACATGAGCGAAAACCACAGACCTACTGCATATGCATCCAACTCTGTGTTAACATTATCGTACAGAAACACTGAAAGTGTTGCTACTGGACCCCTACTTTGATCAATTTTGTATGGAATGCAAACATTTATGGCACCCCCTATCTGTCAGTTTTAAAATTACTTGGCAGACATGGTTCCTCATCTCTACTCACCATACTGCATGTACCAAGTATATGATGACTGAGGCCACACCCTTCTCAAATTAACAGTTTGTGGCCCATTAGGCTGTGCACCGTCACATGGAAAATTGAGCAAAGGCAGTTTGAGATAAACAATAATAATCCCATAGGAAAACGATGAGGTTCAGTCTCTATGGGGCTCGACCCTCTAACAAGAGAAAACGTATATATAAAGGCTGTCAAGTCTTGTTAAGACACACTTCCAATTCAGTCTTTCTTAAATGCATTAGATTTGTTTACACTGCTCCGTCCTCATCTCCTTTAGGGATTACCCATTTACTCTATTATGTTGGACTAAAGGGTGCTGAGGAGAGTTATGTTCACTCCATCAAATCAAATTACACCTTATAATCACACAGTAATATAAGTCTTACTAAAGATCCATACTATTATTGTATTCTATAGTCAAGCATTTAGCAGATGTGACTTAGAACAAATGCTAGGTACAAAAATAAGAGCCAAGCAAGATAAAAAAAATATAGATTTTTTTTCTTCTGGCCTTTAGTCAGACGTCTGACTCCGGGTTACTTACAGGAGATCATCTGTAAAACTCCAGAGAAGGTGAACCTCTGGCCCTTGGCCAGGGTGAACAGCTGAGCCACAAACACAAACAAGGCCAGGATGGCAAAAATACAGGCCAGCACGGAGGTGGCCTGGACTGCCTGCAGGAACTCTGCAGAGAGATAGAGAGAGAGAGAGAGAGAGAGAGAGAGAGAGCAGCAGTTAGTAGATGCAATGTAATGTTCACCTTATAAACCAGTTAAACTACACAACTAGCCATGCTAATTGTGTGTGTCATCAGTAGATAAGCACACTAGTCAAGGCACTAGGATAGACTTCAGTGATGTTTCACAATTATGCAACAAAATGATGTAAAAAGGAAATAAATTACATCCTTTTAAGATTAATGCAATAATCTGCTGTTATCAATTATTTCTTATGTCATAATTTTACATTCTTTGGAAACCACTGCAAAATACACTGTACAGTATTATCACCAAACAATCAACCACAATTCAAGACCATCACCAAATGCCAAAATAAGGATAACCACAGTCAGATACACATGGGTTGGCTGCATAATTCTAAGCCCATATGCACAACATTTCATAAGAAGAAGACGACGACGACTGATCTAGGATTGTTGGTCATGTAACATACTTAATGAACTCCACTCTTGACTAGTGACTTCAACCAGTCCCTAATCAGCACCCATACTGTAGCATACATCATGCATATGGGCGTGATCTCGGATCTCCGGTTAGGTCACATCATCATACAAACTCATATCAGCACTCTTAGTCTTAGATATTTTCTGAATACAGGCGGTGCAGTTACCCTCGGGGTAGTCCTTCAGGTTGGTGTAATGCCAGGCGGAGCCCACCATATCCCACCTGCCCCACAGGTCAGTAGACATTGTATCTGTCATCCACCAGGCCTGAGGACGCAGGAGGGAATCATAATGACTATTTAAACACACATTTCAAGACGCACATAAAGTCATTTCTGTCCCCCATGACTAACACCTACTGTGTGTTTAATCAACAAATCTGTGAACCGGTCTTTCCACACGTTATCATGAATAAGCCACTGTAGACAGTTTTTATCTAAAGCCAGTGCATATTTGGGGAATGCTGTTCTAATGATGGAAATGTATTTATTACTTTACAAAAAAAAAATCCATATAATAACAAAAACAAATTAAAATTCACTACTAAACAAATGTGTCATCCAACTTTGTTGACTAATAAAATAAAAAGGAGGCAGTGTATTTCACTATATTCAATTATATTTTGTATATTTTCATTGAGTTGATGAAAATATGTGTAGAGGTATGTAGATTTAAAGCCCTTACAATTTGGTTGACAAATACAAAGAAATACAAATCATACTATTCTGACTCTAGAGTGTTTCCAAGTTGTTTATTAACACAGGGAGTGGCTTTAGTTTCTATAAGAGAAGTAATAAATATTGTTTATGTGCTGTGTTTGATTCTCCAATGTAAATGCATGCAGTAGCCTTTGGTTGACATATTTGTTAACTTACTTAATCTGGCAAGTTGACTAAGAAACCTTATGCTGTTCCTCTAACAGAATGTTCCAACTTACAGGAGAAAGCAAAAAGAAAAGCCCACTTACATTATCAATGGTGGCCACCAGAAGCAGGATGATGGTGGTAATGTGCAGAAGAACAATTCCAGCCAGGATCAACATTGTGTCTCTCTGAAAGGGCAGATAACAGGGGCAGGCGGAAGGATGCACAGTATTTATCTTCCAAGATTCTATGGAGTTATATAACACAAGCCGAGACTTGAGGTGAGTCCAATTCACACACAGCTGTCACAAATAACCACTGTCTCAAACAGAGAGACAGAGGGGGAAAAAACGGAGAATGGAGAGCCGTTGCATGCAAGCCCAAACTCGTCCCAGCAGTCTCACAAACACTTTTTTTTTTTTTTTTAAATAACTGCATGGGCCATCTGCTGTCAAACACACCCCCACTCACTCCCACACAGGGGCTTCCCTGGGCGCCTCACCTCGCTGCTCTAAGGCGGAATCAATGGGATGATTTTTTTTTTTCCAGGCCTTTAAAAACTACAAATTAATTATAAATGAGGTGGTTATGTTATGTAACTAAACAGATCAAGAGAACATCTATTTGAGCGAGTCCATGCATACTTTTATTTATTTTTTTGGTTACTTGAATACTTTTGCTCCATAACTCATTTTCTGTATATATTGCTTCGACAAGAAGGGAGCATTTGTTTAGACCTTGTTAGGGCATTCCCATCTGGGATGGGTGCTGCGGCTCCCTCCGTTATACAGACACAGGCCCTATAGTCAACTACTGTGAAAAGAGCGCGAGAATACGACGACAGAAAATAATAATCACGACTGCGTCTAAGCCATATACACCGACGAATACACTTTAACTTCAAATTTTAACTTCAAATTTTAACTTCTCAATACAACATTATCGCGAAAGTGTTCGGAGTCGCGCTTCCTTTTAACACTTTGCTGTTGCGCTCGTGAAAAAAAAGTGATAGCCGTGCAATTCTTCAAAGCGCTGCTGAAAAACCTGAACTATGCTGAACTTAATTTTTCTCAACTCCGCCGACGTGAAAACCGCCTAAAACACACGCTAACGCCGTTTCTGACACCATCATGCACACGGCGCGATCACACAAAACGTAAACAAGGTGAAGAAACATTACCTGAAAGCACTTTTACGCACGGGAGTTATTTGGGAATGCGAAACACTGTAGACCCACCCAGCTTTGAATTCACAGCATACACATCACCCTGTTTTCCCTCTCCAGCCCCCTTCCCTCCCTTTCCCCTCACCAAACCCCACCCATAGCTCCAGCTTTTTCCTCCCTCAAAAAAGTCCAGAAGTGGCTAAAGGTTCCCTCTGTCAAACCAGCGCGCGAGGACGAGTAATGTCCTCAAAACAATCAAAACAGCTCCATTACACTGCCATACAGACAAATTAGAGGATTATAAAAATTCCTTCTAGCTGTTCCACAAGTATGTCTGATTACTTGCAAAGCTTCTTAAGATGCCTTTTTAATTAGTTCAAGCAACCCACAATCTGTAAAACCTTTAGTAAACTACTTCAGTGGGAGTGTCTTTATTTCTTTGGCTAATTAGCTCACCTGGGTGCTCATTTACATAATTAATTAGCCACAACAGCTGTACTATCAAAATTGGGTTTTTTTTAAATCATTTTGCTGATGTTTCCCTCTTTCAGCAGGCCTAAAAATCTATTGGATACACTTTAACATGTCCTGCAGAGCAGCAGCAGTCTGTCTGTTGCTTGTGCTGTCAGTTGCCAGTTTAAGACCTGATGCACACAGTGGTGCGGGGCATGCTGAGCCCTCTCGGGTAAAGCATGGGGGAAAGGGTCATCATCACTATGGACCGCAATCTCAGTCTGACGCTGGTGACACCTTCCCAAGTAAGTGAGATGACATATTGGCAGAGTTGACTGGTGCAAGACCCAGAAATTGAAATCAATCTAAATCAATAAAACCTTTTGAACAGATTATTCAGCATTCCTGTCAACCAATCTTCTCACACTAGATTGCATCAGTGATTCCCAATGTAATGTTATTTACGGTGTGAAGGTTTCCCCCCACAGCCACAGTGGCTGTTTAATGCCATATCAGCACAGACACCACTGAGTGGACAGGATGGGTTCTCCACTGTGGTTCCTACTGTCCGCTGTGGGAGCAAAGCCATGATAATCACATTCCAGCAGCGGGACATGGACACTTTCCTCATTGAGAGATGTAAGTCAGTTCCTTCGTGCTACTAACTGTAACACGAGGCCCTGTGGAAGGCAGATACATATCGAGCTACGCCTCCTTAACCGACCTCTAACACAATTACAGTCTCTAATTAAAACATACCTACAGTCCGGTGGTGATCGACCCCGTGTAATTTGGGGATTATTGTGGTCACTTGACACGCAGCGCACATCTGGGAAAGCTTTCGCTGGCTGTCTGGGATGAGAGAAATGTCAAGTGGTTTTGGATTTATCTGCTGCTACAAAAGGAGCTGTAGGCTATAGAAAAATAGTGAATGAATATCATTTATGTGTGAGGTCTTTTTTTTTTTTTTGTTCCTAGTGGACCTCACATCATCCTCCCTGCCCCTGTCCCGTCTTCCCTCGGGCTGCGGCCTCTCGGTGAGGACGACTTGGACGGAAGTGGTCCTTATCACACACTACAATGGATGCTTTGTCCTCCTGGAGGTAGGGTGAGGATACATACCATAATGGATTGCTTCCTTTCCTCTTTTCACTGACCACTCCCTCATTTTGTCGACAAGGGAGATTCGCTCATGTTGAGCAGTCTAAGCAATGAGTTAGGAAATAGTTTGACATTTTCCCACTTCAGAATCAGGCATGAAATGACCTGTGATGAGTGTGAATAGTTTACTTGACTCACTGTATGTATGTGTGTTGTTATGTACAGTACATGTGAATAATACAGATTTCTACAGCTGCTATGATTTAAGTAAAAAGCTCATTTTCTGACTTAATGTTTTGCAGGAAGAGAACTATATTTTGCCTGTGGTTTGGCATGGATCCAGAGTGAAGGCCTACTGCCCAGTCCAGGTCCCCTCTCCCAGAGTTGTTTGTAAACCGTCATCAATGGTTCTAATGGTCTTTGGAGATGAGACTGTTAACAGACTCAGTGTTTTGTGTAAGTCTGTGTAGCCCTGTATTAGACTTAGTGAGTCCAAATATCTCCCTTGGTCAGATGAGATTCTCGTTGGCTGACTGGTGGATGTTTGATTCCCCCATGGAAGACCCAGGTTCAAATTCTGGGTTGTTGCATAACTTCTGTGTCATGCTGACTGGACCTTAATGGAGCCAGCAGTGCAAGTCTCCCCTTTTATTCTTCGTATAGTTCAGATGATATTACTGTTATTGGGTGTGGGAGTGTTCTAGGGGAAGTATCCTCTCTTGGCAATAAGTTTGAATAGCAGTCAAGAGTTTAACCAATAGATTTGACCCCTGGCTATTTGTCATATATTCATAGTGAATGGTGAGTGGGTGAGCTTCCGTTCTGCTGCTGGGCGGTGCTGGTTCCCCTCGTACGCCAGTTCTGAGTCAGTGGTGTTTTCTATTCCCTTCACAACCTGTGGGCTGACACAGAAGGTACAATTTGGCTTCTACTGTGTAGTGAATGTCCATTTGACATGCATTGCACAAAAAATAGCAGTCAATGAATGGGTAATGTTTAGAATAGCTAAATCTTTGAAATAGATGACAGTAATCTAATGTCCAACTTCAAATAGTTTTCCCTAATAAGGTTTCCTGTCTTTTTAGGGTGGCATGTACAGAATTTACATTCAATCCAGGGAGAGAGCAATGGAGTTTTCCTGCCCTTTACAAATTCCTCACCCACCTAGATATCAATCTAGCAAGAAGTTTGAAGGGGAAATGCTACCTTCAAACCCCCAAACACAAACCATCTCGGACCCAAATCCACCTCTTGACCCCTTTCCTCCAGAGGCCGACATCCAACTTTCTCTCACTTTTGTCGCACAAGAAGAAGAACGGCAGAAGTTGGCAGATGTACAGCAGCAACATACTGAAGTTGTTACCCAGCAACCGTCTTCCCAACCCGCCGAGGTCCGCTTGCCCTTCATCCACTACACTCCCGAGCTCCCGACTCTCCTCCCCCCTATGAATCCAATTCCCTTTGAACTGACTCTGAACATTCCCGTACTGTCCAATCGATTACCACAGCCGTCACTGGAGGATATAGGCTATGGGCCTGAGCTTTTGAGATTAATTCCAGCTCTCGTCGCCTCAGGACTCTCAGGCTCACAGCGGCCCCATCAGGAGCCGCCTGTTGCAAAACTGCAGCAGCACACCAACCGAGAAACTCCACCAGAGCCACACAAGCCTGACACCGGTCCTGTCCCTCCAACACCTTATAACTCCCACCTCGCCTCTGTTCCTCCATCTCATATACAGCAGGGTCACGTTGTTCCATAACTCAGTTCTCCCCAGCATCAAAATCAATAAATGCCACTCTTACCCAATTTGCTCTTCATACAAGCTTTATCTGGGACTAATCTTCGTATCAGTGACAGCTGCTGCAGTCTTGGTGCATGAAGGTCAAGCACTGAGTGTTCCCACTTCTCCTTATCAACAACTCTTAGAGTAACTTGGAAAGTACCAAATGAAGATGTATACAAAATGAGGGGAAATTAGGCTACACTGAGTATTGTCTATTGTTTGTTAATAAAAATATATTTTAAGTGTCTGTTTCTTGGGATTCATGGTAATAAGGCAACGTCATATGTTCATGTATGTTCATGTGCCCATCAGCAATACAAAATTACAGAACATGTCTGTGGTCATTTTAGGCCAAATATTGTGGGATCTAAGAAACAGACGTGAAGAGTGTGTGTAGAGCAGGAGTAAACACAAAAAAAGTGACTGAAAAAAATAAATAAAATAAATTTACAATACTTAAGCTGAAAAATTACTCAAGTAGAAGTAAAATTACAGTCTTTTAAAGGAATAAAGGACTCGAGTACAGTTACTGGAGTGGTGGTAATTAGTTGCTTTCCTTTCCACCTCTGTCCTCTGATAGCAAACTGCTTGCGCGCAGTTTGTGCTTTGATTATGATTTGAAAGAGCCAAGGTTTATGTCAGTTTATTAAAACTCACTGTATTTATGTTTCTTATATTTGTCATTAAGTGTTTCGTCTGTGTGCTTGTAGCTTTTTAATTGGTCCATCCTTGACACTTAATTGATTGCCTCATTTTCAGGTGACGCCTCTATGCGCATGTGAGCAAAAGCATCAACAACCCGGCGATGTCTTGCAAACAGAAAAGAGAAATATCTTTGTTTTTATGTGTAGTGACTCTAATCTTTTTTAAGTTTCAAATCTGTGATTCGGTAAGTGTAGGAAAGCTGAATGACCTCAGTAGTTTTACTGCTTACCAAGGTGAAACCGGATGGGAAAGCGTTAAACCAAAATACGCCCGGCAGGCACCTCGGTACTCAGGCGGACGGGTTATCATCCGAGGTGCTCCTCTGCCCAAATCTGACCGGCCAGGCGTTCATGAGCGTCGGTCTCAATCCGCTGTGTTTCCTCGAAAGCCGCTGACTCAAATCATTGAATCCAAACTTGATGAAATTGACAACTTTGCGCAAAAGGCCGCAGACTTGTCCTGGACCTTTGGTAACGCCAGTACGCACCAGCGGCCCTCGGCTTTTGACTCTGAAGCCGGATATCAAGCGGACTACCCAGGTGAAAGTTTATCTGCTTGGTTGATAACAACCGAAGAATAATTAGTACAACACAGGGCAAGGCAAATGTTTCCTCATTCACTCGGGTGCTTTTGTTTTATATTCACTAGGTTTCCAGGGGGTCAAAGGGAAGGTTTTCGGCCCATCGTTTGACTCCAGCCCTCATTTCTCTGAATGGATGGCCATGAGGCCTTTGTTGCAGTGCGATGACAACATCATGACCTTCACTGCCTCTGGACAAGGATACTCACAACTGTTGGTGGACAGAGGTGAGATGTTTGATTTTGTTTATTGAGGTGTCAGGCCAGATCTAAAACAGCAGTTTGGCTAGAGGTCTGTTATATGCCCAACATGTTGTGAAGCTATGGGATTGTTTTTCATCATATGCACCCTAACATAACCCCTACAGCAGTGTTATAAAGAGTTTGGTTCTCCATCTTGCAGGTAGTTTCAAAAGGATCCCAGTTTAGGCAAAAACAAAAGGGAAGCAGCGCTGCATTGGGTCCTTAGTGTAGAATGTACATGTGATCTTTGGGTGTAGGTAACAGCTGAGTCAGATTAGGCCAATGCATGGGAAGTCTTTGTAAACATACATTAAGATCCAGTCAAAACCACTAGTTCCCAGCAAAAAAAATCCCCAAGGCACTCTGTTTCATTGCAAAGACTAAAATGCCTTTATTTCACATGACAAGAATAGATGAAACACATTGCACCAATACATCGCAGCCTAGTCTGGCCTTCATCAGGGAACATAATGCATATTTATAAAGACTTCCTATGCATTAGCCTATTCTGCTTCCTAGTTTACTCTGGAGAAAATGATGGCACCAGCAGCAAAAGGTTTTAGACATGGATAATTTAAATGTTGTATAAAACTATTGACTTTGTGTCACCATCTCAAAATCCCTATAAAACGTTGGTCCCCGGAGAGAAACATTTTATGATTGAAAACCACAGACTACAGTGGAAGATTCCTTAGACGTCGGTAGTAATGGTCTACGCCGTAAAAGTGGGAGCTTTTTTGTAGATCAGTGGTGTTTGTTGAATAACCACATTTTCCCTTGCAGAGGACGACTCCCCCATCTCCCTGTTCCAGTTGCCTCCGTACTGCGGCTACTCGGTGTGGACGTCGTGGAGAGACCTTGTGATGACGGCTCCGTATGACGGATGCTACATGACGCAGGAGGTAGCAGCAGCACCTGTGTCATACATCCAGTGGCCATTCCTGAGACCTGTTACTGTGACTATACCTGCAACGATAACCCATTCGGTTTGTGTTTTGTGTTGTCCGCCCCTCTCCCCATCAGAATGGCAGTTACGTCCTGCCCATGCTGTGGTGGGGCAGCCCGCTGAAGCTGTCCTGCCCGGTGCAGGTGCCCACTCCTGCCCCTTCTCTCTCCCACTCTGCCTCCTCGGTCCTCTGCTCCGCCTACGGCATGGCGGTCCAGATATCTGGGGAGGGCGGGTATGTAACGACACTGGGGGTCATGGGTAAGACAGGTTTCTTTGGGGCGTTATGCTGGGTTGTTTTGAGAATTGGCTGGTTTGCGCTTTGATGGGATGACATGCATCATGTCTGGAAAGTGAAATCCTATTGGTATTTTTTTTTTTCCCCAAAAGGAAAATACCAATATTTCTGTCATATGCATCTTACTATATATCAAAGTATAATACAGTCCACATGGATCATAATGCATTTCTCTTACAATTAACTAAGTTATTCAAATAATCCATCATTTCATAATTTTTCATATTTAAAATTGTACCTTTTTAATGGCTGAAGGATTCTGACTACAATGTGTCTATAATCTGTCCCACAGTGAATGGGAAATGGGCTCCGTTCGTATCTGCAGAGTGCGCCTACCGTGTCGACTCCCAGCCTGAGCAATTTATCTTCTTCATCCCCTTCAATGCTCCTTGTGTCACTGTTGGAGTAAGTTCGCTAATTTGATTGAATGGATTATCGTGGCAGCAGGCTACCGGCTTGTGACCATGACATACTGATACAATGCATTTTTTTGTTCCAGGATGGACTACATCTCCTGCTGCTGTTAGATGGACAGGCGTACACCCTGTCCTGTCCGCTCTACCATAGTCTTTCCCCCTACTTCCCTTCTCCTCCATTTTCTCCTGCTGACCCTCAATACCCCTACATCACACATCCTGTTACCCCTGCACCCCCTTCCCCTCCTCCTCCTCCTCCTCCTCAACCCCCAACCCAGGGGCAGATTCCTCAGCTTCCCGACTACCTCCACTACCCGTACCCGGGGCTGCAGTACCCCCAGCTGCCCCAGGCCTATCCCCCCGGCCCGCAGCCTGCCCGTCCCCCTCGGCCCACTCCAGGCAGTCCTCCGGGCGCCCAGTCCCAGCAGTCCCTCTACCCCATGGGACCTGGCCAGTTGCCCTACTTTCCTGGAGGTCACCCAAATCCCCCCTCCCCTCCTTACCAGCCCTCTGTGGCAGTCCAAGCCACATCTGTCCCAAATCTTACCCCAGGGCAGGCTAGCCCTTCCCATCAAATTCCCACATTACCTGCTGGCCCTCCTCAGTATGCATCTGGTCCGTATTTCCCCTATGCGCCATTCTTCTACCCCCCAGTAACCCCAGCTCCAACCCCAGCTCCGACCCCTGCTACTGAAAAACCTACGACTACTGTTCCTCCAGTTTACCCGCCGCACAAACTCCCTGTAGGTCCTTACTACCCTCAGTATTATCCTCATCTACCTTACTTTCTCTCACCCACCACTGCACCAGTGACCCAAGGACCTGCTCCTGCCCTTACCACCCCACCTCCACCTCCACCTCCTTCTCCTCCTCCTTCTCCCCCCAATGTTCCAAAGCAACCAATGGGTCCACAATACCCAGGTGGTTCATTCTATCCACCTGGTTCATATAGCCCTTATTATCCTTATGGACCAATCTTCTACCCAAATCCTGGCCCTGAAATGTTGCTGCCTTCCCCTCCGCCACCCTCTACCACCCCTTCCCCTTCTCCACCACCCATCACAACTACCACTTCTACCACCAGGACGATGATTCCCAAGCAACCCGTCGGTCCCCACTATCCCTCAGGTCCGTATAACCCCTACGGACCCATTTATTTCCCCCCGCCCACCCCTCCACCTGCCAAGGGGGCACCTCCGTCCCTTCTTCAGGAACCTCAGCACCGCTCGGGTCTGCTACATCCCACGGCTCAGCCAGCGGCCCCACGAGCCACCTGCCCCCCTTACGCTCACACCATCTGTAGCTACTACCCATACCCCCATTACCATCCTCCATACCCACCGCACTACCATCCCTTCTACCCTCCTCCGGCCCTGTATCCAACTTCTGCCGCCCCAGAGACTGGACCGCCAACTAGCCCCACCCGCCCCTCCACCACCCCCGCCAGCACCGCCAGCACCGCCAGCACCGCCAGCACCGCCAGCACCGCCAGCACCACAACTTCTGCGGCATCTACCCCCACTCAACCCACTCCGCTGTCCCCCTCCCTCCAGTGTCTGACAGGGGAGATGGTGGCCTTCCTGCCCTCTGCTGCCCCGGGCTCCATCCAGGTCAGAGGTCAGTGGGAGTCTTTTGTGTAAACATAGGGCCTATTTACATTGGTGAGAAGTGTGGCTTTTCCTATCTTCAAAGAGACAAATGTGTGTGTGTGTGTGGGTGGGGGGGGGGGGTGTAGTTTTGTATCATTCTTTCTTCTATAACTGCTTTGGTGACATTGGAATAAACTACAGAACCCAGAGTTATATTGATGAGAATAGTAGATGCATTTCTTTTTTCACAGACTGAATGCTGATATTTATTCAAGCAACTTCAAGTAGAAGTGCATGTCTACACAAAGTCTTGCCTTTGAGTGGCCCTACATCAGCTCTTCTACACCCAGAATGAAATTATAGGGTTAACTCTCTCAATTAATAATGACCTAACAGATTCTGTTTGTAATGTCAGACCACAAGAAGACATGGCTGCCCCTCTCCAGCGTGTCCCCGCTGTGTGGCTACATGTTGCAGACGGCTGAAGGCTCGGGGGTGATCCTCCACTCTCCGCTGCCTGCCTGCCACAGCCAGTCACGGGTGAGAGCCTCCATATCGCTCTGCCATACCCAGAATGCCTCTCTCTCGTCTTCATAGAAGTGCTTGACAATGTGCCACGTTCATGTCATATTGGAATAAGCGTAAGAATGTGATAATATGTCCTTGCTCCAACTTGGAAGCGTTCATGTGTTTAACTCGTTGGAACACCTAACAGAATATTTTTTATTTGAAGTTAAAATCAACCATAAACAAACTGCAGCGGATATTCGTCCCTTTTTTAAGCGGAGTTGTCGGGTTGATTGTATTAGTGAGACTGATTTTGATTTTTATTACCTTGGAGAATGGGAGATATCGGAGCCTGCAAAAAATTCCCACATCCCACTTGTATTTACTACTAGGACACAGATGTGGACATTTTTTCCAATTCGGCAGCTCATATTTACTGATATGACATGAACGCGGCATTTGTTCTGCATGCATGTGTAGTGGGAGGGGCTTTGATGTTTCACGCCACCCAATTGGCAACAATTTAATTTCGTTTGCTAAACTGAGCATGCTAACGAGGACAAACACAACTCCATTAGCTCAGCTTACACACTCGCTATTTATTTTTATGAAGCTCTAACCTGTGTGTCGGCTTGTGTTGAAACGGACCCTACTGATCCTCTCTCCTTAGACTCCCACTACCCTTTCCTTACCTCTGAGGTTTTGGGACCCGGCCATGGAGCAGTATAGGACTGTGGAGCTGCAGTGTCCGTACCAACATACCCCTGTTACCCCTATGCCAGGCGCCTCCACCATCGCCCCCACCATCGCCTCCACCCCTCCCAGCACCACCCAGGGCCAGATCACCACTTCTGTCCCGAGGCCTAAAATCCTCTGCTTCTCTCACCATATGACTGTGGAGCTACCCCCTGGTCCCATCTCTGGAATAGTTATTAAGGGTGTGTGTGTGTGTGTGTGTGTGTGTATGTATGGTGTAGTATATGTTTCAGGTGCATATGGTTGCCATCATCTCTGCATGAGTTGAATTCTAACACGGTTCAGGGGGCTGC
Organism: Centroberyx affinis; assembly: GCF_046629955.1. Taxonomy (NCBI): domain Eukaryota; kingdom Metazoa; phylum Chordata; class Actinopteri; order Beryciformes; family Berycidae; genus Centroberyx; species Centroberyx affinis. Next base: position 313,748 of record NW_027280476.1, on the reverse strand, counting down.
TCTGTTTTCCAAGAACAGTGCTGTATGTGCAGTTGAGTGGGGGTGGGGAAAAGGTATGCTGGGTTTTGTTTTGACTGTGCTACAGTGTGGCATTGCCTTGCCATGCTGAATGCTGTAGTTGCTCCATGCATCCTGATGGTTTTGTAGCACTACACAGAAACAACTTACTGTATGTTTCCATTTCTACTACTCTTTTTCTCACTAATCCTTTCATTGTCAGACATGAAAGATAACCAGATGAACATTCAGGATGCCCCAAAGCACTGTGGGTATTCTGCGAGCAAGGAGAAAGATGGCAAAATCAGTCTGAATCTCCCCTTGAATTCACACTGTCACATGAGTGTGCAGGCAAGTATTGATTCTGAACTTTCACGCTGGGCACATGCCCTTTGTGTAATAGTACCATTTATTATACTTACTAAGCCTTTCACAAACCTTATTTTCTAAAAGGGTAAACAGCACCTCATCAATGTCGTCTACATGACAGTAAATGGAAGAAGGGAGGCTCAGTTGTCCTGTCCAGTTTCCATCCCTGTGTCCAGTCAAGGTAGACACATTTAGAGTTTACAGTTCTGAAAGGCTATTCGATATGCCAAAGGGTGTTTTATTCAGCCCATTCAATGTTATTTTAACTGTGCGGCTGACATTTGTCGTGCTGTCCCTCAGAGTGCAACCTTCCCAGCGAACAGCGTCTCCCCTGCGGACGCGGCTCTCTATCCCAGCCGCAGTGCCTCTCCATGGGCTGCTGCTTCAGCAAGCACCCCCCTGCCTGCTACTACCCTATGGATGGTGAGCTGCAGTTGTGTCCCCACTGGCATTTTCACGCCACTTAGCCGAGTAGAGTTGAGCTGTTTTGTGCACGGAAATGTAAGCTCTACAGCTGCTGGATGTGTGAAGAGGCATATTCAGGGCCGGCACAGCATGATTCAAGCTGGCAGTGACACAGAGTGTGAAAAGGGTATAAGATACCTTGGGTCTCATTATCAATTGCCTCCTGAGATTTCTGACCTTTTGTTCATCTGACCTTTTGGATGACTGCGTGTGTGTGTGTGTGTGTGTGTGCGCGCGTGTCCTCCTCCAGAGTGCACTCTTGACCGCCACTTTGTCTTCTCTGTGTCTGCCTCCCTCACCGAGCCTCCTCTGTCCCCTGCGTTGCTGGTTGCTGCCGGCAACTCCACCTGCAAACCTCAGAAGGTGACTTCTGACTACGCCCTGTTCAAGATCCCAATGGATGGCTGCGGGGCACGGAGACTTGTGAGCTTTAATCAATCTATATCGTCCTTTCCCAGAATACTCAAATGTTGCGTAGGCATGTTCCTGAATAAGAACTGCGTGTTTAACTGCCTGATTAAACTGACCTGTTCCTGTCACCCAAAAAGACTTTTAATTTACTTATGTCATGCAAAATACCCAATCGCTTGTTATGTGCTGTCTTGACAGGAGGTGGGGAAAATAGTGATCTACATGGTGGAGGTCCTCAACATGGTCCAGGCCATCACCCTCAACTATGGGACTATTACCAGAGACTCTCCTGTCAGGTCACACCATTTTTCTCCGTGTCATATTCCTTCAAAATAATTCACAATCACTTAGAAATACAGCGGATATATTTTATGGAAATGTAGCCTTACCTCAAATGCATTTCTGCAAAAAAGCACACTGTGTAGACAATTTGCTTTCTGTCTCCTCCCTCTTTCTCAGGTTGTTGGTAGAGTGCAGGTACCTGCCAGGTACTGTAGTCACGGTGGGCTATCTGGTCAAAAGTCCCTCCCTGGGTCCCTCAATTCACACACAGGGGGTGTTTGGAGTCCAGCTCAGGATTGCCAAAGGTAGATGGTCTTCAACCCTAATGGCTGTTTTGCATATCCAAGAAATAGATAATTCTGTTGTTGTCCCTGGACCCAAGCTTCATGTAATTTTCAATCTGAGTCATGTTTATACCAGTCAAGATGGAAGTAACCATCATCTTAATAGTGTCTAGTGGCTGTAAAAGAGTCTTTCAACACCATATGAACACTTCCGACATGTCAGCTCTGGTCAGCTGTAGGAGAACTAGCACCTGGTTTTGAGTGGGTGAAATTTGCCTGGAGCAGTAACCTCCTCCTGTTCCCACACCTCCTCTCTCCTCTCCCAGACGCCCAGTACGGCAGCTACTACCCTCAGTACCACCAGCCCCTGCAGATGCTGCTGGGGAAACCCCTCTACCTGGAGGTGCGACTGCTCAACCCTCCGGACTCCAGTTTGGTGCTGCTGGTGCACTACTGTGTGGCCTATCCCCGCTCCGGACAAGCTGTGTGGGTGTTGCTTTACAACGGGTAGGTTGGACTGGCTCCTGTCCCTCAGCTGGTGTGCTGAAGAGAACATCAGGGGGAAAAAATAGGGGAAATGGATGAAACGGAAGGAAAATAAGGGCACACAAGTATCTGTTGTAAGCTTTTATTTTCACTGATTGGGGAATTTTCCAAAATTATTGTTCTATTATGTTTTCAAATGGACTTACTAAATCCCCTGCTTCTCCCTAGATGTCCCAACCCCTTGGACCCTGCCCCCCAGCAGACGGTGCTGTCCCCCCCTCCACCACCCGCTCCTCAGGGCCAGACCCGCAGGTTCAAAATCAGCACCTTCCAGTTCCTTCCCGATGGCAAGTCCACTGACCTGGATGAGGAGGTGAGGATAGGTGGAGGCCCTTCAGTTCCGTAAATAGTGAGAGTCCATCTGCGAAAAACAGTGTTTAGACTTGTCTAATTTTAATAATTTTGAATTTTTTAAATGGTTTCTCCAATGCTGATGGGGAAAGAGAGACATTTAGGCGCTCACACCCTCTTCACTGTGCAGGCTCTGAACTGGAACTGAACTGGAACTCCTTTGGGTGGATGTGAAAATCATAATGTTAGTTCTAGCAAGACATGGCATTTAAAATCACACAGGGCTATACATCTAGGCATTTATACATGCATCCCCTCCCATTTTATGTGTTGTAGCAAGACCTAATATTTGAATGCATACAGTTATAAACCTAGAATGGAAATTGGCAAGACATTTACACAGACCCCCTGTCTAATTTTATGTGGTATGGCAAGACATACAGAAGCATATGGCTGTACCCTTGGAGTGCAAATGTGGCTAGATGTTCACACAGGTTCCCTTCGCATTTTATTTAGCTTAGGCATATAGATGCAGTAATTGAAAACATATGCAGCTCTATCTTTAAATCAGCGTTCATGACAAACGGACATGGAAAGGCCATTTTATAAACTGACAAACAGCTGGTGACAATCGGGACTCGGCCAGAATTGTACATAGTACACTATGTACTATAGGTCCTGAGGCCGGACCCGCATCTAATGCTCCACTACTTCGCTTCCCTCTTCCCTTGCAGATCTACTTCATGTGTTCGACCGAAGTGTGCTCGCCCCTCGACGGCCCGTGTGTCGAGGGATGCTTCGGCCAGTGACGGTAAGGAGAAAGGATCGCGCTATTCTTTAATCACCCGCCACACCCTCTGCGAACTCTGGAAGAATGCATGAAGAACGCCCCTGCCTTGAGCCCCGTAGGACTCTTCACTGGAAAACAGCCTGAGAGTGGAGAGTGGCAGCCGTTCAATATGACAGCGGGACAATGATTTAGTAATGAGGAGTGTTTTGAATTATTTATTAAGACTGATCCATTTCCTGTTTTTCAGTTACGACATGGAGGACGCTACAAGTTTGCCAATATGATGATCTGGTAAGCAGCACTAACAGTGTGTTTGTCCGCTGTAAAAATGTACCACAGCTACATTTCTATTGTAATCCAGCTTTATCTCCTCCACCCTCTCTTCTTTTCAGGCCTCAGGCGTCACCCGTTCACCACCAATAAAAGTTCTCAAAGGAAGCTGAGGGTGTGTGTGTGTTTCTGTTCCCAAGCTTGCAGCCACTTGGTTTTATAGCAGGAAGTGCCACTCCATCAAAAAAAGTGGGAGACCAATTGTTTACATTAACGCTCAGCCCCTACGGACCGAGCGCCATCAGGACTCAAACGCACTTCCTGGGTTTTTTTTACTAAAAATTATACAAACTTGAGCAAGATAACTTGGCAGTATTTAAACTGAGTATTTTATGTGAGGCCCGAGCTTGCTCACACAGTATTTGCCTGGTGAAGTATTAGCTTCTCATTGTAGCCTTTGACCACTGGGTGTCATCCAAGCGATAAAAATGCCGGAGGAACATAAGGTACTCCATGCTGTATGAGTCACAGCTGGGCTCTGAAGACCTTGGCCTGTGCATTGGTTCAACTATTGTGTAATGAGTTTGGAATGGAAATCTTTCAGAGAGCTGTACTTGATGTGGAGCCCACCCTCTCTCTATTGCTCATGTGGCCACAGGCGGCAGCTGAAATGCAGCTTTAAAAAAAAAAAAAAAGATATTTCAAAGACTGTAGCTAGGAGAAATAGTGCGCCAGTAGAAATCTTAAGAATAGAACATTTGATTCAAAGGGGGGTTTTTTTAGGGGGAGGGGGGCGGTTATGAGCATACGAGTCTCACAAGACCACGCGACCCCCCCCACCCCCAACCTCCCACCACCCCCTCAGTGAAATGTATGGAAGCACTGCGGCACACTGCGTGTATTTGATGCCTGCATGGCTGCCTGGCTCAATGTTCAAAGGGAGAGCGGAAGATAGGAGGAGGAGGAGGAGGGGAATGACTACACCAAGAGAGGGGGAGGGAGGGAGGACAATTTCCTTTCTGTAGCACACACGCCACAAGAACACACCGGGAAAGCGGAGAGGGAAAAAAATAATAGGCGAGAGAGGGAGAAGGAAACACCGCAGCCCCCGTTCTTGTTTTTGGGGAAATCGTTTTTTTTCCTCCCTTCGCGCAGCCTAGAGGACTAACATGGGGGGAAGCGCGAGCTCCTGACGAGGATTGACTTTCAGTAAACCTCTGCTCTGTGGTAAAAGTCTGGCTAATAGACACGGGGAGGAAAAAAGGCGACAGGGAAGACATGTTTAGGGATTTTTCGTCTTGAGGTTGCGGTAGGCTGTTGATGTTATGCTCTTGAAGCAGCTAGCTCGTGTACAGAACAGCGTTAATGGTAATTGGGCGGTGTGTTCACGAGCCATTGTTTTGAACCGCGTTTGTTTAATTGGTTTGTTATGATCTGAAATAGCGTTAGGCCTTTGGGCAGCCTGCAGCAAATACACGGTCAGGAAACATAGGGGCTGTAACATAGCTGGGAATTAAACTGAACAGCCTATTTTTTTAGGGGACATTGTTAATTTGAACCGCTGTATTTTGCAGTAGGGGAAGCAGTGTTGATAAGCTACTTTTTTTTTTTTTAAATCAAGCGCGGTGCTTGGATCAAATAGCTTGATCAGAGAGCCAAAACATTTCAAGATACATCAACTCTTAGTGGGGGTCATACAAAGGCCCAGTGGAAAACACCGTGTATATGAATTAGGCATTGTATGCAGTAAAGCTAAAGCCTTTTTTTTTTTTTTAACTTTCAGTTGCAAGACTATTTTTAACTAGCAGGGAGGAATCTACCACCGGCTGGCTTTAGCACAGAGGTGGCCAAGAATAGGTGGCAGCCTTTTTTTTTTTTTTTATATAAAATCCCAATTTAGATCGAGGCAGGGGACATCAGGAGATTTTTAAATGTTAATGTCGACCGACGTTGCATCCATCATGCTTCCTGTGTCCCGGAGTCTGATGGACCGGGATAGAGAGCTGGACACCATGGCCGGAGTGCATCCCAACCCGGGCGGCGCTCCTGCAGCCGTCCGGGGGATGAAGCGCGGAGACCCGGAGCCCGACGCCCAGACACCGGCCGCTCTGGTGGAGGCGGCCGGGGCGGAGTGCAAGCGTCCCCGGATCGACGGCTCGGGAGTGATCGCCGAGGTTGGCCAGGTGAGAGGAGACTCTTTTGTCCATAATAGCTTCATGCTTGCTGGCACGACTTTCTGCCCAAAACACGGTGTTGTGTAAAGCACACTAGTCTGATCTCTCGTATTTTTATTCAGAATAGCCTGATAACATGAAGGCACTTTGTAAATACTAATCAGCAATGATAATGAAACCATCCCCCAATTAGCCTATCACGTTTGCATTTTATACTGTTCACTGGTCTAACTAATTAGCCCGATGGGTCGACCGCTAGGGCCGATAATGCGGTTTGACCCGTGATAGCAGAAACACGAGAGAGGCCACCAATTGCCCACCATCTATTCTGCTCCATGCCCAGTCCGTTCGCAACACTGCAGCAAGTGAGGGAACAGTAGGCCCGCCACATTTAAAAGCTAAAAAACACTGTGCATGCTTTTAATTCAGTGTTTCTAAGGAGGAATCACAATGGCCCACATTCATTGTTAATGTTACAACGTTGCTGTTACATTGTTGCTTAGACACTGTTATGTTGTTTCAAAACTCTCCAGAGGGCCTGTTCTGTTTTATGATTATCAGTAAGCCCAGACGGATTCCCAGCTGAGTATAGGGGGATGTAAACAAACTTGACCTTTATTATGCAAAAAAAATAAGTAAACCCCTCTCTGCCATGTGGCATAATGGTGTGAATAACATTTGGCTTAGAATGGAAATTGATGCCAGTGTTTGCTTGTGTGATGTTTGAGGGGTGAGGGGGAGAGAGGAGGAGGAGGGGTGTTGGAGGTAAACAAAGACCTCTAGTTTTATGAGGGGCAATCACCCCAAACCTAATCATTCTAAGTAATTTGATTCCCAAACCCTTGATTTTATGAACGTTACTGCTACAGCGTACAGTTCCTAGCACAACCTCGCATTCCACTTGGACTGGTGAATCTGATAGACTATCTTAACCTATATTTCCCTCCATGTCAACAAAATCAAATAGCTGCCCCCCCCCTCCCCCAGTGTTCCAAAAAAATGTCCAAACATGTCTTAATAGAGCATCACAGGGAGGCAGGAGGATGCTCTAGACATCATTATGTTATATTACGCAGGGTTAAGAGCTCCATTGGAAGATAGAAAGCTATTTCTCCGCCATTGAAAGCAGCGGTAATGGAGGTGAAGTGGCCTGGTTGCTGCTCTTCGGTATTGGAAAACTAATGGCTGGCTTTACATTGCAGCTGTCCAGGATTGCTGAAAGACAGGCTTAGGAACGCAATGCACTTAAAAACAGACAAGAGTGGAAGTGTGTGTGCATGTTTGTGTGTCAGTGAGAGACACAGATCAATAGCTTCAGCCCCTAAAAAGTATTGAACGTCAGCTGGCTGGACAGTCCGGAAATGAGAAAGAGAGAGAGAGGGGAAGGAGGGGGGGTGCCCCCCTCTCTCAGTGGGAGCAGGAACAGATTTGCCCTATCACTGGCAGTAAAGAGGCTTTGTTTCGGGCTAACGGGATCACCTCTCGTACTGGAGGGGGCATTATAACCACACTGATCCCTGAGATCCTTATCTAAGGGAGAGGATTAATGCAATGCGCACATACACACACACACATGCACTCAGCAGCATAATTCAACACTTCTGTTATTAGGGTTTATGAAGGCCGTATTAGGTGTCGATTTGTAAACAAAGGCTTGAGATTGACCTTTTTAAAGGATTGCTACCATACAGACTGTTTTTCCACCCCGTCCTGTGCCTCATGCACACACGCCATGATGAGCCTCCTGTCCCGGTGTGTATATAAAACACGGTGACGTATTTTTATTCCCCTGACCCGGTGACACCATTAATATTCTAGAAGCAAATTAGGTTGAGTGACATTCAACTTTCCTACTTTTAAAAATGAGAGCGCCTGGCTTTCCAAGAAACGGCCATAAAAAATGCACACTAGCACTTCTGTAAAGCTGAACCTCGCAGGAGGGTGAAGGATGGAAAATATGACAGCAAATGGTATCCTGGCCCTGGTGAAGCACTTTTGACTCTCCCTCCCTTCCCCCCCTCCCTCCCATCCATCCATCCATCCATCATTTTTTTTTTTAAACCATTTCCTTTATTGCGGACACTCAGCACAGCGGTGAACTCTGACCTGTGACTAAGGCCAGCACAATGGGGTGTGGTTGTTGTAATGAGCAATCCATTTGCACCACCGCAGCCCAATAATGGGATCTTCCCCACATGGCCATCGACACTGCTGCTTTTCTCATTAGTCTGTAAGGGTATGATCTCATCACGTAGCGGGGGCGGAAAGCACTCTTGTCAAGTCAAATGCTCACAGTTTTAGTGGAGCAGCAGTGCATGCATACATCTATGCAGCATGCCGTACGTGACTGAATGCTCAGCTAACGCGGGCAAATGAAAAATAGCCGAGCGGGTTCAGCGACATGAGTTCAAACGTTCACTGCTACTCATAGGAATTAGCTGTCAGGCGCACACACTGAACTCCCCTCTGGCACTGACACCCATGCTCACCCAATAGTATGGATTTCCAACAAGTTAACCTTTCACTCTCCTGAAGAGGCCACCAATTGGCGCTCTGTGAACGAGGAGAACAACACATCATCTTATCTATTTTACATTCCAACACTGCACTCAGGAAGCATTGCATTTTTCAGGATGACGGGGGGCAGGGGTGTGTGTGTGTGTGTGTGTGTGTGTGGGGGGGATTCATAACAACACAGCCCGAGTCAGATTTTGGGAAATGTTGAGAGGTTGTCTGCTTCGATTTCCATCCTGCGCGCTGAGCGGCCCATGTTTTGTTGTCACTCTGTGTAGGAACCGGGGCCCTCTCTAACCTAATAAGGTCTTGCCTGGGGTGACAGCGCTGAGGACAAATGACTTGACTAGGACATTAATGTAGGTGGATCACCCCTCTGTACTTTCATCTCAGCCCCGGCACTGAAATAGAATGAAAACGTCAGCAAGAAAAATGTACTCCTGCTGCGAGTTGAGAATATTTATTTAGTTTTTAGGTTTTTTTTTTGGGCCTGTTTCTCTTTGATGGATCGCCGGCAGTGTGCTGTTGACTGAATTATGGGTACGAGAGACTCAGAGAGAGAGAGAGAGAGAGAGAGAGGCTTGTTTTGGGGGTTTGCTCTAGAGGATGATTGTGTGCTATAAGTGCAGTTTGCCTTACATGTAATAAACTGCTGCAGTTATTATGTCGTTTGTTACCCTCGGTTCTGGTTTTGATGAGGACTGAGTATAGCCTAGTTCAGGCTTGTTTACTGCTTAGTCTTAGGGCTGGGCAGTAATTCAATATTATTGTTTATCGTCTTTCAATAGAATCGTGCTGTGATGAAAGAATATTGTTACAGTGATTTACAATTCTGTTTTCTGAATTAATCATAAAAAGCAAATCCTAACTAAAAAAAATCAGATCTTAAACAAATTAAGGAATATTATTTAAAAATTACAGTTTTATCAAACTTAATTACCATGCAGTTTTATGCAATGAACATCAACTTGATCATTTAACATGCAATTTTGCGCATTAGCTGATATTTGTTATATACTTATATTGAAATAATTCTGATTATCATTATATTAATTTGTCCATATTGCCCAGCCCTACTTGCAATAAACATAAAATAATTGCAGTTGGCTATTGAGTGCGGCCCACGTAGGTAAACAGTTAAAAGTTATCTTAGAGCCGTCTGAAGAAGCTTCCAAATCCACTTTCTCTCCAGACAGGAGGCCCTTGGAAGAAGCACGTGTAGGTTTACTGTGGACAGGCAGACGGATGTGAAGTATATTGAGGGAAAATAAACTTCAGATCCTCTGGCTGGCTGGTCGGGGGCTTAGCACATAAGTGCTCAGTGGATGAAATGGATTCACATCCTCTTGAGTGTACGGCGAGCCCCGCTTTGCAGTTAGCTAGGATGACTTTCATAGGCATGAAATGTAGTTTCTTGTCCACCCCTCAATAGACAGGAGGCTTGTGATGAAATTGGCTCAAGAATTAGGGGAAATGTGGGAAGAGCACACACACACATACACACACACACACACACACAAAACAATTACACACCCACACCCAGCACCACCTGTAGTTTTTGGAGGGTGCCGGCAGGGTTCATGTATACAAGGGATTACTGCAGTCCTGTGGATTGATGGTGTGAAGGAGAAACTTGGAGCGTTTGAGGTAACTGAGCTTCCTCTCAACTTGAGACACACACACACACACACACACACACACACTGCACTTCTCATCCCATGCTTCTCTTCGGAGGTTTTCTATTCCGCCTCCATCAAGCCCTATCCTGTTCCCTGCCCCCCGAGCTCCCCCCCCCCCCATCCTCCCCCCTTCGCCATCTGTTGACTTCAAGTCATTTTGTTACTTTCTCCTGATTGCTCACCCCGTCTTTCCCTGCAGTTTGTTCTCTTCTTTTAGCCACCCCCCCACTCCCCCCTCCACACCCAGACGGAAATTGGCTGTTGCCCGAAAAAAAAAAAACGGCAGACCTCAGTATAAAACCTGCTGATGGGAGTGTAGAGGGCTTTATGTTGTTGATGGCACCACTTTCTTGCGAGTGTGAGACTGAGTGGATACACACTCCTCTTGAATGGCCTCCACATACACCCCCCTCCCTCTATCATGCCCCCCCCCCTTCCCCGTCCCAGCTCCTTAAGGAAATTAAGCACATGACTCTGCTCATGTATGAGTCATTGTCTTTGCTCCCTCATCCCACTTGGCTGTTTTTTTTTTTTTTTGACCCTGTCCATTTCCTCTTATATTTGTGCAGCCCCTTGGTCTCTTGCTCATATTTATTCCAGATGTGTTTTTTTCTCCCCTCCCCCCATCATTTTGCCACTGTATGATACCCCATAAAATGTTTTCTTTTTTTTTTTTAATCCTCTTCTCCATTGGATGTCTTCATAGAGACAGGCTGCATACCTCTGATGCATCGAGTTCAGAGTTTGGCCTCGCTGTAAAATACGGTTTATACTTTATTCATGTTATTCAAGCCTCTAAAAGGTGATTCATTATTTAGAGCTTCTACCTCCCAAAGCCAGTGCACTAAGTACATTTTTGGCTTTCAGATAGACTCAGAGCCATACGCAAACTGCATTTTTCAATCATGAAGACGCTCCTTTCTCCCCTTGGAACGTCGTGCTTAGTTTTAGCGAAATGGCCCCGTGGGGTTCGGAGGTAGATGGCTACAGTATTAATCAGGAGAATTCAAGCTGCGATGCGCGCAGAGCAAAGTGTTCCCCCTGGGGACAGAGCAGACCAGGGACATTGGTTCCAGATGAAAGGGAGATAAGGGGGGAGGGACAGAGGGGGAGGAGGAGATGAGTTGTTTTCTAATCTGGTGATATGAAGCCAGAGACAGGCAAATATGTTTTTCCCCCCTCAAAGCGAGTAGTAATTGCTGTGAAAAGCTCACTTTTTAATGGATACATTAGCATAAATGCCGGAACACAGTATTATGAGTGGGAATAAAGTGAGTTACAAACTATTTTAGGGAATAGGGACATAAATTCTATTTAATATGTGGCTCCGAACAGTGAGAGGCGTTTTTCTTCTCTTGTTTTACTGCAAGTACTCAAACCAAATGTTTGATCGGAGTGTTGCAACCCTCGGCTGTGCGCAGCCAGAACATTGGGAAGAATGTGTTGGAGATTGCATCAGAGCTCATGATGCCATATCACACCAATGGGGCGGCATGCTCACTGACACTCCTGACCTATTTATGATTTAAGAGCCATTGTGGCACTCGCTCTTTCTCCCCGTCTTTCTTTCTTCTCTCTCCCTCTCGCCCCCGTTATCACGTCTTTAAGAGCGGACAATGGATCCGTTGGGGTGAAAACTCGCTAGGAGACTGACTGCGGAGATAGCAGGAGTGTGTCACCGGCAGAATTAATTTGATTAGGAGCCATTAATGCCACAGTTAACTGGAACATCAAATAAAGAGACGCCATGAAAGAGGAAGGGTGACGGGTCGGAAAGAATGAAGCTGGATAGAATGAATGACAGGAGTGAGAGAGATGTGTGTGTGTGTGCACGTGTGTGTGATACAATTTGTAAGAAGTGTTGGACTTGCTATGAGGGGAGGCTGATATTAAGTAACTTGTAGGCCAACTGTGTTGTTGCTTGACAAATTGAGATTGTTGTCCATGTATCCTAACATCTGCTCTCTTCTCTTTCAGAACAATGACCCTTTGACCCTTGGTTACCATGGCTACCCGTCTCATAGTCAGGTAAGACAACAATCTCATCTCAAACATGTACAAAAATCTATCTTTAATATTATCCAGTGAATATTCCTTGTTAATTAGGTCTCCAGTAGTTCATTCCTATCTAGATACAATGTATGTACAGACTTAAAGAGGCTCAGTCAAGCTCTCTAAACCACAAGGTGGGGGTGTAGATTATCATTTCTCAGCTGTGTAGGAGGAGACATGCCTCCACACCCTTCACTCTTCCTGTTTTACCCTCCACCTACTTTTCTTTGTATTCTGTATATCCACAATATTGTTAATCCTCTTGGAATTTTAATCTGATTAATTTTTCAACACAATATCTCTTAGCACGTTAGCTAAATGTTCAAAGAGCCGACGCTTCAATCAACAGACAGACACAACACATACACACAAATACACACTAGCCCATACAAAATGAAAATGCAGTGCCTACTGTATTGCAGATTGTGTGTGTGTGTGTGTGTGTGTGTGTGTGCGTGCGTGTGTGTACGTGCGTGCACACGCAGGGCCACAATCTGTTTACTTGAGTTTGTATTAGCCTGCTGATTGTGTTATTAGACTGTTCAGTTTATGTGGTTAATCCTTAGATCATCCCCCATTCATCCACTCATCCTCTCATGCTCTGCCCATAATCCCCTCATCCCTCGCCTTCTGCGGCGCCCATTGACCCCCATTCAACATCCATCTCCACGCTCCCGCTGGTTATCTGCAATTTATCTTTTATCTTAAGCCTTAACTTGTACGTTCTTATACGCTCCAGCGTGTCAGATTCATCCTAGTTGGTTTTGATACTTTGGGCTCACTGCTATGCTGTTCAGTGGATGATTTATTGCATAAGCCTGGAAGCCAATTAGGGTATGATTTCACTGTCGGGTCCTAAGATGATGCCGCTTTGAAGCGTTGCATCTCTAATGGCAGCGTTCACAAAAGAATCACAAAGGCTAATGCGGTGCCTTTTTTATGTATTACTTTTGTGCGAATATAGAGAAGTCAGTCAGACCTTTTTAAAGGCCACTTGTGCGAACTGGCCCTATCTGACCAGGGGAAAAACAAAGAGAGCGAGAACACAATGACGGGCAACGCAGGCTCCCACAACACTGAGGTGCTAAACTGTCAGCAGCAGTGTGCGAATGATGTGATCAAAGGCTCCTGAAGGGAAGAGCCTGGAGAGCAGCAGAAGCCCAAGTGTGAGGAGACAGAGACAGAGAGAGAGAGAGAAGGAAACTCTTCACTTCCTATCCCAGTGGTGCCAGCAGCCCCAGTTAACTCACCTACATGGAGAAAGAGAACAGAAGAGCAGGGAGGGCGAGAGAGAAACAGTGTGTGTGCGAGAGAGAGAGAGAGAGAGAGAGAGAGAGAGAGGAGGGAGGGACTGCGACATGAGAGGGAAGCAGGGGAGGGGAAAGTTTGCAGGTGTGACAGAGGCAGAGAAGTAGGAGGGGGGAAGCGTCAGGCTATCTGGGTGAGAGAGGGGTGGTGGAGGAGGAGGAGAAGACTGGAGAAGAGACACGAGTAGAGAGAGAGAGGGAGAGCGAGATGAGCAGGCAAGGGCACAGCAGCAAAACAGAAGGCTGGGGGTAGAGGGAAAGAAAGGAGCAAGCGAGAGAGAGAGAGAGAGAGAGGGTTTGAGAGAGGGAGAGGGAGGGGGGGGGAAGCGAGCGAGGGAGAGTGACAGGGACAGAGGCCAGCGGAGGAGGTGGGGAGGGGGGATTGGTAGGGCAGACGGAGCGAGCGGGGGAAGAGAGAGGGAGATTTTGAATCTGGGAGACAGACACAGACAGGAGAGAGTGAGCTGGAGAGGTGACACGGGCTCGGAGAGAGAGAGAGAGAGAGAGAGTGAGCGTGAGAAGAGGAAAGAGAGAAAGAAGAGAGACGACAATTGGAGTTGTTGCACAGAATACGATGATGGGACTGTACTATCCTTCCGTGTTGTCGGTGAGTGTTGATCTCGCTATCTTTTCCTCCGTGTGTGTGTGTGTGTGTGTGTGTGTGTGCGCTTGTGTTGTATCCGTTTGCCGAGGCTCGGGCTTCACTGTACATTAAGCGGCATCAGAGCAGACAGGACTGTCATCGAGCATGAAATGTTAATTAAGCACTAACAGATGAGGACTCTACTTGACCCCTTTACTAGAGTGGTCCGGTCAGGACATTTCAGATGGGACTTGGGGAATCGGCGGCCAATTGCCGAGCGCCGGGGACATCAACACTGAAGTGTAGTGGGCTGTGTTTACGCGTAGATCGCAGAGAGAGATGCAGGCTGGAGATCGCATCGCCACGATCAGGATTCTCTGTGCCGAAACGCACGAGCGGCGCTGTTTTTGTACGCCATTGTCATGGCATCTGTTCCCCTGCCCAGGGCTAGGAGCGCACGCAATGTGAACATTAGTGCTGCCACTGCCAGAAACTGTATTCTGCCATGTATTATGTATGCTGTGTAGAATCCGTCCCAACGTACAGTGTGTTGAGTCGGTAAAGCGAGACCCGGTGATGACCAAGTATGGGCCTCCGCTCCGTCTGTGTCCACAATATCTGCTAAACTCCTTAGACGTTTCTAGGGTGAAAGAGAGGGAATAGTGAAGGAATAGGGGGAGGAGAGGTAAGTAAAAAAAAAATCTTTCTTTCTTTATTGCCCCTGCAGCTGTCTCTGTACATCCCTCAAGGCTGTGAGCGAAAGGGACAGGTGTCCACAGAACAGTTGTCTCTCTCTCCCTCTCTCTCGCTCTCTCTCTCTCTCTCTTTCTTTCTTCCTTGCTTTCTTTGTCTCTTTCTTTCTCTCTCTTCCTCCCTTTCTCGATGTCTTCTGTTCAGCTAACACCTCCTCACTGTAATTTCTGTGTGTCACACATTCACAAACACACAGAAGCTGAAGCACACAGTGGGCAGCAAAGTTGGTGCGTGAAGTGTCACGTTCATATCATTACATTTCACTTGGTGTGAGTCAGACTTTGTGTGTGTCTGTGTCTGTGTGTGTGTGTCTCTTCCTTCCTGTCTTTGCTTGCGTGTATACTTCTCTTTCAGCTGTACCTTGGATTCCTGCTCTCTTTACTGTTTGACCTCTTTTCTCCCTCCTCCCTCTCTTTCTCCCTGGGGCCCTGGCAGCTGTTATCTCAATGTTTTCCTTTAAGAGCCCCTGGAAGAGGGGGATGGGTTAGAAAAGGGAGAGAGAATGGGAGCAGGAGAATGGAAATTGATTTTAAAGGTGACGGGCCACCCTCATTTACCAGGAAAGCCCTTAGATGTGGTGAGAAGGCCAGATTATGCTGCTATGGACAGACAGATGGAGAGATACGAGTTGATGGGAGATGGATATACTGTGATGAGGCGATATTGTAGGTCAACTGGAGAGAGCTAGTTTGCCCAGTGACGCAATTTCAGACTGTAGAGCTGACTTTGCAGTTGTGTGTGTGTGTGTGTGTGTGTGTAAGTGTTCAAAGTTGCTTTATGACTAGAATAGGGGAGGGCTTTGGGTTCTTTCAGGCAAGTGCAGCACTGAGTAAATTATAGCCTGCGATTTATGTGTGCTTTTATAGTGTACTTTATGCTAATACTTTTTGGCTTGCGCTGGGCTGAGAGAGAGAGAGAGAGAGAGTTGGCGAAGGAGAGACGGAGCAAAAGACTGAAATATTTTCTAGAGCCCCACCTAAGCATATGCCCCGAGGCGAGGGAGAGACGCCTACCTGGTGCACTCACACACACACACACTCTGCCACGCTTGCATAAACTGTAAAAAGATGGTCACAAGGATGTTCAGCTTATCAGGCTCGGTCTTGATTTATTCTTTTCTTTCACCCTGGTTATTGATCTGTGCAGGATTGACAATCACGGCCCGCTGAATGATCCCAATGAGCCTTGTTGCCGTGGCGACGCGCATGAGTCATTCATTGATAAAGGTTGTCGGACGGTTCGTCAAGGCAAGAGCCGAACACCTTTTGCGCCGCGCTTCTAAAAATAACGTGGCGACGCTACTAACAGCGTGAATTAAAGCCGCTGCAAAATTGCTTAAATTCAGTGTAACCGCTCTGCCTCTTCAGCAGCCATTTGCATCCATAATGGCTCTAAAAGCATTTTTGCTGTGATGCATCTGCGTGGCTTTCAGGAGAGCCCATGTTGGAAATGGATAGGGGTTGTCCCTCGCTGACTCTTTGGATGGTGCCGTTGACAATGACAACACTGTCATCTGGGTGGCTTGTGTACACTTCTAAACCACATGGGACAGCCACCCGAGTGTCGTATTGTCACAGAGGCCTCCCTCGGCCTGAAACTAGACCGACCCGTTTCATGGTCATGCTCCAATGTATAGGAGGGGGAGTGCGAACACACAGCTGTCTGCGGGTCTGTGTGTTCACCTGCACACGTGTTTGTCTGGGCCGGTGCGCGGGTTTAATGAGAAATATATGTGGACAAATAAAGTCAGCCGTCTTTTGTTTGGTGTGTTTACCTTTCATAAAATGCTGCACTGGAGCCGAGCGGACCATTGATACTGCTAGTGGGGAGATGACAGGGAAAGTCATTGGTTGAGGGGGTTGTGTGTGTTTGTGTGTGCGTGCACGAGTGTGTGGAAGGGAAGGGGAGTTGCCTGGAGTGGCGTGTGTGTGTGTGTGTGTGTGTGTGAGTGATGGGTATGGGGAATCATACGTAAGACCCTACAAGGAAAAAGGATGGGGTGGAGTGGGAGGGGTCTGTTGACAAGCAGACATATTACCCTATAAGGAGATGGAAGAGAGAGTCGGGGGGAGGAGCTTAGGCACAACTGATATACTGGTGCTATGAGGCAGTGGGCTTGATTGACATGCGTGGGGGCGGGACGGATGCAAGGGTCCCGTCTGGATTTTATGAAGCGTAAAAAAGCAAAGCGCAGCGCAGAGAGTGGGAGGAAAGGGAGAACAGCAGCAAGAGGAGAAGAGAAGGAGGAGGGCGGGGGGGGCGGGGGGGTAGGAGGAGGAGGAAGAGTGATGGAGGAGAGGGGTGGAGGAGGGGTTGACTTGGGATGGAATAATTTAACAAGAGGGGGTCTCCTGGCTCATCGGTATGCCACAGACACATTGTAAACGTTTCTCCAGCTGTTTGCGGCTCGGGTAACAAACCGGCAACAACGCGGCGCGGCAAAAAGCCCGGCGTTGCGATCGAACACAACTCGGGCCAGTTAATGCGATTATTGAGCCAAAATATGAGCCGCCGCTAACAACGTGAATCACATTTTCCGTCGTCAAGTTTGTTGAATTAGGCTATAGACTAATGGCTGTAGGCCCGGGAAAGTAAGATCCTGAAATGTCATTATTCATGTGAAATGACCCAGTGCTGCCCTAGTTAGCGCTCTTAGCCATGCTTCTCCTCCTCTCCTCTCCTCTCTCTCCTCTCCTCCTCCTCTCTCTCCTCTGTAGCGTAGTGACACTGCTGCAGACGAGAGCATTTTATAACATGCCTCCTCAGACACACTTGCTGCTGCTAACTGACCCGAAAGTAAGCCAGCTACAGCTACCGCTCTGAGTCACTGGCTCTGCCTGGCCAACGCACACACACACACTTACACAACCCTTAACGCTTGCACATGGGCGTGTATGCACAAACACACACACACACACACACACGCCGACATGCACATGACGGACACGTACACTTTCACAAACAAACCGTCCGCAAACATGAGCGCTGACGCAAAATGCACAGCGTACAGTTTTTTCTGTCTACTGGGCAATATTTTCTCTTCAAACTGACCAAGAACGCCCTCTTTCTATGTCTCTCTCTCTCTCTCCTTTTATCCTGCTATCTATATGTATTTATTCAGTAGATGCTTTTATCCTGAGCGAATCGCACAGGCCAGTCACAGTCAACAAAAAGCGCATAGCTTGACGGTTTGAGAGAAGAGGGGGAAAAAAAATAAAACGGCACGCAGGCGCACACTATTTCTGTAGATACCGGGCTGTTGACACTGTGTATCAGGCAGAGAGAGGGCTGTTTGGTGAGGTGAGGCTAAAATGGATCTATTCTGAAAAGGCCAGCATTTTGAACACAAATAGAAGGCTGGTTTTGGCTTGTTTTCCCCGTTTCCTATTTCGGTCCGACAGAAGGAATAGCTGGGGTTGTCCGTTCTCCTGCTAGGTTGTCATCTGTTTCTGAGTCTGAGCAGCAGCCGTCATAAGGCGATTATTGACTTGACTGATGACTTTGACTTGACTGATGGAGATTTGGAGCCCGCTGCCGTCTGCACAGTTGTATATACCGTAGAATTGATCTGTACTATGGGATTGATCTAATCCACGTTCGACCATACAGCTGTGATAAACAGGCAACATTTTGGGGCCTTGTAGTCTATATCATTAACTATACTGTCATTATAACTAATTTATTCACAACTCTATTATCCACAATGACCGTCCTGGTAGGGGGATTCCTCTCTGAGTCGCCCTTCACAATCGTTCTCCCCCTAATGAGGTTTGGTCGGAGTTTTTCCTTGTCCTCAGTGATGATCTCAGGGTGTGGGGTGTCATTTCCAGTTATCGTTTTCATGGCGTGGGCGGTGTGAAGCCCTTTGAAACGGTAACTGTGATTAAAGGCTATACAAATGAACGTGACTGACATTGATTCTATCCAGTTTGCCAGTTCCTGTCCCCGTTGAAGGCAGCGCCGTCACTCTACATTGCCTTGAAATGTCGGCCATGTATCACCCCCCCCCCCCTGAATCAATCTGCTTTTCCCAATTTCTCTACTTGACCCAAGCTGGGTGATCAACTTTCCCTTTCTAGCAAGACACAGGAGCGTGTCTAGTTTCTCTGTTTCTGCTTCTAATCCAGGTTAGCTCTTACCTGGCGACCCAGAATGACTCGCTCCACCCACTATCATTTTCACCTCCACATTGGGAACAAATACAGTTAATTCAGGATGGGTTGCTGCGAGGCAAGGTTATCCTGTGTATCATTTATCATCATTTTCGTCATAGAACCCTATCTACCCAGTCTAGTTTCCTAGTTTCTTACTCTCTTTTCAGTCTCTGCATGTTAAGCAAATACAATGAATTCAGGGTGCCTTGATTTTTCTTTCCAACCATCAAGGTCAAAAGAGAAAAGGGAAAACGTCTGCATCGATCCACACAAGTTTTATATCTATTGTTGAGCTTTCAGTCTAAACGGCATTCACCAGAACATACAGAGAAGACAATGGATAGGCTGGTGTGTAACAAGAGAGTCAGCATCACCTATAAGGAATGTTTTTTACAGTTTCTAAATGCTAAAAACAAAGCAGGGTGGAGCAGTGCTGGAAAGACATCTGGCCTAAAAGCACCTTATAAAACAATATTCATAATTTACAATCTACACTGTATGTACTTAGATGAAAGCCATTTAGACTGAAAACTCAGCAATAAATTTGAGAATTGCTTATAAGTCTTGTTATAACAAGATTTTGGCCAAATTTGGCTTGCTGAATGAACCTAAGAATTAACGTAAGAAAAGAGATGGCAGCTTTAGCAGTAACATTGTGTGTCCATCATCACACCACTGTCTTAATTGTTGCAGATCTATTTAGTCCAGGCCCTTGAGTCATTATAGGTCGTATATCGCTATATGATTCCAGTTACTCTTCCGGTGCTGGAAACCCATACACTGTTCCAACTATGGTTCATCAAATGATGAACCTACTGAGTCATCTTGACTCGACTTGGGCATGCATCGGATTGTTTCAGTACTAGTACTAGTTCTGAATCTCACATTGGAAAACAATGGTGAGATGGTATTTCTAAACCATTTGACACCTATGTCCTTGTTAAAGAACAAGTAAAAAGCAGCTTGTCTCTAGTTACATGCTTGCCGGCTGAGTGTCTTGGCAAATGGAAATATAACATTGAAATATAAGTCACCAATAATGGCTCACTACTGCATCTTAACAACTACCAGTACGGCCAAGATACATTTACCAAGGCTTACTACAGTAACGTTACATCCTCAACAAAGGATTAAGCCCACGAAGAAGGAAGAAGTTCAACAAACAATATGCAAAGCCTAAGTCAAACAATCTAGTGGTGTAAAATGACATGAGCTACCTATCAGGAAACCAGGGAACTGTGAATTTGAATGAATCTACTAGCTCATGACACTCCTCCACAATCTTTCTGAAATGTAGGTACATGGAAAAAGCAATCTACCAATGCAGCTGCGGTGAAAAATCAGCGCAGCAGGAGCAGTAACTTACGGACCATCAGCTGGTTTATAAATGTGCCTACCACAGGCATTCAGACATGGCAGTTCAACAAGGACCTAATGAAAACACTGCAGTCTCTTATAGGCAAACATAAAACCACATTTCATTCCTGTAATAGAGCAAATTATTGTCTGTTTAGAAAAGCTTTGTGCAGAATGATGCTCAGACTTCAGAGTCAGAATGAGGCAGTGCTCAGTTGATTTTTCAAGTTCTGCCCATAAACCTGTAGTTTTCATTGTAAGGAGCCATTATTTTCAGTCTTGTTGATACTGTAGATGCCGTTTGATACAGAAAGTAAGTACAGTTGTGTTTACTTTCACCTCACTGTGCCAATTACAAGACAAAGTCTCCACCTAAATATTGACTGCATGCAGCTCTAGTCGGTCTCATGTCTTGATATGGAGGCGATCTGTGTCGCCCCATGTGCATCCCCTAGTTTGTTAGTGGAGGGACCTGGCTACTGTGTCACAGGTGTGATGCTGATAAAGGTCAAAAGCTGGGAGACAGATGGCGCGCGCACACACACACACACACACACACCTTCCCACACACTTTTAACACTCCCAAAGGGACTGAGATCTATTGTGCGACACAGCGGGACATCGCTTCAGCCCATCACTCACTCACTCACCTACCTCTGTTACACACACACACACACACACACACACACACACACACACTCAATGGAGCCATGCATATTTTTTTGAGCGTATTTATTCTGTAATGCACATAACTCAATGAAACACATTGCTTCATCACAATTTAGCAGCACAAAAAATAAACATAATAGTACCAATACTATTACTAATAAAAACTGTTATTATTACTGCTGCTACTACCGCCACTACTAGTCATAATAATAATAATAATAATAACAGTATCCTTATTTTTTCAGTACATTTGATTGGCTGTTGAGTCCACCTATCAGAGAGTTAAAAAAAGATGTGAATGACAGTGATGGGAGGTTTATCTTTACGTCTTTACGGGCCATACCTCTTTCATCAGTCATCACCTCTTTCCCCCGTTCATCCCCCTTCCCCCACTGTTCTCTCCCTTCCCTGCCTGTCTCCCTCCACTCTCCCAGCTCTCCTAACCATTACCATTTAGGGTAGCGATGCCCCACTGCCAACAGCCAAGGAATGTGTGTGTGTGTGTGTGTGTTTGTGTGTGTGTGTATGTGTGTTGTATTTGTGTGGTTCCCCCTGTTGCACCGTGCGTTTTGTGGGAGCCTGTATTGTTCTCCTACGTGCTCGAATGTCCTTTACTTGAGTATTTCTGGGGTGGTGTGTGTGTGTGTGTGTGTGTGTGTGTGTGTGTGTGTGTGTGTGTGTGTGTGTGTGTGAGCGCGAAATACTTGGGCAGGCTTCCTCGCTAACAGTTGGTCTTTGTGAGCGTTTAGGTGTGTGGGTGTTTGCGTGTCAGAGGTGGTTTGTGCGAGGAGGCGTTAGTGAGTGCATGTGCAGGCGTTCGACACTCACCATTGTGCAACACTCTAAGCACGGAGGCATCTGACCCTCAATAATAGATGTGGCTGCAGTGAATATTTAATGGGGGGGCGTTGTAGACGTGCACCTACACTTACACTCACACACACACACACACAGAGGGGAATGGAAATATAATATCCACGCCTGTACAAGTTTTTAGACTGAAGCTCTTGGGAAAGTGGTCTCTGTGTGGTCTGGTGATGCTCTCAGTAAAAGATACTGTGGAGTTTTGCCAGCCAGTCACTTACCTTTTCGCTCCTTTCTCTCTCCCTCTCTCTCTCTCTCCCTACCTCCCTCTCTCTCTCTCTCTCTCTGCCAGGGCTCTCAGGATAGTGCCGGTGGCCAGGAGGGTCTTGTGCCCCCGCCCTTCTCCGCGTTCCCCCCGCCTCCGCCGCCGCCCCCCCAGAACGGCCTGGCCCTGGACTACGGGGGCAGCCTGTACGCGGCGGGGGCCGTCCAGGGCCCCGTGGAGGCCGCCGGAGCCGCGAACACCTCCGCCAACGCCCCCAACAGCCTCAGTGCCCAAGTGAGTGCCAGCCTCTCTCTCTCTCCCTCTCTCTCTCTCTCTGTGCGCAGCCCACATCGGGTCTTTTATATTTTGCTTAGAGAGGACACCGAGAGCGATTGCGGAGGCGAGAATGTGGAGGAATATGTGTCACGGGCAAGAAATAAGACATCGCTTTGCACTTCCCTGCTTCTCCTTCCATCTCTTACCACCCGGCCTGGCTTTTGTTTTTTTTTCTCCACCCTCCTTATCTCCCCTCTCCCTGTCTCTCTCTCGCCTCCCTCTCCTTTTATCCCTCTGCCCCAGCAGTCAGACGGCTCCTCCCAGATTGATGGCCAGTCGGGGGTCGGTTCGGGGGGAGGAGGCGGCGGAGGGAGCATCGGGGATGACTCAGACGCCAAGGGGACCCCCAAACGTCTCCACGTGTCCAACATTCCCTTCCGCTTCCGAGACCCCGACCTGCGGCAGATGTTCGGGGTATGTAAACTAGGCCGGAATATTCCCCCCACTTTTCACCCATGCATCATCACAGCAGTAACCCAGAAGAGTAGCTTTAGATCGGATTATAAACATGCAGTTTGTAAAAAAACATGACTCAGAGGCCCCATTCAATGCCCCCAGCACATTGACCTCAAATTTCTTTTCACAATCATATTCAGTGCCGTATAATTTCCCTTCACCCCCAGTCTGAATGAAAACAAGGTTCTGCTGTGCCTGTTTCAATTGAAAGGAATCAGCTGTTAGTCCTATTTTGGCCAGAGAAACAAAACGACAAATCAAATCACTTGTTTGTAAAAATTTCAGCTTGTGGACGAGGTTACTGCAAGTCCGGGTTATAAATCAGATTTTATTTTAAGAGGAATGCCCCTTTAATATGGCGCAGAGAAAAGAGCAGAGGCAAGGCATATATGGTGGAAGAAAAGACCAACAGAGCTGGATCGATGCCAGTTTGTCAGGCTTGAACAATACTGACACCCCATGGCCAGACGCGGTATGTGACTTGCCTGCTTGCTACAACCTCTTTATTTTCTTCTTTTCTTACCTTTTTTCAGCAATACGGCAAAATCCTTGACGTGGAGATCATCTTCAACGAGAGGGGATCCAAGGTAAAAACACAACGTCATTCCACATTGTTGACATCCACACACTCAGCAATAAGCGTTGCCGCAGTTTTCGACTCCGTTTCACCCTCTCCACCCCTCCCCTTCCTTTTCCGCTTCTTCCCCTCTCCTCCGCTTGCAGGGCTTCGGCTTCGTAACGTTCGAAACGAGCGCCGACGCGGAGCGGGCCCGGGAGAAGCTTCACGGCACCCTGGTGGAGGGTCGTAAAATTGAGGTAATTCACCACCCTTCCCCCCCCCCCTTCTTTTCAAAAAAAAAAAAAAAACAGTGGCCATTTTCCTCTGTTTCCCTCCATGTCCCAGACAGTGAGAATGAGTTTGTTTTCCGGTTGTTGCCGCCCCGCAGAAGGTTTCGGGATGGGCTGTATGTGTTCAACTCTAACCCCTCTGGCTTCACTATAGCATGGTGCAGTGGTTGCCGCACACACAAGAGATGTCTTGTTTCCGACGGCACTCCCTGTCGATGTCTGTGCCATCGCCGTCGCCGTCGTCGTTGTGGGCTGTCCATTTGCACCTTGATCTTAAAGCTTCGTGGGTCTGGTTTGCAAAGCATGCTGGGTGGTGTGGCTACACAACAGGCATGGCCAGTCGGGAAGTCACTTAGGCACGGTTGCCGACGATATAGCCGCTTACGTCACAGCATGTAGGATCTCTTTTTTGTGTGTTTTTTTTCCTGCACCCTTTCCATCACCATCACCACCTCTTCCATGATCATGACGAGTGGCCATTTTGGTTTATGGTTGTGTTCACGACTGGAAGGGAAATTATTAGCCTTTATTTTCCTCTGAATAAAAAAAACAAAAAAACGTGCCTGCTGGTGTCTGTAAGAGGCTATGTTGCATGGATAGATCATTAGCTGTAGGTCAGATGTTGTCTTGGAGTTCACTCTTTCACTTAATATTAAGGGGTTTGCCTTTTGGGAAGCAGGTTTATGTTTGATGTGTTAAGAGACTGATGCATGATGGGTATTTTCGGGGGGGGGGGGGTTTGGGAATGAGACTGCCGTGAGAAGTGGGGTGTCATTTTTGATGCTTCATAAAGCTGATTGTATAATTTCGTACTTACAATATGGATGATAAAATCCATCTTTTACGCAAACACACACACACACACACACACACTTTTGCATCCACCACAAAAAGAGCGCCAGATCTCATGGAAGTGCATTTTTGTTGTGATGTCTTTTTTAATTTGTCCGCATGACCTCAGATTTCAGTTCCAAATGGCCTTGAAGATCAAACACACCATGCTTTCTTTTTTTCGCCATTTGCTTTTGGCTCTTGATTTGGAATCATGCTTCTTGTGTTTTTTTTTAATTGCTACTAAGCCCCTCTGCATGGTCTCAAACGTTCTGCACTCTTCTCTGTCTGTGCGTGGGTGTCTACACACGGGGGCGTGCAGAGGAAACACGGAGGCCGGAGAGAGAGAGAGAGAGAGAGAGTGAACGAGTGAAGAGAATTCAATAGATTGCTGTCGTCTCCCTCTCCTTTTCCTTTTTCTTTTGTTTTTGGTTCTCTTCCATCTCTCTCCACTCTCTCTCTCTCTCCATGCCAGTCTGTCTGTCTGTCTCTCCCTGTTTGTGTGTCTCCCCCCATATGCACCCGCATTTGTGAACCTCCTCAGCTGTCTGTCTGTCACCCCCCCCCCTCCTCCTCCACCTCTCCTCCCCACCTCTCTCTGTACATTTCCCTGTCCTGTGATGTACTCAGGTAGTATGTTCATTGGATAAAGGGATTAAGTTTGATATTGAGTGATTGTTTTTGTAAATGATGTGAATATAATCTAGGTCATGTTGCGCAGTGTCCTCCCCAAGTTAGATTTTAATTTGTGACATTGTGTGTTTTCCTTTGTGTGCTCCTTTACCATCTCTCCCCTTGATAATCTGTGTGTGTAGTGGGTTTAAATCAATAGAGGTTAGATTGTTGATAAATGGCTGATACTTGTAGGTGACTGTTGACACGTGACCTGTCACATCACTTCCTCTCTACCACAGGGTGGGGGTTGCTTTTCATTACCTCGTTGGTTTGTTTTTGTTTTTCTGTTTTGTTTTGTTCAATTTTTTTTTTGTTTTATTTTTTTGGTTCATCATTTCTTTCTTACATATATTTTCTCTATTTCCCTGATGATTTTTGTATGTTGTTGTTGTTGTCAGTCTCCACGGTAACTGCTCGCGTGTCCTCACGCCGTTTCCCTGGCAACGGTAAGTTGTGTACACATGGCATCATCTTTGAATGACCCCTCCCCCCCACCCCATCCGTCCAGATAAAATAAAATGCACCCAACACACAAACGAAGGACTCCTTGACTGAAGGGGGCTTGATTGATTGATTTGAAAGAATCTGATTGGCTAATCCTGTGATTGATTGGGGAGGTGGTGAATGAAACGTTGATTACGAGATTAGCCATTGATCGCATGGCATTATTAAGGCCACTTGTGTAACTGAATGTACTGCATCTATCTGCAAGTGCAACAACTATGACTACCACTTCTTATGCATTCATTCCAATCACCTCTCTAACTGCATTAAGCATATAATTCCAGAGCTGTGTCCTGCATGGTTTACTCTCTTTCTCGTCATCTGTATGGCGTCATATAGTACTATGTCATTTCTCTGTGTCATGTGTCAGCCAGTAGCTGCATTTCTGCACCTTAGTGGGACAGCATGCTGAAGCATGAGTGCTATGTTAGCTGTATTGGAGAGAGGATAGTTGTCTCAATATAATGGTGTACTGTAGTACTTGAGGATTGTCACTTTTTTTACCACTTGGTAGACTGCAGACAGGTGGAGAGAAATAGTTGTTTGGGCTTAACATTCAAACAAAAGATCAAAGTGGACAAGTAGTACATGCCCCACTTCAAATCCAATCTACTCTTCATATGTAAAATATACTAATCATCTAATAATAAAGCTGCCATGAAAACATTTGTAAGCCTCAACAAAGTCACCTAAAACTTTAAAATTTGCACAATTGATTAAATAAGGGCAGCATTATTTTATTTGTTTTGATTTTTATTCAAGAGGTGTCCTTGTTTTACTTTTTGATCAGTTTGGTTCTGGATGGTGTGTGTTGGTGGTTGTGTGCTTCGAGGTCTTTCTAGTGTGCGACACTGATCTGGAATGCCTGGCAGTGTTTCACAACCATGGTTTGATTTGATTTTGAGGAATGATATTTGCATCCCCCATCCTCTCTGTCTCTATCTAGACTTCTCTCTCTCCCTCTCTCTCTCTCTCTCTCTCTCTGTGTTCACTCTCGCCCATTCATCCATCTCTCCATTCTTGCTCATGTACAGTTAGATCCAATGTAGGCAAATGGTCAGATGTATTTCGTATGTGTGTGTGTATACCGCATCTTGATGTTCATTTTGGTTTGTTCATTAGAAGAATTGCACATTTGGATGGACTGTTCACTTTCTCTTTCTCTTCTCTCCGGCCATCATGTATGTGTTTCCCGTGTCTTTTTAATGTGGACTGGCTCCTCCTCCTGCATCCCTCTACTTCTGTCTTTCTCTCTGTCTTTCTCTCTCTCCCTCCCCCCCCCCCCCCTCCCTTTTTTCTGTATGATGTGTATTTGATTGGGAGGGCTGCCAACCTGTTTTGATTGGTCTCTTTGCTGCATCTGATGCTTGCTGATTGGCTAGTTTTGCTCACCTCTGGTCATGCGATGCGCTCTTGATTGGCTGCGTGTAATTTGTGTATGAATTCTTCGATTGATGTTTTTTGCATTGTGTTCAACTGATGAATCTGCCGCTTACTTCACCTTCTTTTTCCCTCTTTTTTTTGTTTTGAAGGTAGCAATGGAATGGTCTTGGATTTCTTTTTGAATGCCTTCGTTCTGAAATGTTTTGTTGTTTTTTTTGTTCTGTGTGCCAATGGTCAGATTGTTTGTGTGCAAAACTGCCTGACTACTCACCAGGATCCTTGTTTTCAATGTCTTTCTCCTTCAAAAAGAAGCGCATGCATCAAATACCATTGCTGCTCATCAACAGAATTAACCTCTGTCATGAGTAAAATTCAAATGTTTTAAGTCAAATGACTCATCACACTTAATATGTAAACTCCAATCTTCAAGACACTCATGTGCAGGTTATATCTTACGTGTTTCAGACAGATACAGCCAGTTAAAGACAGATTATAACACAAACCTTGATGTGATTGGTGTCTGCATCATTGCTGTAGCCCCCATACTTGTGTTTTCCACTGACGTGGGTTGAGTTTGCGTCTGACCGCTCTCTCTGGTGCGCAGGTCAACAATGCCACAGCCAGAGTGATGACGAACAAGAAGATGACCACCCCGTACTCTAATGGAGAGGGGCTTGCAGCACTACCATACGGCAATGCATTATGTACGTAACGACGACCACTTCTTTCTTTTTCTTCAAATACTTTTTGATGCCTAGTGACACACTGACAGCAGAGTACTCACAGCTGGAAGGAAGTCTTATATATCTTATATTTAAACAGTGAAATAAATGGCAGAGAAGCACATAAAAATTCCATGTTATTTCAGTGAATTTCCTATGAAATGTTGTTTTGAACTTATATTAAGTATTGTTTGTCACTTTCTGAACTATTAATGCTGCATGTTCATTGTTTTATACTATAGCTGGATGGAAGTTGAGTCCCATGGTTGGAGCCATGTACAGTCCTGAGCTCTATACAGGTATGACAAGAAGGAATAGCTTTATATACAGTGACTGCTGAAGACGAGAAGCACAAATTAATCGTGTAATCATGGTGGTTTTCCAACTGTTCTAACTGAATTCCCTCCTCTCTCTCTCTCTCTCTCTCTCTCTCTCTCTCTCTCTCTCTCTGTCTCTCTCGCTCTCTCTCTCTCAGTACCAGGGTTTCCGTACCCAGCAGCAGCAGCAGCTGCCTCCACCGCTGCGACCTTTCGGGGTGCTCATCTCCGGGGTCGTGGCCGGCCAGTGTACAGCGCCGTCAGGGCAGCTGTGCCCCAGCCTGCCATCCCTACCTACCCGGGGTACACACACACACACACACACACACAGACACACACACACAGACAAGTACACAAAAACAGATAACTACACACAAAAATGTATATTGATAATGAAAGCAGTGGCACATACTCATACAAGCAAACAAACACTATTCATCCACACATCCGTTCTTTAAGTGCATGTCTTCTTACTTGAAAATAGTACTTCAGCATTGTGCATGCTGTGTGAGTGTTTAATAGTTTTTTAATTTAATTAATAACAATGATAGTGTGCTGAACTGAAATACCATTTCCTTGTACATCAAAAACAGCAAGGACAAGATTGTTTATCAAGATGTACATTTAAATCAAACGCAGCAGTATTTTATTGGAATAGACACACTGTGCCAGCGTCTTACTGGCAGAAGTAACAGTAGTAGCACTTGTACGTCGGTGTTACTGTATACAAAGAGGTGGTATTCTGTCTTGCATGTTGCACGGTGTGTAATAATCTCACCCTTCTTTTCTCTTCTCTCTTTTCACAATCTCTCTGGCACCGTTATCCCACCTTTCTCCCTCAATCGTCACACTTTTTTTTTCCCTTCAATGCCCACACGGTGGCGCATCACACCATTTTTTTTCCTTCCCTTTCAACATCCCACCACCACTCCTCTCTCTTCTCTCCCCTTTTCCCTTGCTTTCTCCTCTCTCTCTCTATCTCAGTGTGATGGCCTATCAGGATGGTTTTTACGGTGCCGCTGATCTCTATGTAAGTATACCTCTCTCTCTCCTCGACGCGCTCTCTCTCTCTCTCTCCCTCCTTTCCCCCCCCTCTGTCTGTGGGGTTTTCAAGTGTGAGACGGCATGGACCGAACCCATAGAGCTGTGTACTTGTGGGTGCTTTGATTCATGACAGCCACACACAATACAGGCTCATGATTGAATCTTAAATTCTCATATTTTCTTATAAATGCCAATTACTTTTTACTTTATTACTTTCCAAATGCACACACAGTCTCACAGAAAATGTTCTACACCTAATGCATACAAATACAGAATTATTAGAGTTCAGCGCACACACTTTCATCAGTGTTCTGCATTCATGAGTAGACCGCTCTGTGGTTTGTCTCTATGCATTTGTGAGTAAGTTTGTACCAATGTGATTATGAGTGTGTGGGTGTTTAATGGTGTGCGTGTGTGACCAGGTTGACAATAGCTGTTTCTGTTCTCTCTGTAGACTAGTGTTTCAGGACATTAGTGGCAGATTGCCCCAGGTAGGGTTTACACACTTTGTGTGAGAGCCAGTGTGCATCCTCCTCGTCTCCAATGACTGCGTGCTGCTAGACATTATTGACCATCTGAGATTGAAATGCCTTCTCTGTCTTTTTCTACTAACTCACTGGAATCTGACATGGGTGGAGTTGCGGAAGGGGGAGAAAAGAATTAAGTTTAAATCTGACTGTGTAAACACTGAAGAATATTCAGCATGGAAATTACAAATTACATTTACAAAATCTCTGCAGTGGAGATAGATGTAAATTTTGTCAGTGCAAATTAGATACTTGAACTGTGGGTCACTTGGAGATTTCATTGGGGATAAATCTTTAGTCTTGGATCAAGTGTAATCCATGTCCATGCCACCAGCCCACTATCTACATATGTAAATTAGGTTACTATCTCTTCCTCAATGTGCAAATATTTATTAAATTTTTCGTGGTAGTTATAGTGTCGAGTGGACCAGATTTTCAACAGCCCATACCAGAACACATGGCCTTCTGCATGTGCAAATTAACATCATGTTCTCGAGGCTTGATGCATCAAAACACACAAAGCAAACACTTACTATTAAATACTATTAAGCAACTGTGATGCACCTAGATTTTTTTTGCAAGTTCAGAAAGCATATAATGATAAAGAAATAATTTAAAACGGGGATGTTTGGGGTGAAAAGCAAAGCCATAATATTATTTTTCATGCCAGGCCATCTGGTCACGCTATCCCATTTAATTTTATTTTCACGAAGTCCATTTCAGATGTTAAAACTACATATCGCATACTAACCATACATACCATACATACCATAATGCCTCAGGCAAGATGATGCACTGCCAGCATAAAACGAATAGACATGAAATAAATAAGACCGAGCAGTAAGACAATTATCCAATACAATAAAAGCAATGTAGGGCAGAACAAGGCTATTCATCCAATTACAGCAGTTAATTCAGACCCCTTCCCGGAATCTCCCTATCTGTTTCACCTGTGGCATGCTAACTGAATCAATGTCGGCATGCAGACATACTTACAAGGCTTACTCCTCCCCTACTCCCTCCCACCTCCTCCCCCTGTTTCTCCTCCTTCTGTAACCCCCCCCCCCCCCATTCTTCCTTTCTTTCTTTCTCTTCTTCTTTCCATTCCCCCTTCCATCCTCCTCCCTCCTCCCTTCCTCAGTCAACACTTGAAAACTATTTCTGTACTTTCTGTTCCTTTTCTATTCTCCATTCTCACTTTCCTCAATGATTTCTCCTCATGTCTACTTGATATCACCCTTTTTCTTTTCATCCCTCCTTTTATATCTCCCCACCTTCCCTCAGTCACTTCCCTCCCCCTCCCCCCTCCCCCTCCCCCTCCCCATAGCAGCAAGTGTGTGGTCCTGAATGCGGGGACTTGGTCATGACTGATCCTATAGGGTAGAATGCAGTGGTGTGTGCGTTGTTTTTATAGGGATGTTTGGCCTAATCTACTGTGCGTCCTGAGTTTGGGAAAGCATGCTGTGTTCCGCCAGTGATCTGGTCGCTGGCCCCCTGAGTCTGTGTGTATGCGTGCGTGTGTGTGCGCGCGTGTTCCCCTTTAATCCGACTGGCTGACTGTCCTTCCTTACACCTGTAGTATTTTTTTTGTGTGTCTGTCCATCAGCTGTCCATCCAACATAAATAATGACACAATCATCTTTGCCACCCCTTCCCCTTTCTTTAACTGTGTGTTTTTGGTAGGGGAACCGGGGCGGGGCACAGTTATGGGTATGAACGCTCTCTTCCTCCATGTCAAACAAGTAAACAAACGCACCATGGGAGTCATAATACACTTGAATGTCGGACGGCCGGTACAATCCATTAAAAACAGTCAAAGAGCATTTTTTTCCCTCCCTCTGGTCTAGTTTTTGTTGGTCATGGAGGGGGAGACCCACACAGAGCCT
The DNA here is from genome assembly GCF_046629955.1 of Centroberyx affinis. NCBI lineage: Eukaryota > Metazoa > Chordata > Actinopteri > Beryciformes > Berycidae > Centroberyx > Centroberyx affinis. The sequence goes on along the minus strand of NW_027280476.1, from coordinate 282,203 downwards.
GAGCTACATCCTTGTGAATGCTGTACTGCACCAGATTAGCCAGTGTTGCCGACTGTCTGCTTGTTAATCTCTCGCTCTCTTCTCAGCAGTTCTTCTCACAATGTAACCCTTTAGATTCACTACTAGCCTGTTAGCACACAGAGGGACGAGGCAGACTTTAACCAGAATTTACCCTTTCTGTCTCTCCTTCTACCCCATCTGTCCTTCCATTGCATCACTCTCTTCCCCCACTCTCTCTTTCTCTCTCTCTCTCTCTCTCTCTCTCTCTCTCCTCTCTCTCTCTCTCTCTCTCTCTCTCCATCACCGCCTCACAGGGTGGCTATGCAGCGTACCGTTACGCCCAGCCGACCGCAGTAGCGACTCCCACAGCGGCGGCGGCGGCTGCAGCGGCAGCTTACAGTGACAGGTGAGTGGGCAGACCGGCACAACTCAAACAAAACTTCTGTTAGCGGCGTCCTTTATCATCGAGCGGTTGAAAATGGGGAGTAGGTGTGTGTGTGTGGGGGGGGGCTGGTTAAAAAACGAGAGTGCGGGCCGGAAAGAGTTTTGAAAGCCATCGTTAAGTAATGATTTTGTGCTTTGGGACAGAGAAATCTTGCTTATTTTCCCTTTTAAATGTTGATACTTAACATATATATATATATATATATATATATTGGCTGTTTCTTTCTATAGCTATGGACGGGTGTATACGGCAGACCCGTACCATGCTGCGCTCGCCCCAGCTGCCTACGGTGTCGGAGCCATGGTACGATCATCCCCCAGTATAACATACAAGATGACATGAATGAGCCTACATTTTCAAGTATTTAACGTCATTTGATTGCATTGTGTGCTTTTGTTTAACCGGCCTCTCTCTGTTTCTCCTCCCCCAGGCCACACTGTACAGGGGGGGCTACAGCAGATTCGCCCCCTACTAACGGACACTACATTTCCCAGGAGCTCCTCTCTTCCATTGAATTTCTCTGAAAGAGCTCCCTCTGTTGTCATGGAGGCGGACTGCACCCTGTTTACGGCGTGTGGAGTCTGCCACGGCAAAGATATTTCAGATCCCACCCCAGTGCAGTCCCCCACTTTTTCTTATATACGCTACTACAAAAAAAATAGAGGAATGCTGTATTAAAAGACTGACGGATGGCCTTTACATAAAAAAAAAGAAGAAAAAAAAAAGAATGACTTAAAATGGCCGCCTAATCTATTGCACGGCTGTATTATAGTCCCCCCCCCCCCCTTCTTATTCCCTCAACACTCGAGCAGCACAAGACGAGATGGAGCCCAGATGTTCTTCCAAAGGCTGTAACTAGTGCATGGATAACTGACATTTAAACAGCTGTCGCCCATGTAAAGGAACGAGCCAAGAGCGGTGTGTGTGTGTGTGTGCGTGTGTGTGTGTGTGTGGCCTGCACACACTCAACATGTAAGGAAAATAGAGGGAAACGAGCAATCATGGAACTGAGGGTCTTTTTTTTTTTTTTTTTTTTTCCCGTCCGCAAAACTTGGGAGAGGCAGAGAGTGGGAAAAAAAACCATTTTGAAACCAGAACGATGTCAAGTGAAATGATAAAACACCCGCTGAAGGATTTTGTAATTCCCTCTCACGCGGGCGGAGAGCGACGGCGGGGGATCGCTCGCTGCGTTCTGATGAGAGGAAGACGGGGAAAAAACACGGCGGCTCGGGAGCGAAGACGGCGCGATAGAAATCACCTCAGAAAGTTTTCTTAGTATGTGGAAATGGTGAACCTTTAAACTTAAAAATTGTTATGATATGCAAAGAAATTAGTCTAGAGAAAAAAAAAGTTACCAAATTATTATTATTGTTATTATTATTATTATTATTACTACCATCATTTTTGTTTGACTCGAGTACACAGCGTTCACTTTGCTGTTACGGGACATTTAGACTCCATTGTGAACCTTGAGGGGAAAATGGGCATCTATATAATTCATTTTCCACCATTGACTCCCAGGCACAAGATTTCACTACACTCTAAATGTGTAAGCACCACTGAACACTACAGAAACACCACAACACTACACCGAATAGAGCAAAATGTTTTCCTTGCTTAGTTGATGTTAGGCTTAGATCCAAACATAACCGACATTGAATCATCACCAGGACCCCGGGGTTCAAGTATTTGTTGATCCTTTTTGAGCGTTTTAACGTAGATATTTATTATTTGGATTTCCCCTCATGCTCCATCTTTTATTGAGCAAGTCAAACTTTAAACGAGTCTTCCTGAAACAAATCATTAAGTTGGTAATTAGAGTCGAGTCGCTGTCAGCAGAGAGCGGTTCTGTCAGCGAGCCGATAGAAAATATTTAAATGCAAAACACCATACTATTGTGCATATTTCTAATATCCTTATACTCTATTTCCAAATGTGGCTGTTTTTTGGCTTTTGTTTTGTTTTCTTTTTGGTTCCAAAGATTTGTAGAAAGCACATTTTTCTGCTTATATGTATAAATATATTATCTTTGTTATTGTTATTATCATGATCCTTGATAATCCTATTGCTGTCTTTTTGTTACTTTGGTTCACGCTCTATTTTTCTATCTGTAAAAGTTGCGAGTTTGGTTTCATTCATCCGGCTTGGCTTTTTTTTTTTTTTGCTTTAACGTTCTCGAGCTGAGGGGAAGACCTGAGTCGTTACAGCGAGGGGAAAAATAAGGAATGCATGTAACACTACCAAACTGTTTTTGTTTTCTCTCGGTCCATGCTTTTTTCATTTGTTTTTGTTTTGCTGTTGGTTAATGATGATAGGGTCTGCTAGCATGAGATTTAATTGTACTTCCGAATATACAGGAATGGCTGAAAACATTGGGCCTTATACATATATATTTTTTTTCATGTCCATAGTTTACAGGTGACTGAGCCCTTTGGAATGAATGAGCACAGGCCTGTGGCACTTCTCAAGGGTTGAAGCCAATTACTTTCTTCTTTTATTCAGTTTGTTGTTTTATTTTATATGTTTTTAAAGGAGACTCCTTGCATTTCAATGCTGAAATCTGTTAGTTTGGCCAGTGTGGCCGCTCCAGGTTTGTTTGAAGATATACGGTAAAATATCTGAAAGTGTTATCACTCATACTAAAGTTAATATTCCGACATGGTTTAACACGGATAATGTCATTGTGGGATATGAACTAAGTACAAAGAAATACTAATGTTTAAAATGCTGCAAAGTTGTGTTTTCTCTTTAACTTTTTTTTTTATTCAGTAACTCATTTCATGGCTGCCTTTGTGTTTACCACTTCTCACACACGAAAAACAGCTCTAGAGGTCAATAACATTATTTCTTCTCATAAATGTGCTGCTGTTGGGTTTTGTTGAAGTCATTACATTTGACTTTTTTAATAGTTCCATATTACTACAGAATGTGCTCTGGACAACATGGGGAGGGAGAAAAAAGAAAATATGAAAACCTAGCCAAAGATGCTAACGGTCCCTCCACTTTCTGGTCCCCAACTTGAGAAGTGCTACACAAAATGCACACAGACGGACTTACTGAGCCACTGAAGGCATGGACAACCAGCATGAGCGATAGTACTTGTCGAGTTTAAAAAAAAAAAAAATTGTTTTGCATGATCTTGTGTCTTTCACATTCGACTTCTGAGCAGCAGAACCCAGTTGCGTTCTTCTTTACCACTAAACCCTACAGAGAATGCTAGGCAGCTAGCCGTTTGATGCTAACGTCAGGAGGCTAGTAAATGTTATGAAGAGCACAGCGCTGTTTGGCAAAGAAGGCCGGCTGACGGACAAAATGGCCGCTCCGAACACGAACACGGGGCGGCTTCGGTTCCCTGTCACGGGTTTTCTTGTCATTGTATTATATTAGCTATGTGGTCATTCTTCATAGTCGCTATGGTTTCCAATGACCGGTCCTCCCCCTCTGTCATGTCTATATCCCCTTGACTGCCATTATGTTATTTTGTTATTGAATGTCCATATAAAATGTTTTATATAAAAATTGTTTTGTTGTGATTAAGCATTCAGTTTGTTTTCATTTCTGTTTATTTAGTAAACTGGACATGCATTATTTTGTTGCCCATATTATTTTACACACACACACGCACACACTTTGTGCCGGTATGAGTAGTTTGGTTTATTAATTTTAATGAAGAACCCATGTTATATATGCAGATAATATGATGTATGCTGTTTTTATTTTCTCTAAAAGCCTAAAATGTTTCCCGTATCAGCATCTATTAGGCTCATATTGATTACACACTAAAAGAGACTCAAACAAAAGGCTTTTCTTGTGAAAATATTGATATTTATTGACTGATCTGCTCTACTCCGGTGTGCACAAATTCACAGTTCAAAAAAATATATAACTTTACATCTTCAGCTGCATATAAAGAAAGCATGGCTCCAAGGAGGGAGGGTGAGGACAAGGAAAAGGTAGCAGAGGGGAGCAAGACTTTGGTTGAGATATCAAACCCTCTTATGTACAAAAGCTCTCATCCGTGAATTCCTCAATACTGCATATATACGTATATATTTTCAATATATATCTTATATAATCACATCCATCAGTTTTACCACTTGTCATGTATTGCTCAGCAAGTAATTTTAGATCTGCTTTGTTTCCCAGAGAAATGTCTTGTGCAGCGTGGTGTAATGTAACACCGACAGTCAGTTCAGAGCTTCTGAGTGCCTGAGAGGTGAAGAAGAGGGGGAGGATGGGATTTAAGGAAAGTGAGTGCAAGGAGGGATGAAAAGACCGGAGGGGGTCTAGACGATTCCGTATTTGGCCAGGTCGCTGAGCTCCATGTCGCCGAAGGCCTCCCATGGGCAAACCACTGTGATGTCTGTGCCAAGACCCTCCATGCCGGGGATGTCGTCCCCGAATCTGATTGAAAAACAAGAAACACGTCAAAACCTGCTTTCCAGTGAATGTTAACACTTGGGTTTTTCATTGGGTATGTGCCTGTCCAGCCCAGCTCACCCCTTCTGGCCAGGCTTGGGGGCCTTGCTCTTGAAGGTGCGAGTGGTCCTCTGCTTGAACTTGGGAGGAGCCTTTTTGTCAGCGGGAGTTGCAACATCTGCCATTGTGCTTAGTTACTGAGAGAGAAAGAAAGAGAAACGACGGTCAGTGAGTCGGCTTTGATGTGCAAAAGAGTTTTTCCTTCAGTTGCTCTTCCTCAGCATGTCCTTATCCCCCCCCCCCCCCCCCTCCCCAACAGCCCAAAGCCCCTGCTGCCTCCAGCGTGAGCGATAGGAGAAATGACACTAAAGCTGTTTTATAACTCCATAAGACCCTGTTACACAAACAGCCCCCGCTCTGTGTGCCCAGAGTAAAAATTAGCCTAATCTCTGTCTATTTTTACATCTTGGCTTTAGAGATTACTCTTGGCCAGGTTACACACTGTACATCTCAGGACCAAAATACCAACCAATTTACCTAATTCCCAAGTTTGGCTGAAGTCAACAGGAATGTTGTGTAAGTAATAAACCCAGAGTGCAAGGAGATTTTTTTCACTAAACCATTAATTCTCAATCTGCTTTAATCCCATTCCTTCCTGACCTCACTTGACTGGACATTTTATTTTACAGGAAAGCTCAGCAAAGCTCTTGACTAAGCTCTTAGCTGAAAGGCACTTTGACCTCACTCATTCCTTTGTGCTCATGATGTTTACTCTGAACACAAATCATATGTTTTTGTGGAATCTGCCATAAAGTCAGCAGATATCCAATCATAATTCTTGCAATTTCACACATATCTTGTTGTCTAATGTAGTGTGAAATGGAACGGAATGGAATGACAGCAACTTTTCTCATGGTCCAAGACAAATTTCTATACAGAGACCAATAACCTAAAACAATCAAGTCAATATACAATATTTCCTGTATGGCTATTTTAGCTGCATGTCTGCTATCCAGTGGCCGAGGGAAAGATGTCTGCATTGATCATTAAATATGTGCAGATATAAATTGTGCCTATGTATGCTAACTTATCTGTTTGTCTAGTCAGGATCAACACAGCTAGTAACATCCTGTGTTTTCTGCACCTGAAGATTTTCTTATCCCCCATTTGGAGAAAGTGACACCTCTTCTTACAAAATGATTGATAGCACAAATTGAAATCAAGTTATGGAAATGATTGTAGATAAAGTAAATCCTTGGTAGGCAAAATACTAGACAATATCCTCTATATTTTAGAGATATCTAATTTAATTTGATTTAGAACACTTCATATGTTCAGTTAACATTCACACGTTGAGCAGAAAAATAACACAGGATGTGTTGAAAATAACATCAATCATAGGTAAGTCTTCCTCTTCACACCATGCAAGTAAGACAATGTTTCATGAAATCCATCTTTCCCTGACTTTCTTCAGGGTTTTTCAAGCACTGATATTTAGGATTCTGTCCATTCTGTCTGTCAGATTAGTAAGTGACAAAAGACCAACAATACCTTCTGCTTTATCTAGAGCAAAATGACTGAATGAGGAGAAGTTAATAGTCAAATAGTCCAAGGCTTCCACTAGAAGAACAACACCTGCAAGTACAGATACTTTAGCCTTTCACATATTTTTAGATAAAAGCCAATTCAGTTCTACCATAGAAAAGGTACTTCTACCACTCACTATTTATCTGAAGGCATCTTTTCTAAGCGCTTTTCTGCAGATCTCATTCATGATTTAACCTTATGTTCTATATCCATTAATGGAGAAAGTAATGAACTATTAGCCAAAGGTCCAAGCAGGGTAAAAGCCGTAGTTTGGTCCTACCTGTCTCTGCAGTGGGACGCTGTGTCTCTCAGATGAGCTTCTTGCTTGTGTCTTTCTGGTCTCTGTCCTACTGTTGTCTTTTATACTCCTCCTGCTAATCCTCCTAACATGCTCACTGTCATTCCCACGCTCTTTAACTCCACTGTCCTCCCTTTTCACACCTCCTCCCTCTAATTGGCCTCACTCTCCTCTATTAGATTAAGGGAGAGCTCAAAAGATGAAGGCTATTGAAGTCTATTAGTCTGTGGGGGATAAAAATGGATGAACCATCCCATGTGAAGGAGTTTTTTTTTACATAAGACGACTCAAAGAACAACTAAGAAGGATTTTCATTTTTAACACTGAACAATATGAGCCTTTGTCTGAGTACAGGATGTTTTCCTTCGCCTGATTGGAAGAATAATCCAGCCTGGTGCAGTTTTCTAGATGCATACCAGCTCCATTGTAAAGTTTTCCAAGCAAGTCAGCTGTAGCAGTAAAGCAAGCTGTAGTATTTAGTCCCCAGACCTCACAAGTTGCTGAAACATAGGCACTAGTATTTTTTTTCATTGCTATAAATTAAACTGGTTGTTACTCAGCATTTAGCAAATTTACCATATCTTTTTTAAAAGATGCAGTTAGTCTCCAGTAATTTATAGCCACATTTCACTATTTAATAAAAACTAGTTGCAATTCAATTCAATACTCATGTTCCTGCTTTACAGTTGCAAATCAAACACTTGGGAATTGAATTACATGGGGCTACCAATCAACTTTATGTCATTTATAAATCTCTTTGAATTCTTACAAATAAATATTCCAGTCTTCACAGTAATGAATCATTTGACCATACTGATGCTATTGAATTACCAGTTCCTGTTACAGCTCCTATAAGGGACTATTCCACTGTTGCTATTGAATATATTACTTCCAGACACTTTAAATCTGTTTCCGAATTCATATAAAAAAAATTTTTTTATTCTTCTGGGGGACAGTTAAGCTGCTACAATGCTGTCCTTTAACCTCAGTCCCACTACAAATAAAATGCCCTAAATGAGGTGAGGGATTCAAATCCGAAAGGTTAAGTGTACTTTAAGTTGTCACTAAGTGATTCATTACCTGCATGATGAGTACAATCCTACTCTATTCTGAACTCATAGGCAATGAAGTTGGTAGTTTATGATTCATAAGGTACCAACTTCATTAATTTCACTATCTAGATAGGTAAATTTACCTGATGCCATGCTTGTTGTACCTCCTGTTTGGCGGTGCCTGTGGTGTGGAGATGACTGTGTTACACCTGGTTGATCCTGGCTCCTTTCTTAAAAATGTCTAACTTTAATCTCAGAATTTCAGAGTTTTTTCTGACAAATTTCTGAGTTTAATCTCAGAAATTCTAAGTTTTTTCTCAGAATATTACCCCCTCCCTCTGGCTGCGGTACAAAAAAAAAATAAAAAAATCTACAATTTCCCAAATAGGCTGCTCTTCTGTAGTTCAGTCTCCAAATCTAACTTAGGTTTGAATTCAGGTCCATTTGGTCATTGAAAACAGATACAGACTTCAATATTGATGTGGGTTCATTTATAATACAATGTGGCTTAATACAGGGAGTAAGGACCAGAACTGCTGTGAGACTTAATGCAAGATTGTCCAAGATGGGAAACTGCTCTTTCAACAAGTCAGCCATGGTGTTTTGAACAAAAAATGGTTTCTGTGATTAAACAAAGATAAACTGTGTCTAGACTTTACTAGAATATTAAATTTTCACAAGTGGGTGGGGTTCTCAGGCTGCAGAAGTATATGGATGCATACAATATGGTTGATATGGGGGGTGACAGAGTACAGACAATGAATGTTACTGACTCTGAAAGTAGTTTTTTTTTGTGTGCTTAATTTGCCATTGGTGACCTCTTAAATCACAATGATGCAATGTTTAGTCACATTTTGCCAGATTCCATTTCCTTTTTGTTGCTTTTTGTTGTTTAGGTTGGCTTTAACTTGATTATCATGCTAATTACTCCCAGTCACTATTGCCACAAACAGACACCTGTATAAAAAATGTTGACACATGTTGACTGAAATATCTACCTTGGAATACACCTTATATTTATCCCTGGTTAATCTTTGCCTCATCTATTTGCAGCTGAGCTGAGACATAAGAGGGGCTGAAAACACGAGAGAGCAAAGCTGACAAATGTAAGAACGACAGAATGAACATCTGATGGGATTAGCTGGAGGACTTTAAAGGGGAGGCAGAGAGAGGAGTGACACATGCAAGAAAGACATCTGATACCAACTCATCACACCATCAGCAGCACACTGTGCAACTGCAACCACAGGTAGGCTGAAACTGCAATTTTCTCATCTTAGGTGCATGGTGCTGAGAATCACAGGCTTTAGCTGCTTCGCTAGATTGACTGAGCTGCTTGAAATTGTTTTTGCAACAAGCCGCTCACAGAGACAGAGAGTAACTGAGACAGTGATTCCTTGATAGAGTATTATCTTTGAGGTGGAGTTGAACTGGGACTGTTGAAGGTTTTTCACTGAGAATACTTAATGGTAATTCTGTGTATGTGTCTGTGCTGGTCTGCCTGTAGATCACTCTATCTACAGTACTGTTAAGAGATCAGGCCAGGCTCTTAAAAAGAGATGCATACCAGAAATTCATAATCACAGTAGATAATGTTGTTGGTCTCCTGTACCTGTCAGTTAACCCCTTTTTTTTACTTGAGATAAATAGATGATCTTAGAGGTATTTTGGGTATTGCGTATATATTTCAGTCTGTTGATGTGTACTTTGATGACCAGTTGATGGGCTTGTCGAAGTGGCAGAGAGAAACGTGCTCACGACTAACATGGGGAATGATTTTAAAGATGCCTCTATAAGGGGAAATTCTTGCTTCATGGTCTACAGGACTAGGCTCAGAAACATTTTTTTTTGTCTTTCTCTCTCAGTAACTAAACACAATGGCAGATGTTGCAACTCCCGCCGACAAGAGGGCTCCTCCCAAGTTCAAGCAGAGGACCACTCGCACCTTCAAGAGCAAGGCCCCCAAGCCTGGCCAGAAGGGGTGAGCTGGATTTAGGCTGACACACACACACACACACACACACACACACACACACAGAGACTATAATTCTTTCACAAGAGGCTGCACAGTGCTCAGTGTGTAAATCTCAGCAAAAATTTGTATCTCTCAGCTTTACCGTCTTTCCCGAATTACCCCAAGGGGATTAATAAAGTGATATCTTTCTCTTATCTTTATACTCATAAGAGGTTTTTCTGTCTCGTCCAATCAGATTCGGGGACGATATCCCCGGCATGGAGGGTCTTGGCACAGACATCACAGTGGTTTGCCCATGGGAGGCCTTCGGTGACATGGAGCTCAGCGACCTGGCGAAATACGGAATCGTCTAGACCCCCTTCCTCTGCCTTTTACCTTCCATTTTACCACTTTACCCTTTTACCTTATCTTCCATGACCACGGCTTTCCTTCATTTGGTCCCTTTTGATGAAGTGGTTGAAAATCTCTTCACTTGTGTGTTCCTGAGAAAAGGAAAGGAATTTAAAGATCTGACCTGGAAAAAAGATCCAGAGCTCTCTCTTGTCTCATTCCCTTTCCACCAACTCCCTTCACCCTTTGTCCTTTATCCATTTTCCTTAACCCTTCTTCCTTCTCACTCTCCCTTTTTCCCATCATGACTCTCAAACACCTGGTTTGATACACCTAAACCCCCCTCCTTTCCCACTTCTTCCAATCACCTGTTTTCCTTAAATCCCTTTTCTTCCTCCTTTTCCCCTCTTCCTCTCTCCTCCTTTCCTTGGTTCCCTTCTCTTCCCTGCTGGTCTCTTAATGAAAGCTGTCAGCAGCTCTGGACTTGAGCGGGTGCTTTCCTGAGAGAGAAGGAATTAAACGGACTACATTTTTTCTAATCACGTCAGAGGGTTTGCTATCTGTTATTGTGATATCCAGCACTGTTCTGCTCCCCTCTCCTGCCTTCTCCTCGTCCTCCACCTCTTCTCCTTGAGGTACTTGTTCTGCATGCCCAGATGTCTATTTGTGTATTGGCTGAATAAAATGCTTTTTTCTGTCAATGTTAATGTCTACAGTGCACTTTATTTAGTAAGATCACTCCAGTCCAGAGCATTTTGTCACTAGAGATAGGAGCAAATCAACACACAATAAATGTTAATATTCTCCAAAGAAAATATGCTCTTTAGTCTTTTCTGTTGACCATATATTCACACAGCAGCCATTTTGAACACTTGGGGTCAGAAACTCTACCTGGAAGAGAGACCTACAGTCCAGTACTGTACATGCACATGACATAAACATTTAAGCATTTCACAGATACCCTTTTGAAAAATGTATTAAAAATGAATGGATCCCAAGAATCAAGATATGGGTTCACATTTTAATATATTTGGCCCATTGTCTAGCATACACAACAAAGCCAAATTTCACCCAAATTTAATTTTATCCCTGAAATGTCCTTAATTAATTCCATTACATAGCTAAACATTAATTATCCATTAAAAATAGCATAGCTTTTAAAACAGTTTTGCCTTTTGTGCATGGTTTACAGGGTTATTAAAGAGTTAAGGGAAAGTTCCTGTCTCCCTGAATTTCTCATATTAGAAAGTCAAAAATTAAGGGAGTGTTTAAAGTCGAGATGAAATGAAAAATGCATTTTTAACCCTTTTAGATCACATCCCCGGTCATATTGTGCACCTATTTAACAATATATGCCAAAAAATAAAATAAAAAATCAATTTCTTTGTATTCTTATATCAAAATCCAGTCATGTTTTCTTCCTGTAAAACAAAATATGCCGTGTGCTTACATAAGCATGAACCAACCAATTTCAACCAATAATATCATGACGTCCACCCATCAATCATTCTTCAACCTCTAGCTAGCCACTGGTCATATAAAACCACACTTCACCGTTTCTGGGTCGTAGCTGACAGAGCAATATGGAGAGAGACAGGAAGAGATGTGTGTTTGGATATCAGTGGGCAAAAACTTTGTTTTCATTTCCAAAACAATGTCGCTGAGGTCTAATTCATTCATCTCTCCCTTGTCCTCCTCCTGATCTAACAACAGGTGAGGGAGGTGTGTGTGGAGCCAACAGTCCTCTGTAGCTCCGTTTCTCTCTGTAGCTCCGTATTGCACAAAACTCTAAGCCCCGCCCACTGTTTAGCGGTCCAATCAAATGCAAAGGATTTGATTTAAATCCCTCTTGTAACTGTACACCGCTCAAATATTCCGTTTCACTGGGAAATACGTCACAGTACAGAAGCTAAAGACGCTCTAACTTCCATTTCAGTGGGACTTTAAGGGGGTTCCGATGGGGTAATCACTCGCTTAACTAATTTTAAGGGGCTTTTGCATGAACTAAGGGGTGATGTAAATGTAAGGTTATTTTAAGGGATTAGCGGTTCGTAGTGATAGGTAGCTAGCTAGTAGCTTACAAAGTTAACTAACTTCCCTAGTTCACTTCAAACAGGTGTTGTTCCTGAGGTTGCTAGCTAATTTGATAACTGCTCGGACTATCTTCACTTCTGTGTTGAAGCCACCAACTGTTCACCATCTTCATACCCTTGTATACACTCACCAAAAAACTACTTTTACCATGTAAACACACAAGTCTATAGTGGCTCATAAGCCTGATAAGCAGCTTGTAGCCTACTTTTGGTCACTTTTGGTCACAGTATATACACTCAAAATATCTCTGACTCCTTCTCCCCTGTGTATTGTCTACTCTATATGCCGTCACAGTTGTTACCTTTCTTTAACATTTAAAATGGACATGCAGTAGTAAAGAAGTACAGTATTGCTGAAGATTTAACATACACTGCCATTATGGAATGTTTTCATCTAATTTTTCCATTTTGATATTGTTGGTCTGACCGCCAAATAAGGACAAAGCTACTTTTGGTTATGCATTAGGTCGTGGTCTAAAGCAGGTTCCTTCATGTATGGTGCAGGACCAAAAATTGTCACGTGTCTGTTTCTTGTGTGTCCCCATGCGACAAAAGGACAAGGATATTTTAATAGCCATATCCGTCCCAAGATGAAAATGTTTTAAGAACCACAATTTGGGCGGAAGTGATTCTGTTTCTCTGGTCTGTGTTTGTCTAAAATGATAAAGACACTCCAGCTATTCAAGGTCATTGGTGATCTACTCATTCCAGCACTCATATGCCCCGATGGTCCCATACATTAACACATAAGACAGAGAAAACAAATTCAGGAGCTCATTTCTTGGGAAAATATTGACATTTATTGTGCATTTTAGTCTCAATTGACTCCCATGGCTATTGAGGCGGGGTCCTCTTGGATACACAGTATGTCTATCATGGACACAAACATTTGCATATTATAAAAATAGAATCTCATTCACTGCATTTATAAATATAACACTGGCCTTGAGGAGAGAGGGTGAGGATAAGTAAAAGGCAGGAGAGATGAGTGAAACTATTGCTGTCATGCCTGTCAAACCCACTTATTCATAGAAAATATTGAGTCTGTTCTTCTCCTCTTGGACATGCACAAGCAAAGTGAAGGGTGGCAGAGAAGGTAAACAATTTTAGGGTTATCAGTATACCATATATAAATATAGATTCCATATTTAGAGAGATAATTAGAATATATCTTCTCGATACAATTTTGATCATGTAATATTTTGCAGCACACAGTAATATTCTCAATGGGTATTAGAGTGCTGTGTTGTTTGTTGATGGCGGTCAAATGTGTCTGCGTGCCTCCAGATACCAATGTGCATTTGTGTGAGAGCACTAATTAGTGGCCCAAAGTGGCGGTGCCTTGTGCAATGTGGCATAACATAACAAAAGTCGGTTCAAAACCTTTGACAGCCTCATTAATGGGGACCAGAAGGGGAGAAGCGGGGGGATGAGCAGGGTGGAGGGAAACAGAAGAGAAGAAGGGTGGCAGTGGAAGATTCAGAAGGAAAGTCAAAAAGGAGAGGGGGAGAAAAAGGAAGGGGGGTCTAGACAATTCCGTATTTCGCCAGGTCGCTGAGCTCCATGTCGCCGAAGGCCTCCCATGGGCAAACCACTGTGATGTCTGTGCCAAGACCCTCCATGCCGGGGATGTCGTCCCCGAATCTGATTGGGTAAAAAAAAGAGTGATCTCATGAGACATCCACCACCGTAAATGGAGTAAGAGAGCAATGACTGTGAATATGAGTTGCCTGAATGTGAGTTTTTAAAATGAGAGTGTGGCAAATAAATGACATTTGCAAGCTACTTAAAGACAGCCACGTAAGATAATTAAGTTGTTTAAGTGTTAATTGTATTACAGGGTGGCAGTGTGTCTGGCTGCCAAGTCATCTTAAGTCCAGCTCACCCCTTCTGGCCAGGCTTGGGGGCCTTGCTCTTGAAGGTGCGAGTGGTCCTCTGCTTGAACTTGGGAGGAGCCCTCTTGTCAGCGGGAGTTGCAACATCTGCCATTGTGTTTAGTTACTGAGAGAGAAAGAGAAGTAAGATTGTCAGTTAGTTAACCATGTTGCGTATCGCCATCACACTGCATGGATGTTTCCTCACGAAGAGTTGAAAACATTTTGGAGGAAACAAATGAACAAAAAGCCTCAAGATCATGTCTTGGTGAAACATATCATGGTTTGGTTCCTTCATTTCCTATATTGTGCAACTACTTACTGTATTTAGACTCACACAGAGTAAAATTAGCCTGCACAGTCTATTTTTAAACTCTGGCTTTAGGATTAGACTTGGTGAAGTCACTGACTACATCTAATCATCTTGGCGAAGTCACAGACTGTACTGCTAAACTCTTGTGGCCTAATTTCCAGGATTATCTCAAGTCATCAACAAAGTTATGCAAAGAGCTAAGAGTTATGCCAAGAGCACAAAAGCATTCCTTGACTATCAGATATTTCGTTTTTACAAGTGTTTTGATTCTACAAAGATGCTCTTCACTGGTTGCTATTATAACCAATTTCAGGCTGCTCCTGCATACTTTTGGCCTACAACTCCACTGAACAAAGGCTATATAAAGCATATATGACACATTAGCCATCAGTATGGGCAGTTGTGCTCGGCTGTGTTTGTCTGCTTCAGTCAACCATAGACTGCTCTGAGTGCTGTAATAGGTTTAGTGAAATCGCATGCATTTGTGGTTCAAATAACCCAGTTTTAAGTCACCACTCTGCTACTCAAACAGTAATCTACTGTACCACATACTTAAACTTGTCAGTATAATTTAGGATGACTCACTTCAAATTCTGGTAATAGTTCCTGAGGTCATTTGGCTACAAGCCTTCTCAACATTCCTCCTTAAACCACAATCATGCTAGGATTGACAGAGGAAAACCCTTGCAGGTTTATTTAGCAAGTTGTATTTACATAGTATAGTGAGGTTATATTCTACTTTATATGTTTTGTAAGCATCCTATCCAGAAGCATCTCTGCAGCTGCACAAGTGCTAAATTGTAATGGTAAAAAGTTCCTGCATTTTACTGCCAATAATCCAAGCTGTAAGAAAAGTCGCTGTTTCCTCCTACCTGAGTCTCGGGCTGAGAGAAGAGATGTGTCTTGATCAAGATGAGTCTAGCTCTTCTTCCTTTCCTTTCTGCAGGTTGTCTGTCTCGTTACCAGTCCTCTCCTTTTATACCCGTTCATCTAATCCCATCTGACGCTCACTCGCTCATTCCCAATCCTCAGTTTTGCTCTCTTCTCTTTTTTCTGTCACCCTCCCTCTCTCCTCTCTCCTCTCCCCTCTGCCCTTAGACATAAACAATCTAAGGGATCAAAGGGCACAGTGTATTTTAAGACAGACTTATGGAAGAGTTAACACGCATGTGCTCTTTGGGCGTCGGTGCCAAACATGTGAGTCTGCAAGATATTCAGTGGTCCACCTGGCCTGTTGGAAAAACACTCAGTAAGATTTTGAGGTGAGTCAGAAGTTCACCGCAGGAAGGAAGGAAGAGCCAGACTTGACAGACGCTCTATTCCTCCATGCAGTGTTGACATTTCTGATAGATGCAATGCACATGTTGGAGTCTCTGAGCTCATAAATTGTGCCTCCTGTTAACTGTTTGATCTTGAAATGTTTACGAATCATATTTAAATTGGCAGGAGCCACTGAATTCATTAATTCAGTTTCTTTAAACTATCAGTATCATCCATTTATTTGTCAGATAAGCCATAGTGTTCCCGATCTTCCTGTATTTCACTAATTCACGTGTATTTTTTAGCAGGTGTTTGATGTCGAATAAAGCATTAAAACTATAATTTAAAAATATCAGAAATCATTTAAAAGACTTCATAACAACTTTTGGAGTGAATGTGTTGTATTCCAGATGGCCATTGAGCGCAACAGTACAATGATCAGATTTAACTAATAATATCAATGACAAAATGTCCCAGTATAGTTTCAATAATTGAATGCAGCACCCATCCTCCCATCCATCCTGAATAGCCCCCACTTCTCCTCAATGTTTGATCTTTAACTGATCATTTACTCGTTAATGTAATTAATGGTACCCAAAAGTGTGAATGTCTGTGGATGGCTACAGCTATAATAAGCTGACATTTGTCATATCATTATTAAACAAAATAAATAATGAGTAAACAGGCAGTCGAGGTCGAAAAGTAGTCAAAAGAACCTGCAGTACTAATCTAATATGCCCATCTGCAACACAGCAGTCTAATGAGCCGACCAACTGGGGCGCATCAGTCAGATTAGGTTGGTGTCATGAATAAAGAGTCTGTATTTCAGTTTGAGTGTGTATGTTAAGGCATAACTCTGAAAACCAAAATAAAAATGCCTGTTGTCTTTATTTATCAGAAGTGTATATGTACAGCAGCGTAGTGCCATATTATTGCTGACCATGAAACATGCTAAATTGTACCCTATTTTCAACATATAAATATGTGAAACACACAAAATCTCTGTAGTTGCAAATACAGTCTCTAGGAGGAAAGACTGCCCAAGTGTTTTGTGTATGCAAGACTAGACTCTGAATATTTCTATGATTTTCTTTTTTTCTCCACTCTCAAATCAATTATTAATGTTCTCACTTCACAAAAATAGAAACATTCCCTCTCAAATTTCTGTAGGCCTGCATTAGAGAGAAACACAGATATGAAGGCCAGAGGTCAGAAATCTCACTGCAGAGCCTGGATGATGGATCATAGGTGATGGAGCATAATGACGAGGTGTTACTGGATATTGACCAGTCATCTCCTCAATATCAATCTTCTCTTTGCTCTGACATGAAGGTAAGATCGCAGGACCGCAGTCAGAGGCCTGAAGGGCTGGCAGATTAGTTGCTGTAATACGATTGGCTGTCAGACATGGCACTCGGCCCTACAGGTCTGTGCAGACTGCTACAGCATGTGTGTGTGCTTTGCCAGTGAGGGTTACCCTGGTAACCCTGATCTAACGGTGGCCAGGATTACTATTTACAAGCTGTACAGAGACTTTTTTATGTTGTATGTATGTTGTGTTTTTTTATAGTGGGTACTGACTAATTGTAGAAAATGTGCAATTGGGTCACATGAACTCAGATCCCCTAAAAGGATATTAAAGGACAGGGCAAACTTTCAAGTGCTGTAATCTATGACTAAGCATTTTGTTTTATATTGTATCTCAGCAGAGATTAATTGTAATTGCACACTTTTTTTTGCACAGAACTGGAGGAATGACTTCAATTTTCTTTCCTCAACATTCCTTCCAGTCAAAACTACAAGTCTCTACTATAAAATCTACATATTCTTCTAAATCATTTCTACCTTATACCACCCAAAATGCTAATATTAAATATAAAGGACTACAAACATCTTAATGTTTATCCTTTTACTACCCACTCTCCTCCTGACAGCCCTCCTACATCCTACACAGATGAAGGATTATATGTAGTCATTATCATACTGGTAATGAAGTTGGAGGGAAGTGTCAGAGGGCTTCCCCATCCTCTGTGCACCCTGACCCTCACACTGTTCCTAAGCACCTTCCAGCCCACCTAAGAAATTCATAATGCAAACACTCCCACACAGCTGACACAGTGACCCTGACCCACATCATATTGGTCAAGCATGAGCAAAACAACAACAACAACACACCAAACACTGCAGTTTGCAGTAACTGTCATGGATGTTCCTCATTGAAAAGTGGACAGACCAAGGGCATAGATACACTCTCATGTCCATTTATAACATGTCTGTTTATATGGTTTATTCTCTGTTTTCAGACATTGTTGACTTGTTTATCATGCAGTCACTCGTGTGCAAATCAGTCTCTAAATTTTTCCCCAGTCATCTCAGTCATTCCTGCAACAATCCTCTTTTATGGCTTTAATGATTTTTATCTCCATTACAACCTCAACATTGCACGTGGGGTGCACATTGCATAAGACAGCCATCGACAGTGTGAGGTGAAGCTCAGGAGCGGCCTGCAGGGATTAATGCCACATGGCATGAAGTGAGCCGTTCAAACGCCAATGGTGCTCCAAGGCCTAACAGGGTTAAACGTTGTATAACTGCTGATTATTGAGAAAACGGTGACACGTTAACTCTTACCCCGACCTGGCTATAATCCAAATTCCAGTAATCCATCGGCCTAAGATTTACTTTCAAACCCACCCACCCACACACACACACACACACGCACACACACACACACACACACACACACGCACACACACACACACACACACACACACCACCTCATCACCCCAACTGCTCTCACCACTAAAAACTCCACTCTGTCTTCCTGTAATCTTACAAGAAGCAATAACCCTAGCTGATCTATTGGGACTTCTCAGGCCCTGGAAACTGAATAGAATATGATTTCACATTAGAGTAGGCTATTTGCTTTTACCCTACAAGATGCAACAATAACCTCCTGAATGTTCATCAATACTGAACAAAAATTTGTTTTTCTTCAGAATCGACAACAGAAAATTACCGATCCTCACAATGCCACACTGTAAATGACACCCATCAGCTGTAAATGCTCATACTTTTATTTATATGATTATATTTTTGAATCTATGTGTCACCACTCAGTCAGAAAGCAAGCAAACTGAACAGATCATGTAGTCCGTTACAGATTATCATGCTGATTTAGAGGATTTAGCTTCTGAATAACACCTACTGTACGTCATTAAGCTTCATTTTCCTCATATCATTACACATCACAGTCGTCAGGTGTCTCCTGTTACTCCTGATGGTCGAGCATTTGCCCACATTCACCTTTAAGAGTTTTTGTTCCCTGCGGGCGTTTACTGGAACTTGGCCTCGGCTCTGAGGATCAGATAGCTGCCAGATATACTCTCACATGTCTCCCTCTTCATCACCTATTCATTCATCTACCTATCCATCCAGTCATCCGTCCATCCGTCCATCCATCTATCCATCCTCTCGAGCCGATTAGGCGGTGAGAGATATTTCTAGCTGAATCCGTTCCTCTGTGATTCTGAGGAATACTGAACACCGGAGCTGAAAGATGACAGAGCTAATCCTTTTCTTTTCTTTTTTTTTATGGCATTATTTCTCTTTTTCTCTGTCTCTCTTTCTCTTTCTTTTTTTCTTTTCTAAGCAGGGATGCTGCAGCTGAACTCACTGTACCCACCTTTTTATGTGAGGAATAGAGTTAACCTTCCATTTTAGGCTGACATAAACCTTTATATAGATTCCTAGTATATATATCATAGTATGTAGTATCAAACTGATATAAATTATATGAGGATAGGGCCTTTTAATGGGGCGAAAGTATAAATTAATGAATTTTTTCACCAACTGGAGGTCACAGTTTACCCACCTTTTCATTTACCACTAGTTACAAGAAACATTGGAGAAGGAGTGAAGCTGAAAATAGAAACGCACACACTTCCAGGCTGCCATAATTACAGAAAACAGAATGAGGAATGTCCATATAGTAATTGTGCAGTAAGTGTTGGTGTTTCCTTATGCTGCTTTCTAGTGTCCTTCTAGGTAAACAGATACATACAGACTGATACAGACACATGCAAAAATATCAGATTTTAAAAGTTAAAAATCAGTTAAAAATCTGGTATTTTTGCAAAACCAGCCAAAGTTTGCACTGCTGTTTTAATTTACTTTTATGTATTTAATATGAAATATTATTTGAGTGACCTGACTGTACTCAGACAGTAGTCATCAAGATGCGTGAAGGGTAGAAGCAGCTTCACAACCAGTAATATCCGTGATTAGCATGTTGTGAACAGGGTCACAGCACTGAACTCTAAACAATCCTTATGTTGTTATTGTGTTATTTTTAGTGTGTGTGTGTGTGTGTGTGTGATCAGAGTCCCACAGCGCTGATGTAAATGTATCTATGTGTGTCTGAAGTTGTCACTCCTCAATACATTGCTCTAGTTTGTGATGTTAGTATTGACCTGCAGGTTATTCCCATCATCATGATACCCACTTACCCTTTATAGCTTCAGGCAGCTTAGGACCAGACCAGGTTCACCCTGCCCAGAAGAGCCTTGTTGGTGTTTGTTGTGATCATAATCCAGTTTCTCTGAAAAGCTCCGCCACTACTTAAAACCCACACTTTCAGTGTTTTCCACAGGAGTTAAGATGATTTACAGGGAAGACGAGAAACAACAGTATCAGTGATATAATTGTCCAAGCTTTAATAGTTTGTGAAATTAAAAACATGTTTTGGTAAAACAAAACAAACAAACAAAAACAGCACTTACACAAAAGAGAAAATATAAGATATATATATATTCCCTTTGCATATATAAATATATGCAAAGGGGAAGGGTAAATGAGGGTGGGGATGGGTGGGGGGATAACTAATGATAACAATTTGAAATTACATATCCACATTGAAGTAATGTATGGATGTGGATAGTGTACGAAAGTGGAATCCTGTGTAGGTATTCATGTAAAACTAACAACCCCACTACTCTCAAGTAATTTCTCAAAATAAATGTGTTCAAAATTTGCATTTGCATTTGCAGATGTGCATTTGCAGATGTGCACATCTGCTTGGCATGGATGAACTCTTGATTACCTGTAATATAAATGGGTCTTTTTGTACTATATGTAAATATATTGATGAAATTATGAATTCTACACTGGCTTATGGAATGTGCAGTATATATTATACTGTTATTGGAATGCTAAATTTAACCTTATCATTAGTTAACCCTTTTCTAATCAGTGGTACCTGTACTCATGAGCCCTGCACAACCCCTTTTTCCTGTTGTATTTGTATCTCATTTGTATCCATTTGCACCAAACTTATGTTTTTAATATGATGAACCTTTAAAGCTTGGAGAGTTTTTGTTGCACCTTGTCTTCCCTCATTGATGTTTGCACTTCTCCCTGTAGTTGCTTGAGTATGAATTTGCCCACATCTTCACCTACTATAATTAAATCATTATGAAATATTTGAATTGTTGATGGAGTGTTTTTCCAGTGTGAAACTGCCGTGATCGTCCAACACGGTCACAATAACACAGGCTTCAGTTTGGTGTGATATACAATATGTTTGGTCCTATCACCAGGTGATCAGTCGACTCTGTCATTTCATTAGCAGACCTCAAAGGACTGGTGACAGACTGAGGACAGCAGAACAAGCCAAGTGTCGTGAGAACAAAGGGTCTTTAAGCTGCTTATGAGTTTATCTACAGTCACTCTATTTAACCTGGTTGACACTGTGCTGAACAGTATTTGCAAACTCAGCTGCTGCTTCCATCATGACCTGCTCAGCAGTTCATCAATCAAAAGGTCAAAGGTCACCACATTCTACAGAGGCAGAAAAAATCAATAAGCCTGTGTTGCAAATCACACATTTCTGGCAGAAGCATATTTTCGCATTTTGCTGTGTGAATTGTATTAATTAATTTCTTCCCTTCGCTTCTTCATAGCACCAGTTACATTAGTGAATGAGACATATTGTGAACCTGAACTGACTCCACCCTCCTTTGTGAGTCTGAATTCTCAGCACTTGTCCACAAGGAGTCAGAAATTGCCAGAACAGATCTTTTTCATTTCACATCTTTTATATTTTCCTTCTTTCTATATCTTCTGCCTTTCTTTCTCCATCTTTCTCTATTTTTTCCCGCTCTCTAACATTCTCTGGCAGCCTTTCGTGTCAGGAATGTTACAAACGCCCAGTCTAGTTTGCAGCAAAGCATGAGCATGTGTCGGCACTCTTGTAACTTAAAGATGGCAAAACGCTGCTCCCTTTGAGAATGTGGCTGGAGTGTTAAAACAGCAGACTGTGAAATAACATCTCAAAGGAGACGTTTATATGGAGAGTGGCAAAATCAAGAAGTGTATAGTGCTATAAGAAGCTTTTTTGATTGGATTCAACTGAGAGTGAAATAGCCTAGAGAGTTTTACTCTGACTTAATGAGAGAAACCCAGTGGAGACAGTGAATAGGCTAGAAAAATTAAAAGCTTCATGATTGCGCAGGAACCATCCCAGCTTGAAGTCATTAAATGTATTAATGCAATTTATAATTCATTAGATTTGAATTTATATATTAGTTTATATTAATTCTGCCTGACAAGTGAGTTTCTTTCAACACTGTTAAATCTCCAAAGTTAAATCTTTACTTTATTTCATTGTGCTGTGCAGGATTATAGCTGCAGGTATTTACATGAAGTCTCAAGAGTTGCTCATGCGTCATTGTTGTGACGTCTGTGAATTTCGTAGAAGTCATCAGTCTATGACGTTAAGCATCGCTCTAATTTGCAGCATTAGTGTTGCCCTTTAAAGCCCCGCACCACTGTGAACCAGGGGCGAGTCCCATCATTATGATACACAGCAAGTTCAGACAAGTTCACAGCTTGGGACCACACTACTTTTACCCAGAAGAGCTTTGTTGGCGTCTGTTGTTATTATAATCCAGTTATGATTCTCTGAAGAGCCGCTCACTACATGGAAACAGCCGAGAACAGAAAATGAATGCAACAATGTATTTTAATCAGAATTGCAAAATACAATGTATGATGTGTGAATAATTATATCTTAACTTAACTTAACTCATTTATTGAAATTGGTCGTTGCATTTGAATGACAGTTCAGTTGATGTTTTTTCCTGGCCAAACTTGTAACTTGCCTGTTGCAATCTCTTTTTCAGAGAGATAAATCTCTACAAAATCACCACTGTGTCTACATTCAGACTTCATGCAAAACATCCTCTTTATTTTGAGTGGAGTAGTGGTCATGGTGCAATTAACTAAAATCTGTCTGCAGCTTTAGGCTTTTGTTTTAACATCAACACGCAAGACAGCGTGTGTGTGGTGGTTATGGGAACTGTTGCTACTTTGGGCAGAGACATCTGTATTCTTTCTCCCTCCCTCTAAGATAATTAGTTATCTAATTAAATGTTTTGTATCTTGTGTCTTGACTCATAGTTTATAATTTGAATGGTTGGTTGATTGATTTTTTTTATCAGTGTAATAAGCACATCTCTGGCATCATGGCAGTTTTCATTAATAAGCACACTTTAATAAACACTAACTTTAAAGATGTCATTTTTGCATGAATGCATTCATCGGTAGAGGGATTGTAATGTGACGAACAATTTGTTGAGCCAAAGCTGAGAAAAAAAAAACAAAAAAAAAAACAAGAATTGTGAACTTACTGTACTGTAAAAAATCTAAGTAAACAGTACGTATTACATTAACTTAAATGGTGATCATATGACTTTGCTAATCAATTGATCACTGCACCACATAGGACTGGTGGCCAGCTGATTGACTGATTGATTGATTGATTTTATTTGACAGATTTTAAAGTACACATAGGTTTGAAGGCCCTTAGGCCACAACCATACACATATAAATATTTCCATTGTGGTCCTCGTTGTAAAAAGCAATGGTCAACACAGGCAGGTCTTGGCAATGCATGAATCACTTAAGACATAAAAAACATTAACATATTCATTATATAAAATAACTAACATTCAAAAAACGCATTAATTAATAATTGACTGTCAGCAGCTCAGCAGCCATCCCTTCACTGCTCTTTTAAATTGATTAACAGTGACAATTTCTTTAATATGGGATGGCAATAGATTCCTTTCTGTAGCTGCTGAGTACAGAAAGGTATTTTTCCCCGAGCTGAGGGCAGCAGAACCTGGCTGAGGGTCATTAAGTGTCATGAAGACGGTATAAGCTGTTTATGAGCTATCTCAGTCTCTGTACCTGTACATGTGACGCACCTGACTGTGCCAAACAAGCTTTCAACATGGGAACTAGTGTCATGATAAGCTGCTGACATGTGTATCTGTAAACAACAAGACAGAGACCCATTCAGGTCGCAGAGGCTGGATCATCAGCTTTTCCATCTATCAATATCATTTCACATCAGATGCTCTCATTTCTGGCATTGGGTGAACTCTACAGTGCTGTGTGAATTTTACAAAGGTAGTATTAATGCATTATTGTAACTGTTCAGAGTTCAGAGTTGCATTCTTCATCAGTCACATCAACACTAAATTTTAAGAGGTCATTTTGCACTCTGAACTTTAATTGTAATGAATTCAGCTGATTTGGTTAAATCTTGTTCTAATGAAATAGTTTGGTTTTACTTTATCAAGGGGAAGTTTACTAAGAATGCATCCGGTAATCCGGTTTACATTCACTGATTTTAGCAAAGAAATACCTGTGATCTGGCCTGTAAAACAACCTTAATAGTTTTGCATAGAAAAAAAAATATTTAATAGTTTTTCATAGAAAAAAAAATATTCCAATGATTCTCCCAATACACAGCAAACATTTTTCCTACTCTAATGCAAAATCTATTTAACTGAGCGTCTACATGACACTGAATGGAGGGTTGGATTTGATGCAGAGTTGTGTCCCTCATGTGGTGAATTAGCCAAACTGCATCCCAGTTAATCTCTGGTCCCATCACTTGCTTGCACAAGCTTCCTCACCAGTTATATCCAGCCTGCCTGGGGATCCAGGAGAGTATTAACCAACCTGCTATTTCAGTAGGTTGCAGACACGCAAGCCTCCAACCCACAACACATTTATGTAACATATTGCAGTACAAAACATTGAGTCCAAAGGATTCTTAAAAAGAACCATTGACGAGACGTGTCAATGTTAAAAGACATGAGTCACGAAGGTGTGGGATGTTGTGTGGACAGAGGAGACGCAGAAACAAAGGTCAAGGAAATTCATTGCATCATTTCTTGACTGTCTAGACCTCAGATTGCATTCAAAGGGTCCCATAGGGCAGGGCACACACACACACACACACACACACACACACGCCTGTCCACTGTCACCCTGAGCGAACACAGTGACACGTAGCCCAACAACCCCAGCACCCCTCCTTATCAAGAACACCTGGCTGGTTCCCATGAAGCCTCCAATCACAATCTAGAGAAGTTTCGGCGAACCGCTGCCATGTTGAGGGGCCGAGACAGAACAGAGGGACACGACGCCTTGCACAGAGTCAAACAGCTACCAAGTCTTGTGGGCATTCCTCGGCTCGCCTTTGTTTACCTGTCTGCCTGTCAGTCGAATTCGCCAAACATGTTGATCTCTCTGTTCTTGTCCCTCCTGGTCTCCTCTGCCATCGCCAATGAGAAAGGTGAGACCGCCTGCTGCATATGGTTTGTCTTCTGAGTTAAATACACGTTGACCTCTGGTAGCCTACATCTGCAGCTCTTCTCTATGCTCTATAGCTTTGGTCAAACTTGTTAATACGATTTTTCATGTGCACCGTGTTTTAATGAATGTCTTGTGTGTCCATGAAAATATGACTGGGCCTGTAATACGCATTCTCTCCATGTCCAGAGAATTAACATGCAGAGCTATGTTGACTTGTCTGTCTGCTGTATCTCCATGTCTCTATCAGACGGTGCCCTCCCCAGGCTGACCGACACCAAAGCTGCCGAGGCCTTCATCGACTCTGCTGAAGTGGTGGTGATCGGGTTCTTTGAGGTCAGACGGGAAAATGAACACAATGATAAGCAATGAGCGAGGGAGAGAGAAAAAGTCAGAGCCACACTGCAAAAAAAAAAACCCTCCATCTTAACAAGTCATTTGGTCTCATATTCAGCCTTCAAATCTTATTTTTCTTCAAACAAGAGAAAAATTCAGCCAATGAGGTGAGATAACTCCACTTGCTTCCAATGCAGTTTCAGGAATTTTCTAGAAATGAGTGTCAGTATCTTGAAAGAAGTCAGATTAAGGCAGATCACTGCGCTACTATCAAGAAAATGACACTTGATTCTACAAAACGCATTGATTTGCATTGGAAACAAGAGAAATTATCCAACCCCCATTCACTTGTTTTAAGAAAATTATGATGTTAGGACTCAATAAGCTAAATGACTTGTTAAGATGAAAATTTTTTGCAGTGCATGTGCAATGGGTTCAAGTAAGCTTTGAGACAAGTTAAGAAGAAACCCACAGGGACTGTGTGAGGGGTTCAGTGTATTATGCTAACATGCCTATGTGGCAAACCAGACACGACCAGGGCAAATTAGGCAAGAGCGGAGCTGTAAAGGTCTCAAAAAAATTTTTTTTTTTGAAATGCAGCATTCCTTTGCACCCTTTTCACTTGGCGAGACTAGACTTGGTGATGCTGTCATGAATAGATTTAGAGGGGGAAGGATATATTTCCTGTGGCCACACCTTTGGCATCGCGAGTGCCTTCCTGTCCTCTGGTGCTGTGTACACAGGGAGAGAGCGGGTGGATGGCTGTCCCACATTGCTGAGCCCTTTGGCCAAACTCTGTGTGCGGGGGAAGACGGCGGGCCGCTGCGCAGGAAACTCAGACGCATCTGAGAGTTTGTGGGATTGGCTCGATTGACACTCTTGTAAACAAGTGTAAACACAGGGAGAGGTTCATGAGAGGGAGAGAGAGAGAGAAGGAGATGAGAGCAGAGAGAGCATATGAGGATAACAAATAGCTGAACCGTGATGCTGAGGGCAATAAGTGACCAAAATATTGTTCCAATGAGTCACTGGGAACGAACGCATATTATAGGCTGTAAGATGATAAAGCGGATTTCCAGAGCACATGCTGCAGTGTGTTTTCATCTAAACCTCAAAAATAGATGGTATGATTCATCCTCCTTTGAGTCATTCTCGTCTCCTTTCCTTGTTCCCTTATTTCTCCATCTCTCTCTCTCTGCTTCTCTCCCTCTTTCTCCCTCTGTGTCTCAGGGAGAGGAGAGTCATGGCTACAAGGAACTTGTGGCTGCTGCTAAGCGGGTAGAGACTGTGCCTGCAGCTATGTGCGCTGAGAAAGAAGTGTGGGCTGACCTCAGCATCACCTCAGACACCATCGCCATTTTCAGAAAGGTATTCCACATCACCACGAAATCTGCTGCGGGCCATTTCTATAAATCAGGCAGGTTTTGCAAAGAGTTTTATGATGATGATGATGTGTGTCCAGGCAGATAACCACCAGGAGAACCTTCTCCTCTCTGAGGCCAAGAAGGTGGAAGCCGAAGGTCTTGTAAACTTCATCACCATCAACGAGCTCCGCTACATCACAGAATACAACCAAGTGGTACGTCTTCATCACTGCCACAAAGTCCTCACCTCCGTCTGTCTGTCTCTCTCTCACACTCTATTTCTTTCCGTCTCGCATTCAAGCCACAGCGCCTCACTTCTCCCATCTTTTACCCTCCGTCTTTCCTCTCTCTCTCCCTCCACAGACAGCAGTGGGCCTGTTCAATTCAGAAGTGAAGTCACACCTCCTGCTGTTTGCCAACAGGGGGAGTAAGGACTACGCCGAGCTCACGGCCCGACTGGGAGCTCTGGCTCCAGAGTTCACAGGCAAGGTGAGAATAGTGAGGGACATGATTCACCTGCAAAGCTGCTGTTTTCATTTGGTTTGTTTGGTTTGTGTCACAGAGTTCTGGTTGGGTAAATCAACACCTACTTTCTGCCATGAATCAAACACAACAAATTGATTTTTTTAATTTCAGAGTTAAATATTCCATTTGCTGTGGTTAGTTAATTGAATCCTTAGTAGTCATGAATTCAGATGTACTGAGTGTTGATTCTCTGTGTCAGTTCCTGTTTGTACTGGTAAACGGGGCGCTGAAGTCCAACTCCCGCTCACTGGGCTACTTCGGCCTCAAGTCGCGGGACCTCCCACGGGTCGGCATCTACGACGGAGCCTCCGACATGAAATGGCTCCTGCCCGAGGGGGAGATCTCTACTGAGCGTGTGCGGGAATTCTGCCAGTCCTTCCTACGAGGGGATCTGAAGGTGAGCAGGCAGTAGGCAGACACTGTTGATGGTTGGATGTTTTTCTAACAATGTGATTTGTCCAGGTAGAACTCTGTGTACTGAAAGTGGTCTGATACCTAAGGCACACACAATGTTGTAGATTTGAATCATCTTGTTTATTATAACCCAACTCTCTCAAAGCAGGCACATTCACTATTAAATTAATCCAGCAGTCTGGTTGGCAAATCCAGAGTTGTTACAAGGAGTTTCACGGATTGAAAAACAATAGAGCAAAAAAGGAATGAAAAGAAATGAACAAATTGCTCCGCTGGTCCTGCTTGGTGGGAAAGAGGCTTAAGGAAAGATGACAAAAATGCCAGTTAGAGGTGAAGATTAAGTTCCCACTACACCCGTTCAATGCAAAGCACATGTGCCACAAAAGCCACTGGGTGTCATAGGGAGAGGACCTACAAGGAGACAGAGGGACCAGCGGTAGTGTCAGGAGTAACACTAAAACAGTATCACTGAAAGACTGAGATAAAATTATATGGAAACAATTAGATCGGCAAATTCCTTGATGTCCCTTGAAAAAGGATTTCATAACAATAGGATAGATATTTCCATACTTCTTTAAAATGCCTCCTTTAATCCAGGCTCAGCTACTCTCTCCAGTTAAACAGTTTTTTCATTTACCTCGGGTGCTGCTTTGCACATCACAGCTTCCACAATAACCAACAGTCAAGATGACCAATGCACTGTTACCAAAACCATTTTACAAGCTTGAAAGCTTACCCGGGGCTGTTTTCTCTGCCTCTATGGACGTACACCTCAGGTTGCAGTTTGAGCACAGTTTCCCATATATTTTGTGCGAGCTTTCAACAGGAGCAGTGCCTTAAAAAGGAATGGCTCTGTCTGTAACTTACTGTTTTAATTCCCTGGACAGATACCCACATATGCACCTGGCACATGCTGGGTATGGATCCTGTGTATTTTTCTTGTCTCTCTCCTCTGTATACTGTACTATTGAAAAAAGCAAAATGCCATGAAAATGATTCTAAAATAAAATAATTCCAAACTTCTGTAGACAGTAGTCTGACATGAAGCAAGAATAAATTCAGCAAATAAATACTAAAAGAAATAAAACAACTTCATGTTAGGGGATTGTTCTAGACATGGATAAATCCAAATCTGAAATGAAGCCTTTTCTTTCTTCAGCTCTCGACTGAAAGAGGTTTCAGTCTTGCACTAGGCTTAATCCATGTCTGTGAAAATGGAAAATGAACAAACAAACAAATAAACAAACCCTTAAACTATAACCATTGTGACCAGCCTGCAGGTAGATGAATGTACACAACTCCTGGACAGATTCTGATAATACAAAACAAAAGCAGAAATGAAGGCATTCCTCATACGAACCTCTTTCATATCTGCTTTACTTCACATATCACTTCTTTTTTTCTTTTTTCAGGAGGTGAAGGAGGCAGGAGCAGAAGCCAAAACAGAGCTCTAGGAGTGGCCGAACGAACGTGAATGAATTAATATATATTGAATAAATAACTGTAAACGGAAAAGAGGACCTTTTGTGTGAATTCTTTCTGCTGTGGGAAGAGAATAGCTTTGCGTTGGACTGTCTGTGTTTGTCTCACATTTTTTCCAACACAAAGGAAGCTATGCAAAGTGCATGTTTGCATATGTGCGTGTGTGTGACTGTGCCCTCACTTATGTCCCTTATGTTATGTTTTGTCTGTTTGTGAGTGTGAGCCTGTCTGCGGTCCGGAGAGCCCACCGCAGGTCACTGGCCACGAGTCGCTGTGATCCTGGCGGAGTTTGTTAGTCTGTGCACTGATGCTATCATCAGACCCACAACAGACCAACCGCAGAGAGAGTGACAGAGAGCAGAGAGGGGAGAGACGGGCACGGACTGAGCCGGGCTGAGAGCACAAGATGCAGCAGTTGGTAGTAGTTTTTCACCTACATTTGGATAGAAAAGTGTGTTAATAAGTAAAAGATTGCAATCAGTATAGGAAAAACTAACCCTAAGTAACCCCTATGCAGTATGTAAGTTAACTGCAGAGGTAGCAATCACACACATTTGAAAGTTGTAGGCCAATAACTCCAAAACGAAGTTATTTAGATGTGACTTTAAGACATATAGCGCTCTAAACGAGGGCTACAAGAGAGGAAATGGAGCAATAAGGGCCATAAAAGTGCTATAAAAGGACAACAGATGGGCTGCAGACATCAAGAGTGAAAAATATCGGGCTTATCCCAAAAAAAATTCCTTCAGAAGAGAAGGGAATTTCAAGGCCCAGACTGGGATCGGTGTAATTAGTGGTGTTGCGTTGCCAAGCGGATACAACCACCGGAACAGGGAAAGCACTGGCTGGCAGGTGGGAGTTTCTCAGAGGCCGGATGGAAATATACAGTATGTGTAGCTCGGCATGTAAAGCGCTCCATGTGAGCATGTATGTTTGTGGCTGTGGAATGCAACATGTATGGGTGATGAGGTGATGTAGCACAGACAAACTGTAAGATAATACCCATTTATAAAACAGACAGTTGCAGTTCTCATTGTTGACGGGTGGAGTAAGTAAATAAGTAAACTTTATTTATATAACTTTATATGCCCAAATAACAGTTAAATTTAAATATTAATGTGCCAATCATACCAGTACTAGAACTCTATTGCTTGGTGGAATAATTAGATTTAGTTATTTATTATTTATTATTGATTAAAAATAAAAGATTTGCTGAACATTTGTGTTATTTATTATCACAATGGTATGTTGGTATGTACTGTCATTTTATGAAAGCAATAAGCCCCGACGGGCTTCACATCACACCTAACAATAATCTCTTAGCTCTAAAATCACTGAAAAGCCTCCCATGGTTTACAGTTTAAATCTGAATACAAATACAATAAAAGTGGATTCTACACTATTTTCAGTCTACAGAATGTGAAAATTACTAGGCTAGTATTGTGAACAAGTTACTTTCTCCATATTTGAATGAGCAGACATCATAAAAACACTTTCTATAAAGAGTAAAAAGCAAAGTGATAATAAAACATTTTTTAACAAGTGATGCTAAATTCCTGTCTTTGGGCTTAGTCAGACGTGTGTGGTTCAAAATCACCATTTATGTTTTTAAGACAGTATGGATGTTTCAAGCTAAATATACTGATGCTCAAAGAAAAACAGAGCAAAAATCCCCATGAAAGTTCCTGTAGAACTGGTGCTGAACCAGAGAAACTCTGAACAAAGAGAAAAAGAAACGTCTGCACACAGTGTATTACTGTCCCGTGCTTTACAGTAATTTCACCCACTCCAACTAGAACGTTTCGCCCAAACGAGGCTTCATCAGGTTACAGGATTTGACGTTTGCAACACTTATACAGACCCATCCATCAGAGTGTCAAGGAGGAGCCATGATCACTTTATTCACTAATCCAAAACACACATCAATATGCAAAAAAAAAATTAAATGCTCACAAAATACAGGCATACATATTGATGCAAAAATAAATACAAAAGCTAATTCATTAAAGCCTGTGATCTTTTTAACCAGCCTTTATTCTCAGTAGTTTTGCCCGACTCTGAGCTAGTGCCTCTTACACATTTAAAGCTGAAACGTGCAGATTCAACAACCCAGAGTAGTTTAGTACTGCAAGCACCAGTTACACATGCTTATGACCATTTTAGGCAGTCGCAGCAGAGTGTGTTTTATCAGAAACTTCCACTACAAATGCTAAAAGGGCGTTTTGGTGCGTTGTCCCAGTTTACACAAGACAATGAACCAGATGTGAAAGCTTTAATTTATTGTTCTTTTACTGTTGATGCTGGTGCACAGGACAGCAGCGCTGCAGATTGACAGTGGCTTTGCTAGTTCACAGGATGGGAACTGTGGTCATTCTGGGATAAAACTTTTCACAATGGCTGCGCTGGCTCCCAGGACGGCGGCTATGGCAGCTCTGAATACACTGAGCATGGCATTTCCTAGGCTGGGTTTGAGGTTAGAGGCTGCGATGGTTCTCAGGATAGTGAATATGAGGAGCATGACACGAGTGGCAGCTATAATAGCAGCTACGATGGCTCAAATCCTTAGCTGTGATGTGTTAGAGTTCAGGATGGTGACAGTGGGCGCACTAATGAAGAAAGCTCTGAAGTTTCCAGCTCAGCCGCTGGTATTATGTAACTGCAGGTGCTAGTGAGGCTGGAGGATACACTAGTGAGGCTGATGGTGACCTCAAATGGCCTGAAAATAAAATGACTTACTAAAATTCTAAATGTCAATTATCCTTAAAGAACAAGGTAAAACTGGAAGATTTTCTTCTGTATTGCACATCAGCAAAATTATTACCACATCTAATGTGAAATGAGTGGAACACTTGTAGGTCCAATGACCGTCAACACTTCTGCCCTGTGCCACATGTCTAAAACATCATGGTTGCTGTATGTCTCCCATTCAAATATTAGCCAATTTTGAATTTTGCTGACCTTTCCATACCAGAGAACAAAAGCATGCATTCCACTTGTTTTTTGGAACAAGTAACTAAGAATCATTTGGGCAAACAGGGATTCAGCTAATGTATTACAGCAGTTTGCCCATGAATGCCTCGCACCTTGCTGTGATTGCATTTCAACACAAATATTTTAAACTTCAGGTTCCATTTAACAGATTAACCCTAATGGGAGTCTGACTCAAAAAGAACAGAATGTCGGCAACACAGTTGCTCCCAAAGACAGTGATTTATTTTGAGAACAAAAGGTCACACAGATCTTCATCATGCTCTACAGCCCATGGAGACACACCTCCTTCACTCCTTATTTTCTGATCTCAATGGAGACTAACAAATGGGTATGTGAATAATCATAGAGGTGGACATGATGTAGATTAGAAGCATCAACAATTAAGTGTATGCTGTATAGAAATAAACCCATTATAAGGGAAAGTACCAATACTTGAAGTTTATAATAGTAATTGTTTAGATGATCTGTGTATTGTTCTACAGGAACATTTACAAGTCCTATAGGGGCTGTGGGGCCTGCCTATAGGGTGGGGTAAGACCACTGGAAAGACTCTAGGCTCCTTCGAAGAATCCTTCAAAGAATCCTTCAAGATCTCATATAAATTGATTTCCTTTTTGAGAGGAAAAATTGAGGGAGTCACTCTCAGAGAAGTTATACTGACTGACCAGAGGTGTCACCAGTGTGAGTGACTGCTCAACATCTTTCTTTCTTTTTGTTTTTAATGTCATTTTATGTATTTTTTCTGTTTTATGTGAAGCACATTGTATTTGCCTTGTGTATGAAATGTGCTACATAAATAAAGTTTGCCTTGCCTTGCCTTTGCCAAAAATGAAAAATCTGCAAAAATACAACCACAAGGGTGACAAAGACAATCATAGTCAATTCAATTAAATCAAAATTAAATCAAGTTTAATACCATTACACATTAAATATACAGTACATCAGTCATTCTACACAAAAAGTAATCCTCAGTCCTCAGTAGACATTATTACAAATATTTAAGTTCTCAGTTTAAAGTCAGAATTCTGAGAATAAAGATCTGAGACTTTAATCTCAGAACTCAAATAAATTTTTCACATGTGGCCTTAATCCTAAACAATATGGTTATAAAAAAGCTTAATGTTCATTTTAACCTCTGTTTAAATAAAAGATTATCAGTATCCCCCTCTCTTTCTGAACATAAAGGTTCCATTTGTGGATACAATATTGGAACCGCATCAGATCATGAAAAACAGGAAATGTAGGTCATGAACTTCCACAAGGACGCAGACGAGGTAATGGCTTACCGTGCAAATCCTGAATGCATTTCTGTAACTGGTCATTTAGCAGTTGTTTGTTCCCATAAAGATGCATGTGATTCATGGAGGTAGAGGGAAGCTGCGGGGGGAAAGGAGGAAAATTTGCATTTAAGAACTGTTTATACCATTACAATAAAAAACATCTTCAGTTATACACCATACAGACTCTGTATATGTTACATAGCACCTTGAGTGTTAACAACACTCCCTGAACCTATAGATAACCTGCTGCCTCTGTTATTGTGGGGCTTCAGTGCTTGATGGTGGATTTTGTTTGTGGCGTTTTAAAGCTTGAGGCCAGATGTAGCTGAGCTCTGCTCTGTTCCTGTCTCCTTGTCTGAAGCCCAGTTTAGTCTCCAGATGTGTCAACTCAAGGTCATTTCATAAACAGGTCTGTTTCTATCATGTAGTAATCCTGTAGTAATCTCCACAAAGATGCTGTTGTCAGGTGGTAAAAATGCTGCAGAGGGAGGGGGGAAGAGAAGAAATCTGTAATAAACAATTATGAAATTCCTCTGCTGAAGCTATATAAAGTGGGGAAAATAATTAGTTAAGCAATGATTAAGCACTGCATGTAGATTTAACCAGTTTTCAACTATTGAAATATACAGAATCATATTAATACATAATTGCATTAACACATGAATGATACATGTTGGGATGCTCTATAGATCAGTGATTATTAATTAATTAATAAACAGCATGTATGCACAATAGTGAGTGCATTTACATAAATGTCTAATGCCCCCCCACACACACACACACATACACACACACACACTGATGCTCCAGGTTTAGAGTTCCAGACAAGGGTAAACTTACAAACACGAACATGAACACACGCACACACACACACACACACAGGCACACACACACACACACACACACACACACACACACACACACACACTCAAACATGCACATACTCAGAAACTACGGAAATTGTGTATGACAGTAGCTGTCAGCTCATACCAGTGATTCAGCTGAACATCACCGCTGCTTTTATATTAGATGCCATGCTCTGTAACCATCACAGGTCAAATATGGTACAAAGTTCATCTCCTGTAGCAACTTCATGATATTAGAAAAACGCTCTGTATGTCCTGTGGATTTGTGCATTGGGTGTGTGATTTTAATTTTTAAGGTCAATTTTGTGCTTATTAGCTCTTTTGACATTACCACTTTGTTTGAGAGTAAAGAGGACAGAGTGATAGTAATATTAGTGATGATGTGTGTGTGTGTGTGTGTGTGCGTGCGTGCGCATGTGTGCATGTGTGCATGTGTGCGTGAGTTCGCCCGTGCATGCTTGACAGACAGAGAACGTATAAAACCGTGGAACTCTAAACCAGGAGCATCAGTAAAAAACAGTAAGCATTCCTCATTTGTCTAGATTACCGTGCGGTTTGCACTGCCAGTGATCTCAGTGCCAAGATGCAACAACAAAACAGGAACGGATCCAAAGCAGAAAGGGCCTAGACACTGACTTCCTGCCCAACTGGGGACTTTGTGGCAAGTGTTTTCTCCAACTGTGTCCCCCCGCATTGAAATGCATCCACAAAAATGGACACTGGACGAGACATTGAAATTACATGCCACACGGTCCAAGACAAATCCCTGACACCAGGAATAAAACCAGACTATGAAGCAAGACAGGCAGCAAGGTCAATCTGCAGCAGCCCGGGCCCACTTGCATTTCTCATTGTGCAATAGAAGTGGCCCTCTGAGATATATATGTTATATGATAAATGTGTGCAGATGTATTGGGCATTTCGACAGTATTTAACTTGCAATATGGTTTTGGTCCGTATCCACATCTCCACAAACCATTTTCAATCTTAGACCGCAGCTTCAATCCACACTTGGACTGCATAGCACAAACAGATAGCTGCATCCAAACCCGCATGCATATCGCTGTGTATTCAACATACAAGCGTTGCCTATTTATAGCTGTGCATATGCTGAAATACATCGAGCAAGGCTGTGTGTTTGGCCGCTGGATGCTGCAGAGTTAGTAAACGGTGGATCTGGCCAAGGCCTGGACCGGGCTGGAGCTGAATATAGTGACTGACTGCGGTTCTGGTGGGACACTGAAACACTCTAATTAAGCTCTGTCGCATAATGAGGCTCAGTGCTGTTCCGCGTCACTCGATTAGTAGCGTGTGGTCGACCCAGGCTGTAGTTATGGGTTTGTGGGGGTGGGAGATCAGATTTGGGGCAAGGAGTAGAGTAACATAACAGCAACAGCTGAACTGGCAACCCTGATGTTGAAGAGGCAACCCTGCCGTGGGTCTCCCTGATTAAAATCCAATCACATAGAAAGAGCAATAACGACTCCGACCCCCTCCGGCTGTTAGGGGTACACATATTATTTATAGTCCAGTGATGGAGGGTGAGGACAGGCTGGAATTTCAGGATTGGTAAACAAGAGCGGTACGAAAAAGATTGGTTTGACCTCAGAAAATGATTGACATGGAAATGATGGCATTTTTGTTGGATTCAGAATCTATGACAGAAATAGTGCTCCGTATGCCCAAAGCTCACAGAGAGAAACTATTTTAAAATTCAGTCATTTAGTTTTACAATTATGGAAGGTTCATCTGAATTATTCAAATCATTAGGTTGATTATTTCTAATCAGTCATTTCTGTATGGATGTGTGTGTGAGTGCATGTGCACTGTGGGGAGGGTGGTGTACCATTTCCGAATGTGGGATCACCTTCCTTCCTTCCTTCCTCCTTGATACCTTTACATACCAACTTGTTTGTCTTCCACTGCCTATAAGGTCTAGACAGGCTGCATACAGCTGGATGCCAAGTAACGTTTGTGGCTGTGTAAGTTTGTGTGTGGGTGAACAAGACTTTTGGGATTCTGTGCCAGGGGTTGCGTGGGTGTTTGTGCGAGCGTTCATGACAAGTGGATCCGGAACCGTTGACATTTGATTCCCCGACCAATCAGAGGGTCACCTCGCTGTGTGGCTCTGGGTGGACTACAGTATATATTGACCCTGAATGGAGGGAAAGAAGCAGAAGCAGCCTTCGAGAGAAAGCGAAGAGAAACCCTTGAGAAACCAACCGGTCAAGCAAAGTCCACAGCGAGGCACCAACTCCAAAGCATCATGAAGACTCTGACTCTCCTCTCCATCTGCGCTGTTCTGTCAGTGTGCTGGTCCATGGGAGGTGAGGAAGGGAGCCATTCATTGCTTATTGCATTCAAATACATCACCATACTCACTCTTATTCTCAGTGTTGAATGTAAAGTAACTGTTTCTCTGATTTTTAGTTGTGGAACCAGAGGTTGTCGTGGACACTGACGCTGATGCAGCTGCAGCTGCTGAGGTTGCCCCCGTTGACACCGCACCTGCTGCCGCTGACACCGCTGACACCTCATCTGACTCTTCCTCATCCTCGGCCTCAGACTCTGACTCCTCCTCGTCATCCGAGTCCAACTCCGACTCAAGCTCCGACTCCTCAGCGTCCGACTCCTCTTCATCCTCTTCCTCCTCTTCCTCTTCCTCCTCTGAGTCCTCTGAGTCCTCCGAGTCCTCCGAGTCCTCTTCCTCTGAGTCAGACTCCTCAGCCTCCGACTCCTCCGCATCAGACTCTTCTGCGTCCGATTCTTCCTCTTCCTCCTCTTCTTCCTCCTCTTCATCAGAGTCAGCCAGCACTGAAGGTATGTCCTTGTTTGTTTTCTGACAGTATCCTTGTATGATTTCAGAAAAACTTTTTAGAGTTTTAGAATAAGTAAAATAGGAGAATAGGAGAATTTGTCTGAGTTTCTGATCTGTCTGTACTGATGAGTTGATGTTCATCCCCTCAGCTGCTGCAGTGGTTATGAAGAGAGACCTGGCCGCTGTTCTCCTGAGGAGAAGAAGAGCTGCCCCAGCAGGAGACCTCAGCCCTCTCCAGCTGGAAAGGTACTGTTTCTTTACTGTCTAACTCCTACTTCTCCATGGCCAAATACTGAGCAATACTGTTACTTTGGAACCACTGTTAATCAACCCAGACTCACTAAGCTTCTAACATACTTTATGTTGCACACACCATCTGCAAGTGTGTGGCTTGTAATAAATTTGGGCACTTGGCTTTTGCTGGATTTTATATGCTGATTAGTTGTGCCGATTTAGCTCGATATACATTTCCTGCCGGAAAGCGTGGAATTACAGTAATACTAAGCGGTTGAGGAAGTTGAAATTACTACCTGAGGTCAAATAATAATTTTACATGGCATTTCTTTGGGTGTGAAAAACACACCACAGGACTAGGATGCTGAAAACACTGTGTGAGTAGACCTTCTAACCCGTTCTTCCCTTCTGCCCTCCAGCCTGAGAGAGGTGTGTGAGCTGGATGTCGCCTGTGACGAGATGGCCGACACTCAAGGCATCGTCGCAGCATACACCGCTTACTACGGACCCGTGCCCTTCTAAACTAAAGACTCTTCTTTCGTTCGAACTGTTTTTAAAAGAAAATCCTGTCATATTGTCATAGTGAGGCTACATATTGAAGAACGGCACAACCACTCCCCCCCCGAGTCCAGACAAGGAGCAGAAAAACTAAACGTGGGTTTGACCCGTGTTGTGATGCTAGATGGAGGTTTTGAGGCACACGTGTAACTTGCCCTCCAAGTGCTGGTTAATACTAGCTATCGGGCCCTGTATGAAAAGGCCATTCCTGTTCCAGGCTTTTGACTCACTCAAGAGAGAGGCACATGGATACGAGAGCCTGTGAAGTACGCAGCAGCCCACTCAAGTTTAAATTATTCTGCACACTTGTAATACAATGAATGGTGCTAAAAATGCAGATGTTTTGTATAATAATGTATCAGTGTTTTTTATACAGTGGTTTAGTGTTACTAGTAGTAGTGGTTGTAGTAACTAGCGGACGTAGTAAGTAGTTAGTAAAGGTAGTTTTAGTGGTAGTGGTAATGATAGTGGTAGTACTGAGTATTGAAGTGTATGTGATACGCACATCAATTATCTGTAATGACTGTAACCACAAATTCCCTTTGGATTTGAAAAAAATAAATTATTTTGTGTTGGTGAAACTGTCTTTATTATTGATTAATCCAAACATAATGTGTTTCCTGTGGTAACCTGTGCTATATTGAAGATATTCAATATCATTGACTGAACAATTACAACATTGCATCTTTAATGCTGGCTGAACCACATTCCTCAATGGATCAATAACATAATTTCTGAGCAATATTCATACATGCACCAAGCTTCCTGATATAAAAGGGTGAGCTGCTACAAAATATCATCATCATCATCATCATCATCATCATCATCATCATCATCATCAGTCTCTTCTTCTTCTTACTCTCCCTCATTGAGCTGTCATGTAGTTTTTCCTACAGTGAGACACTTCACCATTAAGTCCATATAAATGTTTCTTGACACAGTCAAGGTAGAGAGCCAGTACAATTCTCCTCACATGGCTCTGATGGACTGTGTGCTGTTGTCATGTTTGCCACCAGATGGCAGTGTTGCTCAAACAGACACATTTGTTCAGAACAGTTCTAACTTTTTCAGTCCGGGACACAAGTCTAAAATCAGTCTTGCACTGGACCCAGGCTAATGAAAACATATTAGCACTCTTGCCATATGGAAACCCACCTGATACAGGCACCTAGCGCCTTTTAGGCCGCGGCCCATAATTTAACATGTACTGGCTTAGAAGGTCAGAGGAGGCAGATGTGTGGATGAACATAGTTATCGTAAATACCATAATTTACCTCATTTACCTAACTTTTGCATTATGAATATGTTCAGGACTTTTGAGATTAAACTGTATTTTCGTTTTTGTTTTGTTTTTTCAAATTTTCCTCATCGCCATGATATTTTTCTAGATATGCTAAAATAATATAAAGGAAAATGAAAAATCAATGATTTACTTTTATTTTGACTTTTATCTAATATGCTGTGATAAGACCTCTAATTGCTGATTATAATTTGGAGTGTCAGCGTTGAATACCTAATAGAGATACTGGGAGGTTATGACATGAGGGCAACCTTCCCCCTCTGTGTTGGATAAAATTAATTCTATGAAACAAATACAATTAATAATAGAACAGCAGAATAACACTGAACCCCCTAAAATTACATAGCATTACCTACATATTGGCTCATATCCCTCAGCTGATATGTGCATAATTTTATAGGTTCAGTACTATCTGTATGTTATAACCAGCAGCACCCAAATGCCCAGCCCTTTAAAGTGAGTAATATCAAACTGATGAAAGTTACATGAAGATATAGGGTATTTAAAACCCCAAAATTATAATTGATTTTTATTGATTTTTTTCATATTGGTGGTCGTTTGATGATCAAAGAGGAAGCCATAGTTTTTCCACCTTTTTATTTCACTGGCTACAATTTACTGAAATGTGAGGGAAGGTAGTTTAGTTTAGTTTAGTTTAGTTTAGTTTAGTTTAGTTTAGTTTAGTTTAGTTTAGTTTAGTTCAAGAACTGAATGAGGGGCACATACAGTATGTCAGGTATAATTAACTATAACATTCTACTAGTCTTGATTCCAGTGCACATTAGATTTGATTTATCTTATTTTGTTTTGATTAGTCAGAATGAATCAAAAGCTGTTTTGAAATTTCACTGCTCATGTTCATGTCTTTACATTTTTAGACTTTTATTTTGTCTTAAAGCTTATTTTTAGGGCCCTAAAAAGCTTAAATTTATAAAAGCGACAATTTTGCGTCTTTAACAACTAGATTCTTCCAAGTTTTTTGAATCTGGAATGTGTTCCATATGAGATATTTTCTTTACAGGTGTGGTAAACTAGATGTTAATCCAAAAAATGTGTAATCCTTAAGGGGTTCAAGTGTGAGCACAGCGCATAGAAATCAATCGTTCCCTTTCAGATTTCAGCAGGTGAGGTTTTCAGCCCTCTTAGTCATGTTCTTCCCGTCCTAAACGACAGATAAGATAACAATGTGCATTAGACAGCCATATGGAGTAAGCAGAAAAGCCCATGTGCTGACTGATAGCACTCCCATCTCCCTCTCCTCTGTGCAAACCCAGAGAGTCTGGAGAGTGGGAGGGAGATAAGGCCGGTCGTAAAGATACCGATGTCAGTGCTAATGTACGGGTTCTGTCTTCTGTTTTCCTGTGTGTGAATGAGTGTAGAAAACCTTCTCTCCCACTCTATTAGAGATGAGCGAGTGTCACCAGTTGACCGTGTGGGCAGCGACTTGTGGTCGTGACATCAGCGTTGGCAGAGCTATGTGTCCTTGATGTCGACATATTGATCATCGGTCTCATGTTCTTTGCACATGGCTTGCTGCTACGCCATGTGACTGTATGGCAGTCAGAACGTCAGTGGAAGTTTACTGGACACTGGCTGCGCTGTCACAGACACTTAAATCCAGGAATGTGTGTGTGTGTGTGTGTGTGGTGGTGGGGTGGGGGGGTGGTGGGGGACTGCAATGTACGTGTGTGTCTTGTGGACAGTCTCAGTGTTGTTTTGTTCCAAAGATGATGAGGATGATTATATACCTCTGACTTGAAATGGGCAACAAATCCAAGTGTTTGTTACTCTTTTGTTTTGTCTCTCTGTCTCTGCCTTCCCAGCTGTTCACTGTTCATATAGTGCTTAACTATATGGCAAGAGAGAATGAGAGAGCGAGGGAGAGAGAGAGAGAGAGAGCGAGAGAGAGAGAAGAAGAAGTAAGAAGTAAGAGTAAGAAATGTTGGCAAATGAGGGATAAATGTAAATGACTAACAAGAGATGAATCTAGTGATCTCTGAAGGGTGAGAGGAAAACAAGTGACGGTGGACAATGTTGACATTTGTGTTCAATTAAGTTTAATGTTTATGTACAAAACCTCTTTTTCCATATACTATAGAAACACAATGTTTATAAATGTCACAGCTCAGCAATCTTTCAACAACTTAAAATCATAGAATAAATTAAGTTAGATGCACATTCATCTGTAATTTCAAACTACATATTCCTTGAATACAATTATCCTTTTCAAGTACAAAATAATCTTCTCCAAAGTTACACCTTAAAACGATGTGTTGAGGATGTCAATGTGTCTTTGATACACAGTAATAAACTTTTTGGTATCATTACAAAAGGTGAAAGATGTTACGAAATGTTGCAGCATGAGTCTATGCATTGTTACCAAGGCAACCTGTGACCCTGCATGGTTGGCTTTGTGCAGATCTGATATTTATAAATGAGTTATTGACTCTGTGTTCATCATAAGAGGCATCTTACTGTATTCACACCGGTGCCATACAGTAGGGCCGTGGCATCTTAAGGGACTACAGGCCCTTTTCACAAATATGGCTGCCGTACTTCCGCAGGGTACAGATCGGCTCTCATGAACTTTCTGTCGCTCATAACTGTGGTCTGTGGTAACTTATGTTGTGTTTCAACATAATGTAAAACACAATACAGGTGTCGTCACTGACATATCTTTCTGTTTCTGTTGTCAGACGACTGCACAACTATAAAAAAAAAAAGTGATTTGCTCGAGGGTCACAAAATGCTAACAGTACAGAAATAACCGATAGCCTTGGTTAGCCAGTTAGCATTTTGCTACCTTCAGTCACAGTTACTTGCGTAGTCGTCTAACAACAGAAACAGAAAGATATGTCAGTGACAACACCTGTTTTGTGTTATACACTATGTTGAAACACAAAATAACTGATCACAGACAGAATGGGTGACAGAAGGTTCGCTTCTTCACATTGCTGGCAATGAGAACCAAGCTACACCCTGCAAAGTATGGCAGCCATGTTTGTGAAAAGGGCCTATTACATTTTACCAGCTTATAAGACACACAAGCTAACAGCACATGCAACATGACCACTTCGCTTTGTGTCGCTTCACTGTATCAAGTCATGGCTTGTGGGTGTTTTATTGGGTGTGACCTTGGGTAAAACATTGAGTTTGTTTAACATTATTTTTTTATGTAGACCTAGTTTGAATTTTATTCAGTTCATTAGGCCCAAATAAAATAAAAACCTTGTAATTCTGATTTACACTAGCAAGCTAGCTAAGTATCTACAGCTCTTCGGATGTGATGGGGTGGGCAGGCTAGTCAGCTCCCATACTTGTTTAGCCTACTAGAGCTATAGTTAGCAAACAGAATATTTGAAGCTACTTCAGGTAACACTACACACCAGGAATCTGTCACTTTCCTCCATACATTATTTTGTTTTTCAAGTGCTTTATAAACTGACAGAGACGGGTCATATAATTTGGGAAATCTCGACACAGCTGTAGTAATTCTGTCTTCCATCTTCCATTCAAAAATGAAGTGGAACTAGGGATAAAAAGTTAATGAGTGGAGAATTTGAGAGCCGGATATTTGTCCAAATGTGTTTGGTTCTTGCACCACAACTGTTCATTTGCATAATATTAGTTTTTCCCAACTTTTCTTGTCGCATCATGAGCCCGGTTTGCATTGCAGCCTATCCCATCATGCCGTGCGCACACATTTACTTTCTCATAGACTGAATGAATGTTCGCCTCATGAAATCGCATCTGGTGTGCAACTACAGTACTGTGAATCTCAAAGCTGGGTGGATTTCAAAATCGTGAGGTCTATCTTTTTCTCATTTTCCACCTCTTGCTCTGCGTTCATCGCGGGGTTATCGTACATCTCCACCACATGCTCTCTCTTCTTCTTCCCCACAGAATCTTTGTCTGTGTGCTCTTGTTCGTCGGTGACAACCTGGCAGCATTTGCAGCAGCAGCAGCACTTGGCGGTAATCACAGCGACCACTCCGTCCCAGGGAGCCAGGGAGTGGGCCCAGAGAGGGAGGAAGTCCCAGGAGCGCAGACAGGAGGGCAGACACCCGGGCCGCCGCCTCTGCATCAAGTTGATCGCCACGATGACGATCAGCATGACGAGCAGAGGCACGCCCACGCCCACCAGCACCTGCCAGCCGGCCAGCGACAGGCTGAAGACAAAGAGAGGGAAGACGAAGAAGCAGAAGATGATGTAGA
This sequence comes from Centroberyx affinis, assembly GCF_046629955.1. Taxonomy (NCBI): domain Eukaryota; kingdom Metazoa; phylum Chordata; class Actinopteri; order Beryciformes; family Berycidae; genus Centroberyx; species Centroberyx affinis. The sequence goes on along the minus strand of NW_027280476.1, from coordinate 238,508 downwards.
CGGCAGCGAACCAGCGGTAGGAGGCGGTGATGTTGCCCAGGCCTTTAGCCAGCCGGATGGGGATGCGGGTGAAGGGGATCGGATACCACAGAATGATGCCAGAGATGTTGAACAGAAAGTGCACCAGGGCGATCTGGAATGAGAGTAGGGCGGGATGCAGTATATGTCACATGTGTGTATGGTAAGCGTGTGTGTGTGTTTGTGTGGATAACTGACCTGTAGAGCATTAGCCAGTGTGTCTCCAGGACTAGCCATGGCTGCCAGTATGGCGGTGGTGGTTGTGCCAATATTTGCACCCAGTGACAATGGGTACGCTCTCTCTATGCTGATCACACCAATTCCTATACAGAGAAATGGAACAGTCATTAAAATACACACACACACACACTCACACACACACACACCCACACTCACACACATTCTCTCGCTCACTCTCTCTCCTACTCCTATCATTTCCTATTTCCTTCCGATTTTCTATGTCTTATTTTTAGCATATATATTCTATAGACTTTGGTTACACAGAAAATACATTGTTTATATTCACTTCAAGTCATAAGATCTAAAATACAGATTTCACTCAACAAGAAAAATACTGAACCACTAAAGACACGCAGAGAGAGAGGTGGAAGGGATGGTAATGTTAATGGTAAATGATGGATGGATGGATGGATAGATGGATGGATGGAGGAATGGATGGATGGATGATTGAGGGATGGATGGATGGATGGATGGATATAAGGATTGAGGGATGGATGGATGATGGATGGATGGAGGGATGGATAGAGGGATGGATGGATGGACAGCTGGATAGAGTTATGGAGGGATGGATGGATGGAATGGATGGATGGCCTCACCAACAAGTGGAGTGATAGCGGAAGTGAACACCGAACTGCTCTGGACAATGAAGGTCATTCCAGCTCCGACTACGATGGCGATGTAACCAGTGACCCAACCGAATGGAAACGGGAAATCTGCAAGTACACACACACACACACACACACACATCTCACGCAAATATCTCCACTTCATTGCATTTCAAAACATAAATAGGTACAACCAGCGCTGCTCACCAGTGTTAAGGATCTTCTTGATGACCACGGCCACCTGTCCCTTCAGCATGGAGTTGAGCAGCTTGACGATGAGGACCAGGCAGGAGCAGAGCACCAACAGGGAGAGAGCCAGCAGGATCAGACCCACCGCTAGGTCAGGCAGAGTCACATTCACAAACAGGTGCTTACCTGAGGACACACAGACGCAGACAGTACCGCATGAACGTTCTGCGTTAAAACAGAAGTGATAAAATATGGATACATGCAGGAGGCGAATTGTATCTACATCTCTAAATGTGTTGGTCATACATTTCTGGATGTTGTACGTCTCCGAAACGTTCTTCAGTGTGATGGTGTGGTTGCCTTCGACCCAGCAGAGAGACGGAGAGGTGCAGTTCTCAATACCAGGAACTGTCACGTTCATTAAGGTCTGAAACAGAGCGGCAGTTTGTAAAGATTTTCATGTTCATGCTCTTCATGATATTGAATATTTGTTATATAGTGAGGATGTTCTGGGCTTACAGTGTTGGTGAAGGTTTGGCACCATTTCTTGATGAGGCTCTTATTCCTGGCTGCCGGGTCTCCAGTGGCAATCCCACTAATGACAGATTCATCCAACTGAACGAGAGAGAGATGATATGACAAAGACAGTAATGTCATATAATGGTATCTTATCTCTGTGATGGGTTAACGGGGACACATTTTTAATGGTTGCAGGTTCGAGGCCAAGCGAACATCTGGAGGAGCAGCAAAACAGCAAACATTTTTTGATTCAGCCTGCCGTTATTGTGACGAGAGAGGACATTGGAGAAATGAATATCCTAAAATACAGAAGCGTGGGAGTTACCAGGAGGAACCTAAACAAGCCTATTGCCCAACACAGCATCCCACTCAAGGCTGTGTCCTAGCTATGACTATATGGCACAAGCTGCAAAGAAACATTATTATGGGTGACCCTGATGGCGACACTAATCTGTGTGTTTTCTGCCTCCACTTATAATAAGGACTGTAGTCTGTATGGTTTATAGACAGTGGAAGAGCAGAATACTCCTGTTGATTTCCTTATCAATACCCAGCGCTCTGTCCTAACTCAAGATACTGCTGAACAATGTTCCTTCCCCCTCTCTAATCCAGCTTGTTTATGCAAAAGAAATTCCATCCCATGCTGCTCTGTGCTACTGTTTCCAAACCAGTGAGGCACTGGTGAGTTTTTGACCTATTGGACTTGTTGTTCCCATTAACCTGTAAACTAAAGACATTTTAGCTGCGATGAATGCCACCATCACAGGAACTCCTGATAGATTGTATTTCTCTATTCCAAAGGCAGGTCTAGGGCTAATCTTAGGGTTGGGGTTAATGTTAGAATGGTTTAGGTTTAAAATTGGAGGGAAGATGCATATTTGCACTTTGTTCTGTCGATTTAAACAATCACTCATTGGCCTGATGGGGGAGCTGTAATTATAGGTCAAAACTTTGAACTCAAACAGGATATCTTAGACACTGCTGGACCAATTTTGATGAAACATGGAGGGAGGATACATCTTTGCAGTCTGTTCTGTCAACAATCACAATTATCCATAACATCTTGCACTTTTTGAACAGTAAATCCTGTAATATGGGAGGCCATGATGAATAGTTTAGGCACACTCACAGTTACAAGATTCCATAAAATGCTGTCAAAGTTTTTTTGTTTTTCTTCTCCAAGTGTTTTTGGTTCTTTACTTAATTATAGAGCAAACCATCCTGAGGTGGAATATCTATTATCTGTTTCCCCTGGGCGATGTTTGGCTTTCAGACATTGGCTACTATTGACTGCAGGTAATAGTCTGCATTAAACAGGAAGCATTGTCTTAAAATAATAGAATACATATAAATTTACATATGCTGATATACAGTCCAATCAATATTTAACCAGACAGTGGTCACTGAAGATACACCATGAGTTGACGAGAGTGTTTTGATATATGATGCATGAATGTTATGAATGTTCCCTCCACTATAGATAGAAATGCTTTTAACAAAAAACAGTATCACATACAGTCAGTCTGCAGCTTATTATTAATTACAAAAACCTTATCTGAAGAGACAGGAGGTTCCTCCATTTCATTATCAACTCTACATTTACAATATGTAATGATTACAATAAATGCTGTCACAGAGTTGTCATGCAAAACACGAATGTTTATTGAGGACAGAAGAGATCCTCTGGTGTTGTAGAGATGCTCTTCTCCTCCATCAGTCCTGCTGACATGGACTGTTCAGAACATATAGTTCCTTTTCATCTGTGGCTCATAGTCCAGATCCTCCATGTATCTCTTCCTGGCAGGTCTGCGGAAGGTAACAGAGTCCTGGTAGCAGACAGAGTCTGGTGTGAAGCTCGGACGCCTGGTCCTTCTGTTTCTTCTGGATCTGGAGCTGCGGTCTGGCTGAGCCTCAGAGGTCGGTGTCACCGGTGGCAGGGTGCAGCGTCGGCGCTGTGGCTCCAGCTTCATGTGAGCTGCAGCGTCTCTGAAGCTCGGAGCGTCGAAGTACAGGTTGAGGGTGAGCATGCCCTTTCTTAGTTCTTCCATAGCGGCATTATATCTCTTCTTCTTGTTTTTGTTCTTCTTGTTTTTGTTGTTCTTTCTCCTCAGCACAGACCTGGAGCCAGAGCACCGCTGAGCCCCAGATTTGAAGCCGGGGGTGAAACGCTGTTTCCTCCAAGTCCAGCCTTTGAAAAAGTAGTTCCTCCTTCTCACCGCACCACAGTGATTCCAAGAAGAAGTCTCAGTCTCCATCAGCTCGTATGCTCGCTTGTTTTACAACAGGAATTATTGTAAGTGTTGGAAAGAAAGTTCAGCAGATATTGTCTTGTCTTGCTGTCGTTTCTCAGGTTCATCAGAAGTTCAAATGACAGTCAAATTCACATGACACAGAGTTCTGGAGTTCTGAAGTGGGACCTCATAATGACCTGATCATGCTTCAGGCATGGCAGGCATGGTGTGTCCTATAAGGACATATCAGTGTGATGTCATAAAGAACTTACTTCCAGGTGGGTAAGGGTTAGAAATTGGTGATACAGTTTTAAAGTATGTGTTCACATAAACAAATTCAATTTTGGCCACTGACTTATACATATAAACCTTAACCTTCTGTTTTTATTTTATTTATGTTATATAGTCAACCAGTGACACAAAGTAGGATACATATTTAACGATTCAGCGAGCAGAAGTTCATATTCAAGTTCAAATTTAAGTCCTGATCTCGGTCTGTGTATTTTTTCAGAAACAGAAATTAAAAAATGAATAAGAATGGTGATTTGATTTTTATTTCAAAATCCACAAATGAAAAACAGAAATAGAAGGCAGATACAACATTTATAAAGGACTTGATTTTCCCTTTATCCTTTGTAAAACGCCCTGGATAGCATGGCTGTGTGTCGGCTCCAACACACACACATGTCTACATGCTGCATCAAACCTCTGCTTTACCAAACGAGCTAAACTCAAATTGATGCAACGCGCAGACTCAGCCGTGTCCCACAATGCCACATGCGCAGTACAGTTTTTAGAAATTTTGTGGCCCGACTGAGAGACTCATACTAGCTGTTTTATGTTTATGTTTCTGACTTGACATTTGCGGGCCAATCGTGTTTCTTCCAGCTCAGAAATATTGCTAAGATCAAACCGCTCTTATCTTTCTGTGACCTAGAAAAATTCATGCTTTCGTTTCCACCATTGGACTGGAGCTAAAAGACATGATCACATTACTACTATTTTATCTTATTTATATTGGCATATGTATTTTAGAATAAATTTTAAGATTTTATTGATCACTTTTAAGGCACGGCATGACCTGGCTGCTAGTTGCATATCAGTTCAGATACGAGGTGGTTTGAGATGCTCAGGCAACAACCTCCTGGCTGTTCCAAAGTCTACACTAAGGACAAAGGTGGACTGGGCTTCTGCTATCAACGCCCCCAGACTTTGGAGCGTCCTTCCCATGGAGATCAGGAGAGCAAGCTCGGTTTCATCCTTCAAAGAATCTAGGCTACCAAACCACTGCCAGAAAGCCCCAATATCCCCTATATATACCCTTAAGTAATAAAACTGATAAAACCACTAATTGAATCATTACTAGCCCAAGGAATCATTCTCTAATAGTCCCTGTAATACACCAGTCTGGTCTGTAAGAAAACCTGGGGAAGAAACTTGATGTTTTACATAAGGCTTAAGTGCTATAAATGATGTGCTGCCCTCTTTAAATGCCATTTCTTAACCCTCCTACTCCTCTGGCTTCTATTCCACCACATTGTGTGTTTTCTGTCCTAGATCTGTGCTCTGCCTTCTTCTCCATACCCATTCATCCTGACTCTCAGTATATCTTTACTTTTGCTTATGAGGGGCACCAATATACTTGGACATGCCTCCCACAGGGATTTACAAAATCCCCTTCCTTCCTATCTTTACACATATGTGGGTGGCTGAGTGGGTGAAAGGAAAGAAAGGAATTGCATTGGAAGAGATGGAGCAAGCTTTGACCCCAAAACTAGCTCTACATCAAGAACTAGGAAGAAAATTGGGTGAATTGGGTGATAAGGATGGTTTGGAAGTGCTAACTCCTTGACTAGCTCCACCACACTAGGGCAACTCAAAAGTCATAGTCAAGGGCAGAACTTTGATATTGCCAAAACAGTGTACAGCCCACAAAGTGTGTTTTGAAATCCAGAAATCTCAGCGCCTGGCAAAGTAATTGCTTAGTCACTGCTACCAAACCCCCACAGATGTATTATGGTTTATTTGTGCTATGTGGCAGTACAAATCTTACTTATTTTTCTTAAACTTCTTCAGAATGGCCCTCTGCCACTTGTGTTCCTTGTGTTCCATGGCCAAAATGTCCTGTTTTGGCTAACCACTTGATACCAATTGGTCAGAAACCTTCTCACATTGGAACAGAGTTGCAGCTATGTCAGTCTAGAGTCTCACCTGAGTCTCCCGTGCAGTTTTCCAATAGCACTCACTATATCAATCAATAGCACCGTCATGACAGCCTGACTGCTTTTTACTGTCCTATTACCACCGACCACATTCATCCTGTAGATAATATGTACAATACTGCTTCTTGGCTTTACAAACCACATTTCTCCACTTTATGGCATTGGAAATGTGTGGAAATTCATTATCCCACCATCTGGATAATGCCTCTGACACCTGTTGACTCCGGTACAAACTGACTACTGTGTCACCCCCGCTACAGTTATGTTCACCATCTCCTGGACTTTGATATCTTAAACCTTATCTTAAACCTTACGTGCCTGGTTTCAGAAACAGCACTATTTTCCTTTCTCTCTTTGATGACATTCAGGTCCTAGTTAAACTGGCTAAGGCTCAGGGAAGATCTGAAGACTCTGCGTCTAAGTCATACAGCTGGTTGACCTGGTTTGAGAGAGAGAGAGACTGTCGATCCTGGCAAAAGTCGAGGTGTATCCATCAACTCAACAATTTCTAAAATGGAATGGCAGTGACATCCTACCTCAGAGATAAAGTCTTTGAGGGATTTGTAACGTCAGTGACACTTGATGACATCCTACCTGTATGATGGACTCGGTGAGGACATCGGTGATGACATTCAACAGGTCTGGGGCCTCTCCGCTCTGGATGTTGAAGGAGTCGATGATGAGCTTGGTGACCGTGTACAAATAACCAGTAGCAACTTCCAGTGGCAGCAACACCAGCACAGACAGCCAGTTGAAGAAGTCGTGCACCGTGGCTCCTGCAAAAGCCCTGGGCACAGTGGAAAAGAGTGTAGATGAGTGTGAGGTAGTGTGACTGATCTTCGTAACAGGAACTACATACAGTATGTACTTTTACTGAAGTGCTGGACTACTAGAGAAAAGGATTTGTGTGCTTCTTTTGTGACTGGTGTTCGTATTTCATTGGACTGCCACAACCATGAAAGCGTGAAATACGATTCTTCAGTGTCTGTTACAGGATGAGCAGTTTTTGCCCAATTTATTTCTGCAAGAAATGCACCTGCTTTCCATACACAGCAGAACACAGTGTTCTGATTCATTATTTTTCCACTGAGCTGTCTGATCAGAAGAGAAAGTGCGTGAGCCAGCAATATAAAGGAGACTGCCATCGTGCATTAAATGATAGTAACATTCACTGATCTAAAAATGATTACCTGCGAAAGGTATTGCGGTCCCCAGCTTGTGTCATGGCTACTAGCGTGTTGGTGACGGAAGTTCCGATGTTGGTGCCCATGATGATAGGAACAGCCAGCTGCACCGTTAGCACTGCCAAACACACAGGTCAATCCCCCACCACCAACATCATCATCATCATCATGCATGTATATGTATGTGTGTGTACATTCAGTGGTGTAAAGAGTACTAGAATGTCCTACTCAAGTAGACTCAGAGTTAAAGTTACTGTATGTGTGTGTGTGGGGGGGGGGTAGCCTTGCACTCACGTCCGGAGGAGACCATGCTGACAACTATGGAGGAGGAGGTGGAGGAGCTCTGGACCAGCAGGGTGACCAGAACTCCGATGACCAGACCAGCCAGAGGGTTGGACAGCACAGAGTTGTCCTGAAAGATGTCGCCTGCTGCTTTACCTGGGCAGGGGGGACAAAGGAAGGCTTTACTACACAGTATGCTGTGGAGGGTGAGAGGAAAAATGTGAGGGATCTGATGTGAGAGACCCCTGAGTGTTTCTAAGTGCACTTCATGATAGAACATGTGAGTTTATGGCTGTGATTTTACTAGATTCTATGGGGCGTACAACTTGAGAGAGAGCGTGTGTGTGTGTGTGTGTGTGTGTGCACAAAATACGTGCATTGGCTCTGAAGTCCCTGCTGCACATCACTGCACATGCTGTTCAGACAAGTGCGAGTGTTTTTACCTCCAACCAGCTGGAAGGCGGAGCTGAGGATGTCGAGGGAGCAGATGAACATGTAGAGGAACCCCAGCAGCAGGATCGCCTTCCCCACCGACAGTGACACCCGCAGCACCTTCCCTCTGGTGTCCAGAGCTGAGAGAGGGAGAGAGAGGGAGAGGGAGGGAGAGAGAGAGAGAGAGAGAGAGAGGGAGAGAGAGAGGGAGAGAGAGAGAGAGAGAGAGAAAGAGAGAGAGAGGGGGAGAGAGGGAGGCAGACAGACAGAGAGAGAGAGAATGAGACAGAGAGACAGAGAGAGAGGGATAGGAGGGCAGAAAAGAGGTCATATGGGTTTAATCAATGAATAGAATAGAATACAAAAACATATGATGATAATATTAATTTTTCAGATTCGACTCTAACCATTCTTATAGTAAGTTGTACTGATAGTACATAACCTTTACACATGCCGTGTTCACTGTGACTCACCTCACTATAACTTTGACAGACCGTCTGTGCTGTGCCACAGTTTTGCTGGCACCGTCTCTGCTGTCTGTCTGGCTACTGTCTGGATCACAGCCTGATTATTATTTATGACTGTCTAATCTCTGTCTGCTTTCTAAATAATCGGTTCAATACCACTGATTTGATTTATTGTCCTTCAAATGAGGCAATAACGCTTTGGAAGGCCTGCCAACTAACAGCGAGTTCCTCCTGGTGCTGAGTGACATTCAGGAAAAGACTTATCCTGTGTGAATATGTAACAATGTTAGAGTGGGATACTTTATCATATCTATCTATATTTAATTCATCGATTGGGATGAAAATGTATTACTTATTGCTGATGTGCATCTTCTTGAGGCGCTCACACAGGTCTTCCTTTACAAATACAGGGGTCAGACCAAACTTAATGTTACATAGTGACGCTACAATTCTTCACCTGACCATGGCACCGCCGTGTCCTTCAGCTCCGGTAAGTCCCATGGGTCGGCATCCTCCGGCTCGCCCTCGATCAGAGCCACAGTGGAATGTGCTGCTGCCATAGAAACAGGCTTCTCTTGGACCTCTGAGAGGAAACAGTCTGAGTATATCTTATGTTCTGTTTTCTACAGCTACACACACAACTGCCCTCTCTACATACAGTGTAAAAAGTACCATTGCACTCGTCTTCACATCTCTCGTTACAGTCTTCTTCTAGATTGGGTTTAGGAGCCATTGTCTGAGGGGAAAAAACAATAGTTAGATATAGAGATTGCAATAAATCAAATATTCCAACCTAGCAAGTGTCTTACTATTTCACGCCTAATCCTGGTTAAACAGACCGAATGTCAGTGTAATCAACCTTAATCATACCGTGCCAATCACCATTATCCTTTTATAGATCTGATGTCAATTTCACAGGAAACCTCAGATAGAGTTGGGTGTTGGCCTCAGACGTGAACAATTCTATAAACCATTATTATGTGGTGTGAGGGCATTAGGTCCAGAAGTTTCAGACACACACACACACAAACACACACACACACACACACACACTCTTTCACTCACATGCTGGGATATTGATCTTCCTCCAGAGCCACATGGCCTGGCTGTGGTAAATTTCCACACTCACAACAGCAGCTTTGACACAGGAGGAAAAACTACTTGGTGTCTCAATATGAAGCTACAGTTACACTTTGCACTGAGGCATGCTTCAGTAATCTGATAAGGCATTCATGGACTACTGAGAAATTGCATTTAAATAAAGGTCATGAAATCTAATTTATTAATGGATTATGATTACTTATTTTGTTTTGGTTTCATCATAACAATTATCAAAGCCCATTTTCTGTAATTACTTTATCTAATGTAATCTTAAATGGTATCAATACATTTCATTGAACTTGAATTCCATCTTTCATTTGCTGAGTTTGAATGGTCCTGACGCAGTTGTTTCCAAGCCAAAGCTAAAAATGTGTTCTGTCATTATAACATAATTTTGCATTAATATTAGGAAATGGTCTCTAGCAGTCTTTCATTGGCCATGGTTCTCAGATTGATAAGAAACACCATGTTAGAGTTCAGACACACACACACACACACACACACACACACACACACACAGACACACACACACACACACACACACACAATGTGGGTGTCATAAATCTTATCTGCAAAAAAATCCATTTACAAACTCATCTATGTCATTTATCAAAATATATTTCAAAAATTCTTACATTCAAAATATGGGACTTTGTAAATCAAGTCAATCTTACATTACCATAATACTCCATAATACTGACACCACAGATAATGACAATCACTTACCATCATGCCACTGCAGTGAAGTAAAAACATAAAACAATACATCTCCAAGGAGTACATTTTTCAACAATTAAGACAACCTCAACTTGCGAACCATACATTTTAAAATGATATTTTGAATTGGTTTCATGTACCGATCTAAACTTTCAATTCAGTTAAAATAAAACACCAAAATTGGAATTACAGGGATTTCAGGTGACAGCAGTACAGCATACTTGCAAATTAAAAGAAGCCATGTTTGCCCTCACCTGTGGCAGGCGCAGTGTGTCCATGGTCCAAGTCGCCCACCTGTGTTTCAGGTGTAGAAATGCTGGAAGGCTGAGGGGCCTGAGGAGGGCGGTGCAGGCCGGGGGTGAGCAGCCGTCCAATCAGCAGAACGGTCTTGGTGTCACGTGGTGAACAGAGCACACCTTTCAAATCTTCATTAGCTGTCTTACCTGACACCGCTGTAAGCTCTCTGCAGGGCTGTGTCGCAGTCAGATTCAGATTCTACCCGAAAAAACCTCTGCCTTCACCTGCACCTCTGTAGTCTGCTATACTGGTATTAAGTATTTTTTACTCTGTCCAGAAGTCACAGAGTGTGCTGCCTTCAGACTGATGTCACCTCTGATAGCCTTGTCTCCATGGTGCGGCCCTGTGATTTATAGTGGGAGAGGAGTGGCAGGGAGAGTTCCTCCTCTGATAATGGTTTACACCGCACTAATAGATAGACACACCACAGGGGGGGAGGGGGGGGGGGGTGACAGGATGTACAGTGCGTGTGTCGATCAGTACCAACCTGAGTTGGCATGTGATGGGGGGTGATGTCACTGAGTTTGTGTTTGGGTGTGTGCGTCTGCGTGGGCATGTCCTATTTCTGTAACGGAAAGTGATCTTGTGTTGAAATCAATTGATTTCTTAACAAGGCTAGCCATTTCTCAATAATTGAAAATACCTCTGACTGCACTGTAAGCCTGTAAAACAGCGGATGACAGCTGAGAAAATTTAGGAAAGAAGAGTCAGCCTAGGGCCACAACGATGCGTTGAGTTTCCATGGAAATTGCTTCAACTGACCTGACAATGTTAGGTGAGGACGCCCGGGAATCCAACATCCGCTTCAACAACCCTGCTATTCCTCTCTCTCTATCTGTTTGTCTCTCTCTCTCACACAAACACACAGGCACAGACTCAAACTAATTTCGGTGCCAGAAGTGACCTGGCCTGACCCCCTCCTGCTGGCTCAGAAGTCATGTGGCGGGTAAAAGTGAATGGATGATAAATGGAGCAACAAAGGAAACAGTACACTTCTATTTTCAGACCATCAATTAATGTAAGCCTATTGATTGTGATCTCGCTCTCCCTATCTCTCTCTCTCTCTCACTCTCTCCCTTCTCTCTTTCTCTCTCTTATACACAGACACATACACACACACATTACTGTCTTGAATCCCCAGCGTTTATTTCTCTCGAATTTGTCCAAAAGTTCACCAAGGTTTGAAACACTGTTTTTTTCATAGTAGGATTTGGAGCTAAACAGGAGATATTAAAAGTTATGACTTTAAACGGCAGCCATGGTCCTCATAGCCGAACAGTGTGCCAGTGCAACAGCATCACCTACTCTCCATACAGTGCTATTACAACATTGCACCATTGAATTCTAAAGTTTGAGAGGGGGATATGTGAAATGTGGGGAATTCAAATTGCCCTCAATTCCATTCTAAATCTCCAATACAAGGCACCAAAATAGGACAGCAGCCTATTATTGGAAAAGCCTTTGATGTTTTGATGCAAATAGATTATTGTTATAGTCAGATGCCTATGCTGCTGCTATTGCTCAGAAGAGTGAGGCAGAAGAATGAGGCAAAATTGTGACGTTTTAAAAGTTAGGAGAGTCTAAAATCCACAGATTAAGCCAAGTCTTAAACTAACAGAATCTATCCTACAAAGTGGCCAAATATTTCATACAATGAAAGAAAGGACTTGATGTGTAAAAACAGATGTAAGGATTATAGGCTACAAAAGATTAAAATGAGTGGAAGGATTTTGGCTGAATTGAATGCTTTTTAAGACCTTTTTAATACCACTTTTAAGACATTTTAATGCCACTCCGAGCCGTAACCATGAAGGTTACACAAAAGCAGTATGTGAAAGCAAAAAAAGCACAGTGTTGATGGGTGAGAAGAAGTCCGCCACTTTAGTGTTTTAACAATGGCAGGGCCACTGTAGCGATGAAAAAGAATGGAGTGGGAACAAATCACTAGCATGATGCCAATAGTGCATCTTAAATGATTTCTGACAGACTGCACAGTAGGCTTCTCGTCATTTATGTCAAAGGCACGCAACCATGCCTGGAAATCTTTCTCTTCCAGCTATTGTTGTGAAAATTTCCATTTTCCCATCTCTGGATTAGCTAGCAGTATCTCCTGTGTGTCTATATGTCTCCACAGACTTTCCCACTTGTTTATCACACTCATTGTGTGATTGCTGAGTCAGCAATCACAGGTATAATCTTCTCACTCTATTATTTTTCTTCTGTACGTTTTTTGGCACCTATCTACTCCTTCATACTTTGAGCTAGAAACTCCATTCAAACTTTAAAATGTTCAGCTTGTTTAGGACATGCCGGCTTGTATTCAACTTTTTGATATCTATTATACTTTTTAAACTATTCTACTTTTTTCCACTTTTTTTACAATGGGAGTCAATGGACGGAATGTTCAAACCATGCCCTCTTTGAACTCTAACTACTCTTTCATACTTTAAGCTAGAAACTCCATTCAAACTTTAAACGGGTCACCACTTTTAGTACTTTATCACTTTAATTCCCATTTATAATGGGACCCTATGGAGCCAGCCTAGAGTGCATGATGCCACAATTCACTCTAGCAGACTTTACAGGCTGTACTTTTCACTAAATTCACACATTTTTGAACTGTGACAGTTCACACAACTTTAACACTACGTACGAATATTATACATCAAACCCTTCAGCTACTTCTGCTCTCACTCACAATGTCAATATATTAGCAATACGATGTATAGTTTTTGAGATATTAACGTTTGTTTGACATTACAGTAGTGTTCCACTCTTTTTCACAGTAGTTTCTGCTGCACTCTCTTACACATGCAGCTCTTCTGCTTAATTCACTCTTCTCCATTTCAACATGTCTTTTACATATTTTCATACCTTTTTACTTTTTAGTATTATTAGATTTTAGTACATTTCTAACATTATTACTTGTCACTGCCTTCCTACTCTTCATACTACTAGTACCCTCCAGCTTTTCACATAAGCCTTCCTACTAACGATACCTTTTTACTTCTTAGTACTATTACATTTTAGTGCATTTTAGCACATTTTAGAACATTTCCACTCTATTTCACAGTAGTTTCTGCTGCACTGCTGCTTTCTTACACATGCAGCTCTTCTGCTTAATTCACTCTTCTCCATTTCAACATGTCTTTTACATATTTTCATACCTTTTTACTTCTTAGTACTGTTACATTTTAGTATATTTCTTTTTTTTTTTTTTGGCATTTTATGCTTTATTTGAGAGATATAGTGAGAGAGAGACAGGAAGGTATGGGAGAGAAAGCGAGGGGAGGACATGCAGCAAAGGACCACGGGCCGGATTCGAACCCAGGTCGCTGCGGGAAGGACTGAGCCTTATGGTACGCGCCCTACTCCGTGAGCCACATTTTAGTACATTTCCACTCTATTTCACAGTAGTTTCTGCTGCACTGTTGCTCTCTTACATATGCAGCTCTTCTGCTTAATTCACTCTTCTCCATTTCAATATGTCTTTTACATATTTTCATACCTTTTTACTTCTTAGTATTATTAGATTTTAGTACATTTCTAACATTATTACTTGTCACTGCCTTCCTACTCTTCCTACTCTCCCTACTACTAGTACCTTCCAGCTTTTCTCTCACTCACGTTGTTGGATACACACACACACACACTTCTCATTTTTTCACTCTTCTCCATTTTAAAGTGTCTTTTACAAATTTGCTTACCCTTTACTTCTCACTATTGTTACATTTTAGTACATTTCTAACATTATTACCTATCACTTGGACACTCATTACAGCTCCTTCAAAGAAGTGTTTTAAACTGCCACATTTCCCCCAGTTTTAACATTACATACACATATTACACTTTGGTTCAGCTGTTTAAATTTGAACAGATGATCCACGGTTAGTCATGTTGAGAAACACGCACACGCACATGGACATGCCCACGCCCACACACACACGTGCCTACACACACCACATATGCTAGGTATTCATTACTATGGGCTGTCAAGAGCACCAGTTTGTACGCTCAGCAATCACATGCATTTTCTCCAGAAAATGCACCTTTCTAGTATTCAAGAAAGAATTGTCTGCAGTATCAATGCATTGTGTAAGGTATCCATAGTAATTTAGGCCTTTAAACTTCTGGCAAGACTCTACCCATGACTCTCGTGCAACTTTTTGTAGGCACCTAAAGTGATAATCCATGAGAATCTATGTTTTGTTTTGTTTTTCATTTTGCCTCCATCTTTGTGCTCCACTTTATTAAACAGTCTCATTCTTAAATCATGATAATGTGGGCAATACAAAACAAAATTAATCTCATTTTCAATCAGTTGTTCAATGTTGTTCAATTCAGGTTGTTTGTGATACAGGACATTCACTATCGAAGTCACATATGTCATTAATCACCAAGCATGCCAGTCATATCACAACCTCATCCCAAACTAGACTCTGCCTTGTGTTTGATACCTCAAGTAGACTAGTCATAATGTAAAAAAAGATATCTTAAATTAGCATTTTCACTAGTAATAATGTAATTAGAGATATCTTGAAGTAGCATTTTGGTTGGTCATAATGTAATGAGAGATATCCTAAATGCTAATTTACAATATCGCTCATTACATTATGACTAGCCAAAATGCTACTTTAAAATATTTCAGATATCTGTAATAAGAACTACTGGAATTACCACTGCTAGGCCTATACTGCTGCAGCAGCAGTAGTAGTAGCAGCAGCAGCAGCAGTGTTGTTGCTTGCCACTACTGACTAATACCACGCGGCTTAAAAGTACTGCTGCAGCAGCAGCAGCAGCAGCAGTACCCACCGCATTCCCTGGAGCCCCTGGTAAAGCTCTTACTGTGGACTTTGACAAGGGCCTACAACTCTGTAAGATTAGATAAGATAAGATAAGATAGCATTAAATGAAGCACCACCGCTAACCGCCAGACCACTTCTTTAGAGCAGCTGGCAGGTGCAGCGGGACACGAACCGCACCTCAATCGCGACCGTCAGACCATCTTTTGCAGGCTCCTAGCTTCAGCGGGAGGCGAACCGCGTCTATTTGTACCAACCACCACCTCTTCAACGAACTGCCATCGCTAAGCGCCAGACCGCACCTTTGGAGCGGCTGGCAGGTTGGCTTCAGCGCGACGCGAACGGCGCCTCTTCGTACCAACCACCAGCTCTTCAACGAACCGCGTTTGCTAGCCGCCACGCCACCCGATCCAAACTATCAAAATTAACTAGAAACATTTTTTTTTCTAGTTAATTTTGATAGTTTGGACTGGGTAGTTTGGACTTTTCTCTAGTTAGTTGGGCTTGCTTCAACTATTGTTCTCCGTCATACTTATTTTTATTCTTCCGGACACTTTTTTAAACTTTAATGCGGCTCGAACCGTTTGAGCTATCGACGTGGTTCAAAAACTCTCACACGTTCAGCATGTTCGGGAATAGTGTGATATTACTTTTCTAAGCGCTGCGATTTATAGTTTTTTCACAATTTATGTTTAAACGTGATATTTTTCCCCATAGAAATGAATGGAGATCTGGTGATGTCATCACACATTCTAGGAACTCTAGAGGCTGTGATTTTTACTAGGGTAAACGTCCCTATTAAACCCACTAACCATATAAGCCCACTTGCAACTTCTGAGTCAAATAAAAAAAAACTACATCATCATTTTTTGCTGTGTGATGTTTCTTCCAATGAAGATGCTTGTTATATAAATTACACTTTTTATTGTAAGCCAATCAGATTTGTCGATATTGAGTTATCGACACATGTGTGTGACATGCGCCTGCTGATCCCAGAAGAAGTTGCAAAAAAACTTTGGTCATTTTGGTATCCTCAGAACATTACATTTTTTGCATATTTCTACTCCTGTTTTTGGTAAGTACTCATTTGTTATCAAAATTTAAGTGATTAGTGTTTTGAATAAGACATATGTTAGAATATTACTTGAATTAGAAATATTGTTTTTTTTTAAATCAAAATATGAGTTTTAGCATGCTAGCAAACAGAGCACATGCTGCATCAGTACAGTAGCTGCATAGTATGGTTCACTGCATTGACATAAAGCATGATAAGCATGTATAGTTTACATTTTTGTATGCAGTTTATATTATTATACTGTTAAATAGACAATAAATGTGTTTGTTTATCTTTATTTATTTTTTAATTAACATTTTTACCTGGTGGGCTTAAAGGGGACACTAGCAAAAAAATCACACTGTCTGGGGTGGATGTAAATGAGTATAGCTAATTACTTCTCTGCATGATCAATTTATACTTTTCATGTTATGTTAGTGCACCATATATAGATTTATTTCATATAGTTGGTTTGTTAATGTCATGTGCGTATAATAAAATATTCTGTCTTTTAACCACAAATTCACTGATGTTCCCTTTAAGCCCACCTGCTCCCATTAAGCCCACTTGACTGTGTTTCAATAGGGATTTTCTCCCTTTTGACCTTTGAACCATTTTCCTCCCTAATTTTGACCTCACCTGATGAATCAGCTCCATAATCCACATAGTTAATACCCATATTTAAATATCAGTGATATTGCATAGGTTAATTTATTCTGGATAGGCCTATATTCTATCCTAACATTAACACAATTTTTTTAATCTTTACTTTTCAGATGAGTTTTAGTTTGAGATGACTAAAACACGAAAAAACTACAGTTCATGCCCACGCATGATAGAAGCATGCCGTCTGTACAGGGAGGGAACAATGCGTAATCTCTCATTACTGGCAAAAACTTATGGAGTAGACAGGAAGTCGTTGAGGCAGAGAGTGAAGGAGCAGCTGAGCATTGATGCACAACAGGGACATGTGATCTACCTGAGTCCAGCAGTAGAGCAGGAGATTTCAGAGTGTCTTCAGGTAGGGTTATAGTGACTGATAGGCTAAGAAAAAGATAACATGAAACAGTGGGCAGCCTAATATGAGGTCATGAAAAATGTGATTTTGCCTAATCCAGTGGTCCATACGTGTGTGTGCGTGCGTGTATGCATGCATACATGTATGTGTGTGTGTGTGCACGCACGTGTGTCCAGGACTAATGCTTTGTCATTCTCCATCCCTTCAGGTCCTTTGCCAGTGGGGTTGGGGCTTTACCCGGACGGATCTTCTCGATCTCATTCAAGAGTTTGTGACCGCAAAGGAACTTCAAACCCCCTTCAAGGACAGAAGACCCGGCCGAAAATGGTTTAAACGCTTCATGCGGGACCATCCGGAACTGACCATAAGGAAGTTGGAACAGTTCCCAGAGGCAAGGGCAAAAGCCACATCCGACCCAGCCATTCTCAGAGGCTGGTTTGCGCTCCTCGAAAAGGAGATGGTTAAAGCCGATGTCATGGATAAGCCTGAAAATATCTACAACGTAGACGAGACAGGCTTCATCACAGATCCGGCAGAGGGAAAAGTCCTGTCAAGGAGAGGCAGCAAGAACGTGTACCAAAACACAGGCGGGAGCGGGAGGGAACAGATCACTGTCTGCATAACAGGCAATGCAGCAGGACAGACCCTCCCACCCTATGTGGTATACAAGGGGAAACACCTCTATGGATCTTGGTGTGAGGGTGGCCCAGAGGGTGCCCGCTACGCCATGACGGACCATGGATGGATGGAGAGGGTCGTATTCGAGGACTACTTCTCACACATCTTCCTCAAGGATTCTGAGAGGTGGTCTAACTTAGCATTCCCACGAATGCTAATATTTGACGGACACGCTTCCCACATCTCCCTCAGCCTTGCCTTAAAGGCGAAACAGAACAATGTGGTATTGCTGAGACTGCCCTCTCACCTAACCCACATTCTTCAGCCACTCGACAGAGCTGTTTTCGGGGAGGTGAAGAGGCAGTGGAGAACAAAGCTGCGGTGGCACTCCCGTGTGACCAGGGACAAGATCCGAAAAGAGGATTTCTCATCCAAACTGAAGGCGGTGTTGGAGATAGGTCTAAAGGGTGAGAATCTGAAGAGTGGGTTTAAAAGCACTGGCATTTATCCTTACTGTCCAGACAGGGTGATCACAGAAGATTACACACCCTTCACCATGGAAGATGGCCAAGCACAACCACAGCCTCTGGCAGAAGCTGTGACAAGCAACAATACTCCTCTGGGACCCAATGTGGTCGCTCTGTCTCCACCTGCACAACCTCGCCCAGCCAGGAAAACAGCACTAAACTTTCCAGTGGGACCCCTTGCCACCCCTGTATCTCCAACTGCACAATGCTCAGCATCTGTGGGTGAAGAATCCATGTCCCAGATTATCCTCAGTGTAGAAACTGTTGCTGGGTCCAACATTCTCAACATCACCAATATTGAGGTTGCAATGCCTGCAAATGATGAAATGTCACAACCCCAGCCATCAACGTCTGCATACTCTGCAACTTCAAGCTCTTCATCCTCATCAGGCATTGGCATCAAAGATTTCTTCCTGCAACGCATCATGCCAACCAAGAAGAGCAATCCAGCCAAAAGACAGAGAATCAACACTCTAAAATATGGAGAGTCTCTAACATCTGAACAAGCCTTGTTGCGGCTAGAGGAAAGTGAAAAGAAGAAGGCAGCAAAAAAGAAACAACCAAAGGATGGCAAGACCAAGAGCAACAAGGCTCCTCTGGAGAAGGCAAATGCATCGGCGGCAGTGGGCAACGAGGCAGTGAGCAAAGAGGCAAATGAGAATACAGATACCTGTACCACAACCTTCACAGTGGAGAGAGACGTGTACTATGCTGTCATGTTCACGAAACCGGCGGCATATTACATCGCACGATCACTCAACGAGTCAGCACCACCAGAGGGTGAACGGTATGTGATGAAGTTCCTAGACAGAGGGCCAAACAACACATTCTTCCTCCCATCCAGGGACAAGATTGAGGATGTAGAGCGTAAATTCATCCTCTGCAAAGCAGAGCTGGAGGGACCTGGACCATTCTATTTGCGCAATCATGAGGTCATTGAAAATCTGTACAGAAAAAAGATGAAAGCCATCAAAGACTTGTTAGCGTAAGACTGGCAAGCAAAGACAACCACAACATGGGCAAAAGATTGAAACAAACAAAATAAAGCTTAGACCACCCTATAACCTATGTTATGTTACACTACTAAGATAGGCTACATGGAGCAAATGATAGCCTAACTAAAACGATACACTCACCTCAGAGAGCATAGGCCTACGTTTAGCCTAGGAGAATGTAGAAATTGCAGAACTGTTGACATGTTTCTTGTTTATTTTGCTTAAGTTATAGGCTAATGATACAGGAGTTTCAAGATGTTATGACTGATGTCTCCTCACAATTTCGCTGTATGTTTTAATGTTACTCCACAATGAATTGAATGGTTTTAAAATGTGTTTTTACAATGTTCTACAACTACTAGCCTAAATGTGATTAACATTTGAAAATCTATTAAAGTTATTGTTTAATTGTAAATCCTGAAATTGACTCATTTACTATCCTTAGAACATTAGTATTGAACCTGCAAACTGTTTTTCTTTCAGTCAGTCGGTCTTCAGAAATCTTCATAAAAATATCTGCACTTTTAACCAGCTGGCTGAACCAGAAATTTTGGCCAATTTCAAATGCCAACAGCACTCCATAGGATAGAGATACAGACAAAATGACAACACATATTGAAAGATGAAGTATTGAAAAGTAATTTCCACTATAGTTTTGAATTTGTTCGTAAATAGTTTTTTGGCTACATTCCAAAGAAGACATGTTGTAAGTTTAGCTTTTTCTGTGTTGACAACACAGCAAAAAGGCTGGTCACGCCTATTTCAAATGCCATTTACAGGCCATAGGATAGGAGTGGAGACAAAATGAAAATAGCTATTGAGAGCTAAGAGATTACAGATTTGAGTAGAACAAGTTTGTATTGTTAAGATTTTTTATATATATATTTATTTATCAACAAATCATGAAGTGGGCTTATTTGGAACACCCATGGGCTTAAAGGGTGCGTTAGGTACCCATTAAGCCCATGCCAGACTTTTGACATATTTTGACAAACAATAAAAACATTAGAAATTGGTATAAATGAATTATTGACACTTCAAATGAGAGATTAGACTTTCATTTTAACTAAAATGTTCTCACTTAAATTGGGGCAGTATATATTAGAAATGTCTGAAAAGCGGATTTGGTGGGCTTAATAGGGACATTTACCCTAAATATTCCAAGTTCTGAAACTGTGGTAGCTCCCACATTTTTCACCCTACAAACACATATCACACATCAAACTGTTCTGCTACTTCTTGTGCCACTCAAAATGTCAATATCTAAGTCATAGCGTTTATAGTTTTTGAGTTACGAACGTTTGTTTAACACTAGTCTAAAACTGTTTTTTTTACAGCCTTCCTCTCTCATTTCGGCAGGTGTATGCGGTACATATTTTTACACTGCTACTATTCCCACAATTTTCACAGCACATACTTATATTTTATATCAAACTGTTCACACACTTTTCCTCTCTCTCATAATGTAAATATCTAAGTGGTAGCATTTGTAGTTTTTGAGTTAGAGACGTTTGTTCAACACTTGTGTTTTATAGTCATTTTGCCTTGTTTCTGCCGATTTTTCATTCTGCAAATACAATATTTGATCTGTAATAGTTCCCACAATTTTCACACTACATGGGCATATTATATATAAATATCTAAGTGATGGAATATGTAGTTGTTGAGCTATGATGGTTTGTTCAAAAGTAGTGCAATAGTATTTGTGTCGATTTTCAACAGATTGTTTCCTTTTAACTGTAGTCATTTCCACAATTTTAACAGTAGACATACATGTTACATATCAAACTGTTCTGCTACTCCTCCTCTCTCTTCTGAGCTATGGACATTTGTTTCAGACTATTCCACTTTCAAACAAATTCAGTCTCCACACAGCCTTTTTTTTCCTTCAGTAGAAAGTGTGTGATTAAAGGATTCAAAACACCTGGTGATGGTGGGAGACAGTGGAGAAGCAGAGAGAAGGAGAGAGCACACTCCCTCCCAGTGGGCTCAGTAGCCTAGTAGTCAGTGAAAAGGTTTGCAATGCAGAAGATTGTGGGTTCAAATCCAGTGGGTAATATTACCTTCTGACACCACCAAGCTTGAAGCTTTTTAATACTGATAGTCCAAATACTACTACTACTGCTAATTGCATTGCTTCTACTCCTGATATTACAACTGCTGCTTTTACTACAACCCATAATACTACAACCCTTAAAAAGGTTGTAGTAGTACACATAGTAGTACACACACACACACACACACACACAGGTGTGATTACCACAACATGCACAATGACTGATTCTACTTCCAATACAACTACTGCTACTGCTACTGCTACTCCTGCTGCTACAACTGCTACAACTACTACTACTACTACTACTGCTACTACAGCTACAATTGCTACAACTACTATTACTACTACTAGTAGTACTACTACAGCTACTACTGCTACAACTACTGCTACAACTGCTACTACAGCTACTACTGCTACAACTGCTACAACTACAACTGCTACTACAACTACTGCTACAACTGCTACAACTACTACTACTACTGCTACAACTGCTACTACTGCTACTACTACTACTGCTACAACTACCACTACTGCTACAACTGCTACTACTACTACTACTACTACAACTGCTACTACTACTGCTACAACTGCTACAACTACTACTACAGCTACTACAACTACTACTACTGCTACAACTGCTACTACTACTGCTACAACTACTACTACTACTACTACTGCTACATCTGCTACAACTACTACTACTACTACTGCTACAACTGCTACTACTACTACTACTTCTGCTACAACTACTACTACTACTGCTACAACTACTACTACTACTACTACTGCTACAACTGCTACAGCTACTACTGCTACTACTACTACTGCTACAACTGCTACTACTACTACTACTACAACTGCTACAACTACTACTACTACTACAACTGCTACTACTACTACTGCTACTACTGCTACAACTGTTACAACTACTACTACTGCTACAACTGCTATTACTACTACTGCTACAACTACTACTACTACTACTACTACTGCTACAACTGCTACTACTACTACTACAACTACTACTACTACTACTGCTACAACTGCTACTGCTACTACTACTACTACTACTACTGCTGCTACAACTGTTACAACTACTACTACTACAACTGCTACTACTGCTACTACTACTACTACTGCTACAACTGTATGCTACTACTGCTACAACTACTACTACTGCTGCTACAACTACTACTACTACTGCTACAACTACTACTACTACTACTGCTACAACTGCTACTACTACAACTACTACTGCTACAACTGCTACTACTACTACTACTACTGCTACAACTACTACTACTGCTACAACTACTACTACTACTGCTACTACTGTTACAACTACTACTACTACTACATCTGCTACAACTACTACTACTACTACTGCTACAACTGCTACTACTACTACTGCTACAACTACTGCTACAACTACTACAACTACTACTACTGCTACAACTGCTACTACTACTGCTACAACTGCTACAACTACTACTACTACTACAACTACTACTACTACTGCTACAACTGCTACTACTGCTACAACTACTACTACTACTACATCTGCTACAACTACTACTACTACTACTGCTGCTACAACTGCTACTACTACTACTGCTACAACTGCTACTACTACTGCTACAACTGCTACAACTACTACTACTACTGCTACAACTACTACTACTACTACTACTGCTACAACTGCTACTACTGCTACAACTGCTACTACTACTACTGCTACAACTACTACTACTACTGCTACTACTGCTACAACTGCTACTACTACTGCTACAACTGCTACTACTACTACTACTACTGCTACACTACTACTGCTACTACTAGTATTACCTAGTAGTAGTGTTCCTACTACTGTTCAGTTACACATTTTAACTACTTCAAACAGTGAAACTTCTCATGCTGTACTACGACAACTACTACTACTACTGCAGCTACTACAGTGTCAGCAGTCTCTCTACTCCACTCTAGCTGGTTTATAGACTTTCACTGGCTTTCAGTGTTTTACTGTTTCTACTGCTGCTACTACTACAACTATAACTTTAACAGCTACTTCTTCAAACAGCAGCTCAAAATACTCAAAATGTACAGACATTTAAACACTTTGTCATGAATTCAACTGTCTTCAACCTGTCTTGCTGAAGCAAGCCCACAAATTTTCTTCAGAAAATGTAACCTTTTCTAGTTCATTTTGATAGTTTGGACTGGGTGGCGGGTTTGCATTGCTTTGTACCAACCACCAGCTCTTCAACGAACCGCCATCGCTAACCACCATCGCTAACCGCCAGACCACTTCTTTAGAGCGGCTGGCAGGTTGGCTTCAGCAGGGTGCAAACCGCACCTCGATTGCAACCAGTCAGACCACCTTTTGCAGGCTCTTGGCTGGCAGGCTAGCTTCAGCGGGTGGCGAACCGCATCTGTTCGTACCAACCACTGCCTCTTCAACGAACCGCCGTCGCTAACCGCCAGACCGCACCTTTGGAGCGGCTGGTAGGTTGGCTTCAGCGGGACACGGACAGCGCCTCTTCGCACCAACCACCAGCTCTTCAACGAACCGCGTTCACTAGCCGCCACGCCACCTGGTCCAAACTATCAAAATTAGCTAGAAAAAAAATACAAATAAAGAGAAAGTCTCCAAACACGCCCAAAGCGTCCAATAGCTACTGGTCTGAAATTAGGGCCGTGTAAAAAGGTTCCCAAAGAGAGCCTCTTGCCGCGGTCCAAGCATCAGCTTTACCAGCGCCCAGGGGAGGATACCTTACCGAGGTAAGGTATGAAGCTCAAGACCTCGAGCGCGGCCTTTTATCCCCTGGGCTGCTGCGACCAAACACCAGAATTCTGATTGTGTTGTCATCAGTGCAGCTGAGACAGGCTCTGATTGGTAGAGCACAGTCCAGCTCCAATGATGTCATAATCGGTCAGAATGGAAGCATGCTGAAGTGAAGCCGTGTTCTGATTGGTTCCGATTGAATGCCCAAAATGAGTTTGGATTATTGTGTGATTGCTGAGTCAGCAATCACAGGTATAATCTTCTCACTCTATTATTTTTCTTCTGTACGTTTTTTGGCACCTATCTACTCCTTCATACTTTAAGCTAGAAACTCCATTCAAACTTCTAAATGTTCAGCTTGTTTAGGACATGCGGGCTTGTATTCACCTTTTTTATATCTATTCTACTTTTTAAGATATTCTACTTTTTTCCACTTTTTTTTATAATGGAAGTCAATGGACGGAATGTTCAAAGTCAGCACTTTTTGAACTCTAACTACTCGTTCATACTTTCAGCTAGAAACTTTATTCAAAAGTTAAACTGTGCAGCTTGTTGATGACATTATTACCTGTATTCAACTTTTTTATATCTTTTATACTTTTTGAACTATTCAACTTTTTAGTACCTATTTTTACAATGCAAGTCTATGGGAGGACTGTTCAAACCATGCCCTCTTTGAACTCTAACTACTCTTTCATACTTTAAGCTAGACACTCAATTCAAACTTTAAACGGGTCACCACTTTTAGTACTTTATTATTCTTCTTCAGCTTTTTGATACCTTTTGTACTTTTTGAGAAATCACAGTTTAAGTTTTATACTTTTTTCAACCTTTATAATGGGATCCTATGGAGCCAGCCTAGAGTGCGTGATGTCATAACACACTCTAGCACACTGTACAAGCTGTACTTTTTACTAAATTCACACATTTTAAAACTGTGACAGTTCGCACAACTTTAACACTACATACACATATACATCAAACCCTTCAGCTACTTCTGCTCTCACTCACAATGTCAATATATAAGCGATGCGATGTATAGTTTTTGAGATATTAACGTTTGTTTGACACTAGTGTTCCACTCTATTTCACAGTAGTTTCTGCTGCTCTGCTGCTCTCTTACACATGCAGCTCTTCTGCTTAATTCACTCTTCTCCATTTCAACATGTCTTTTACATATTTTCATACCTTTTTACTTCTTAGTATTATTACTTTTTAGTACATTTTTAACATTAGTACTTGTCACTTTCTTACTTTGTTTTTTTTTCTACTGAATATATACCTACTCTTCATACTCCTTGTACCCTTCACCTCTACACTCTACCCTTCAAAAAATAGCCTTCCTACTTCATACCTTTCGTACTCCTTCCACCTTTTATACATAAGCCTTCCTACATATTTTGTACTTGTTACTAATATGAAATTTTAGTACATTTCTAACATTATTACTTATCATTTTGACACTCATTACAGCTCCTTCACAGAAGTGTTTTAAACTGCCACATTTCTCACAGTTTTAACATTACATGCACATACACACACACACACACAGCCACTGGTACATATGTAGGACCAGTATCAGCACCAGTATGTAGATGCAGTCAGTTGATGTTACCTATCCCTGTTTTACCAAGAGAGTGAGACAGCAACTGAAGAACAGGGAGAGAGTGAAGCAGATGAGACAAGAAGTGGAGACAGACATAAATATGTGACATAAATACAGCCATAGGATAAGAAAGAGGGAAAAAGGAGAGTGATAGACCAGTCGCAGACAGCCAACTGAAAGGGTGAGCTGTACCCACACTAAACTGCACCAGTGTTTTTTACCGACAAGCCACAGTTTGCACTCTCAGCAATCACACGCATTTTCTCCAGAAAATGCACCTTTCTAGTTTCACTCTAAAGTTCCCAAGCATCCAGTAACGATGCATCAACTTTGTTCCGGCCTGAATCAGAATTATAATGTTCTACAGTTCCTACGGTATGCCAACACAGACACACGCTAATTACTGGCTATAATAAATTACAATTAATATACAGATGTTTTTTAGAAATTCAAACAAGTAAGGGATCAGTAACATGGGCACTTTAGTAATATCTAACGGCAGCCACAGGAACTACAACAACATCGGCAAAGTGTGTCCCAAGGAGGTGCTCCTCCACCAGTCACACAGCCCCCAGCTCCACCCAACCTCTCTCACCCCTCCCTCCCACTGAGCTACGGTGGTCTGAAACTGACTAAGTATGAACTGATGTTTTCACAACACACACCACCTTGCCAAGTAGTGTTACAGTTCAGCATGTCAAGTGAAGAGGAAACATATTCCATTGCAAACTGTTATAAATGTTTAAAACATCCCACAGCTAGCTGCTCTGTTATCAGCTAACCCAGAGGTCTAGCAGCTCGAGCTGTAGCTAACGCTAACCAATTATATCCTTTAGCCGCTTACTAGCGACAGGTTGTTTGATATCATATTGCTTGACAGATATTTATGCGCAGTGAAGTCATTCAGTGGCGCCGCCACTGCTGAAAATCCGCTAGATTTTTTTTCTCCATCAAATGTATTTTTGCCGAGACCTGCCATGGTTGCACAAATGAAACTGAAAGAAGTACCGAACTCAAGGGGGGTGTGGATCATCTCCACCAAAACAGAGTATGGGCCGGACTGCTTGTTTAGGTACCATGAGGTAACTGTGGAGTGCTGCCGTTGATCAATAACACTTGCAAGCCCCCGCTGATTATGGTTATTTTGTGCAACAAGCCAGTTAACTATTACCCTACTGATTATTGCTAAAATGATAAAAGAAAATATTTAAGACCTCTGGGAATCTAATTTCCGACTTTTTAAGGCCATTTAAGGCTTTAATGTTTGCTAAATTGATTTAATGCTTTTTCATACTTTTTAATGACCCGCGGATACCCAGTATATAGTGTATATAGTAGCCCCACAGTACTGATTTTTAAAATTGTGTTGCCTACAGAGCTTATCTGTAAACTGGACATCAGTTTCTTTTTTATTAATCTCGTACTATAAACGTTTTAAATTGGCCCTGGAGAGCCCTTGGCCCTGCGGTGGAGAATTGACTGATGTGTCACCTCAGATTAAACCAGTCTGCCCAACCAGTTTGTTGGCATATTACTGTCAATATAATTTAATAGCGCGACAATTGAAATGTATTTTTCCAATACAGAGAAAGCTGATACATATGACGCCTGGCCAAAATGTCTTCATCAGTCAGATACAGACACTGTATCTGCCAATGGGGAAATGACTGTGGCTTGTTTTACATTTGAACGCAACCAGCAGGTGGCGGGAGTTCCCATTTTCCCTCCCCACTCTGTTCCTTTTCTGTCAAATACTGTAGAGAAATGCTGAAATGGTTTATGGATACCCTTGCTTGTGGTAGGAAATCTGTCACAGTTACAAAATGTTAATTCTAATATAACCCACACCAAAAAGGCGCCTGTCTGATCAAGCTGTTATTTACCTCCGGGCTAGATCCCACATTTCAAAATAAAAGATCTAGTTTGACTGTCCAGCATTAAAAGCCCATTGTCGCTAATGACCAATGTACTCTTTCATAACTATGTAGACTGTCTTAGAAATAATGTACATGCTGTATATGTACTCTGACAACTCTTTCCAAGTGGTTTCTATCAAGTAAAAGTACTAAAATAAAATTCCCTACTTTCTCGCTTCATCTAACCTACAAGTGGCACTTTTACTTCCGGGTTATGTCAATGTTAGTTGAAGCTATGACATTGTACCAAACATTAATGAACTCAGTCCGGTGAGCGGCATACACTTGGTCATTTTACATGCTTTGAAA
The DNA here is from genome assembly GCF_046629955.1 of Centroberyx affinis. Taxonomy (NCBI): domain Eukaryota; kingdom Metazoa; phylum Chordata; class Actinopteri; order Beryciformes; family Berycidae; genus Centroberyx; species Centroberyx affinis. Next base: position 210,321 of record NW_027280476.1, on the reverse strand, counting down.
TCCTAAACTAGCACTGACATTACCTTCAACATGTCACCTATTTCCACCGGTTTTACGGAGGATCGGCAACGCGGAGCACAGGTGAACAGCTAAACTCACATTACTTTAGCTAGCTGCTGTTAGCTAACCATCAGTCAAGTAGGGTGAAGTGTAGCTAAAACGTCTCACCCACACCATGCCATGTCACTTTGCCTGCTGCTTGTTAATCTCCTTAGCGACAAACTAGTCCAGCACGTAGGCAGTATATTTTGTAAGGAAGGTGTGGTTGCCTGCATGGTTTGCCAACTGAGGTAAGATACATTTCTAGCTAACCAAAGTTAACGTGTGTGCGTGTGTTTATGCAGGGGCCAGTGGGTATGGACTATATTCCCACAGAGGACGAGAGGAGAATCTTCAGGGAGTGCAACCAGGAGAGCTTTTGGTACAGGTGTAAGTTTCTCTCTTGCACAGATGCATGTCAAACCAATTTCTGTGTTAAACCGAGGCTGTAATGTGGAGAGAGCACAGAGCATGTTCAAGTCTGATCATCCTCTCCCTCCCTCACAGCGGTGCCCTTCTCAGTGGTCAGCATGGCTATCACTCAAGCACTAGTTGCTAGAGGTAAGACCATACCACATTTAATGTTTCTATCATGGGAGGAATCCCTAACTGCAATAGGAAATAAGCTTTTTGAAGTGTTAAGTGCTGTAAAATAAAAAAAATCAATCTCAAAATCTACCCTGTATTCTGTTATGTATGTAGGAACTCTGACTTCGTCTCCAAGGTTTGGATCTCTTCCCAAAGTGGCCTGTAAGTTCACTTTTTGTGTCTCTTTATAGTGCAGATTTGTGTAGCATTTGTGTGGGTGTTATTTCTTTGAGCGACGTGTTACTTGTCTTTCCAGTTGCCGGCTTCTGTGGCTACCTGGCGGGGAAGATGTCGTACATGAAGACGTGCCAGGAGAAGTTTAAGAGGCTGGAGAACTCACCGCTGGGAGAGGCCCTCCGACAGAGGACAGGACTGCCTCCTCCACAGTCAGTACCACACACACCACATTCACAAAATCAGTACTTTTAATGTTAACAGGTACATTGTTGTATGTTTTTGACATCCATTCTCATTGCTCTTCCCGTTGCTCTCTCCTCTCATTTACTCTCACTCATTTCATCCACCAGCTAACCTTTTACTACTATTCGGTTCTCCCCCTCTAGTTCCCAAGGTCCCCAGTCAGAGCTGAGTGACCCAAACACCCAGTCATTTGACCCCATGTTCCAGCCAGCAGAATCCACAAGCCAGATGCCCAACAACACCAGAGACTTTGATTATGGGTACAGTGCAGAGTCGCCCCAGCAGACAGGGAGAGGAGATGACTTCAACCCTCCAGGTACTCCAAATTTCAGTAAACAACAGAAACAGAAAGCAGAGTAAAGTCATATTAGCCAGATCTATTTTTTTCATTAAATGAAAAGATTCTCATCAGATTCTACTCATCTACCAGCTAACATCGTCAACAAGCTTTTAGTGCAGATGAGTGACAGATCTGTAACTTGTCTCTCTCGCCTTCTCCCCATCCCCTTCAGTCCAGTCGTATGTGGAAGAGGATGAGCCCAGGAGGAAGGCCATCCTCTATGAGGACCTGAGGCTCAAAAACAGAGAGAACTACGAGGTCACGCTCACCCAGAAGGCCGAGACGCTGCTCAAAACTCCACCGGAGAGGGAGCCAGAAAGACCCGCGGCTAAGAAAGACGGTAAGATGCCACTGCAGAGATCCGTAAAACACTAACATTCAAATGCAGCCTCTGTCTTTGAGCCAGTCTGTGGAAGATGGTCATCACTCTTTCTCCTGTCCTCTCTCTCTTGTTACAGCCAAGAAGAACATCTATGGAGACACCTGGGAGGAATGAGCCTGTATTTGAGCTATAGATGTATTGCTTACTCTGGGGTCACTGATACTGCAGGACATAGACGGCTCAGTGGCCGTGCGACTCCAGTGTTACTTAGCCTCAAGTAACATAAAAATGTATGTGTTTATGATGAAGAGATCTTTGTCAGTGAGTCAATTAAACCAAATTGCTTCAGGACTAAAACTGTCTTTCTCTGTGCATTAAGATTGATTTGGACATTTTGTTGTCATCTTCACTGGTAAAAAGTCCTGTGGAGTGTGTGAATGGACAAAGGGAACTTTATAATAGGGCCATAGTTCTGTACTGCTTGAGCGCAAGTTGCATGCGCACAAGATACAGATTGTTCACAAGCAGTGCAGACTTGAAGGTATGGCTGCTCCTGTTCACTTGTAACTACCATGAACAGCGTCATGATGTAAGTAAACACAAATTAATAGCAGTGATATCTTGACGCCTTTCGAGCTTGACAGACTTTGGAGAAGGGAAAGAGTTACTTTTGGGTGGAGAGGGAGCAGCTGCAGGCCAGAACATGTTAAAAGTAAGAATGTTTTATATTGTTTGAATTAGTTTAATTTGTGCACGCAGCTTGTTCACAAAATTAACCAAAATGAGGTAACAAATGTGCATCAGTCGCCAGTTTTATGCACACACAAGTAATGAGCTCATTGTTGCCACAATAAAAAAAAATAAAAATATATATATATCTGGGCGCTCTTGCTCACATTTTGTTCAATTTTCAGTGGGGGGGGTCTGCACCAGTTGATGGTGAGCTTGTTGGTTAACCTTTTTTTTTTAGAGAATTATGGTAATGTATTTCACAGCAAGAAAGCAGTTAAGTAAAATTGGATACAACATGAGGAGAATGTGTGAGTGAGGCCAGGATTGTCCGTAGCCTTTATTTCTTAAATAGACCTTGTTTTCAGGGAATAAATTGTCCAGTTTTTATACATATCAGTTTATTTGTAGAAACACAAAATACAAATGATAAAAACAGAACATATTTGAAACTGTATAAAATTTTATATTTGTATAAAAAAATCACCCATAACTTTTCAACATTCAGAGCCTGTCCTATAAAGTTCAATAAACAGTAAAGGCAGAGAAGGAATCCACAAATAACGGCATAAAATCAAATTAACAATATGTCCAAGCATTTCAGGCCACACAATCCTATGGCAGTGGTGCTGACAGTGACCACAGGTGGACCATCAGAGTCTGGATGGTTTAACGGTGAAAAACAGACACATGGATGAGGAGCATTAACAGAATGCCTGGCTTGTCTGAGGCGAGAATATACCGAACCACCACATGAGATCCATTGTAAAGCAAACAAAAGACCATAACTATAGCTGATCATGACTATGACTATGACCATGACCATGACCATGACCATGACCATGATGACTATGACCATGACCATCATGACCATGACCATGACCATCATGACCATGATCATGACCATCATGACTATGACCATGACTGTGGCTGCAGCTGTGCCCAAAGCTGTGCTCTGGACTGTGTCCGTGACCCGGCCCAAAGCTGTGTGCGGAGCCGTGTCCATGAGGGGCGAGAGGCAGGACGGGACTAGACAGGGCATTGACTGAGTCTGGCCAGCCTTCGTACATCTTTGGCGTGTGCTCAGTAGTGCTCATGCTGGACACTGGAGCATAGGCTTGAACCGGGTAGGACCCGGGGGTGGGATTGATCTGCGGAAGGAGGGTCTTCCTTCGCTCATCGGTGGAAGCGGGGACATACACAACGCCCCTGATGCTCTTCAGCAACCTGAAGGGTGTCATCTTGTCCAGTACACAAGCCCTGGCCTCTGACATGTCCAGAAAAGAGAACCAGCCCTTGCCATACATCCATCCAACCAGGATGGCGATGATATTACAGGGGAGCACGCTGTGCGGGATGAGGACAGTTGCAATGATGAGAAACACCCAGGGGAGAGCCATGGTGGGAACACTGACTCCGAAGAGGAAACCTTTGGCCATGCGTGTGTGCATAGTGGTCACGGCCACGAAGGCGAGGGCTATAGGGACCAAGCCCTGGACGTGGCTTTGTGTGGTGTCACTCTGCAGGAGATCCAGGAAGGCATAGCACAGCCCCGTGGAGGTGGAGAGCAGCAGGAACAGAAACAGAAAGCGGACAGTGCCCACACCTTTCTCCAAACTGCCACAGAGCAGCACCAGGACTGCGATGTTCAGAAGCAGCTGGGCAAACGACTTGTGGTAGAAAGGAAATGTGAAGAGCTTGTGCACGTGTCCGTTTTCAAAAACACTGGCACCAACACTGAAGACGGCCTGGGTTAAACTGAAATAGGTTGTGATAACAAACAAAGTACATGATAAAAAGACTACTGCTAGAATCCCACTGGTGAGCTCGGGAGCCACGTCTTTGACAGTTTGTAAGATCATTTTCAGGTACTAAGTGCGTAGCTTGGCAGATACTTTGGACATCCGCGATAAAGAAACTGATACAAAAGTTATATTACCTAGGTGATAGTCGTGAGTGAAATGTCGCCACACTTCCGCATTGTCCTAATACATACTACTTTGTATATGTGTAAATGTCTATGTGTGAGTACGATTGCGCATGACCAGGCGTTGTTGACTAAAAAAAGTTTCCAAACATTGTTGAAATATTTTGACAACGAAACTAAAACGACTGTAGTTCAGTCGTAGCTCGTAGCACCAGTGTCAGGCTAGCCAGAATATCAAAAATGGCTTTTGGTCAAAAATTTCAAAATAAATCATTTATTGACGAACAGCGACGCCTTTAGTGGAATGCAGACTACCAAGTTAAAAATAAAGGATTTATTTAAGGAGGGAAATCATTTACAATATATGCATAGCCACTAATGCCTATGCGGGCTGCCATATATAGGGCTGCACAATTCACAGAGACTCAGACACAAAACTTATACCAGATAGTTTGGAAGGATACCTACTGGTTTAAAAGTTCTTACGCTTTTATTTTGAAGGTAAAGTCGCTCAACTTCCGGCCTTATTCTGGAATTTTGACGCAGCGGCTCGCAGCCTTGATTTGTTGCACATGAGTTCATGACGCAAGCACGTCGGTCCCCCTTCCGGTGTCGTCTGGGTACTGCGGCGGATGTTGATGTTTTGTTTTGGAGCCTACAGAAGAACGATGTGAACTATCGTCGCTGGGACGGATATTTTGTGGTTGTCTTTACAGTTCTTTTTGTTTTCGTTTCTCGGTAAGGTTTCACTGTTCGTCGGCATCGTGTCTCTCCCGGCGTCTCTCCCGGGAAGCGCGAGGCCGAGTCGTGCCATGATGGAGGACTTTGATGAGATCTACGAAGAGGAGGAGGAGGAAGAAGAGGACGAGGACAGGGCCGCGGAGGAGCAGCTCCTAAAGTACGCTCCGGACCCGGTCGTGGTGCGAGGATCCGGCCACGTCACTGTGTAAGCAACCGGCGAGGTTCACGGGCACCGATAACGAGGTTTACCGTTGCCGTGAAACGATTACTACCCGCGGCCTCAGTGGATAACTTGCGGATAGCTAGGCTAGCTGCTGCTGGTGACCTAGCTACCAGCTAATGTTACTACTTAGCAGCGAGCTAAGTGGCTAACCTCGGTTCTGCCTTACATTAGCTAACGATAGCTTTCGTTTTTAGCTAGCTAACGCACAGGCCGAGGTAATGTGTACCTATGCTGTATCCAGGTTGTAATGTGAAGTGAAGTAACGTTATGTCAACATCAAGTCAAGACAGTTTGTCAACGTTGTTTCGTTATACGTCCCCCTAATTCAAGACATGACATATGATCAGACTCGTTATGCTACTTACTAGCGTTAAGATAAAGTATACACTACCCAGTGCATAACAACATGTAATGTTACATTCCTCATGTGTGGTATTTATGTATTAGTTTATTTGATAGGGACAATGCAAATTAACATAGTGCCACTTCAACTTCAACATGATACTTGCTGGCAAACTTATTAAAGCCGCCCCGATTCGATTCGTTTTCTCCTGAAGAGAGAATTGCACGAATCTGGCTGTTATTCAAATACAGATTATGTTTGCAAATTTCTAACGTTATCACTTTGTCTTCCACCCCCACAGGTTTGGACTTAGTAACAAATTTGAGTCGGAATTTCCTTCAGCACTTACAGGAAAGGTGAGTGTCTTGTTTTAACCTATCAATACCATCTGTTCAAGTTCTACGGCATCGCCACAAGATTACGTTCTAGTTAGCATAGATTTAGTGTTTATATGCCCGATACTGTTAATAAGTTGGGGGCCTTAATTAGAATTTGATTGAATGAGGTGTTGAAAAAATAGAAACAAAATCCACTAAAATGAAGAGTTGATGACGTTTCACCACTCATCTCAGATGCTTCTTCACTTCTAATTAGTGCTGGGAAATTCCCTGGCATTTAATCTCTGTGGGTGACTCACATTATGAATCTACACAGAAAGATTGATTGACTGACTGAGGTTAGTTAGGGAGGGGTTGGAGATAAAGCTTCACATTGGACCAGGGAAGTGCCTGCAAGGTTACTCACCATTGGCGTCAGAAACACTTAGGAACAGACAGGCTTATCTATCTTTCCAAATAGATAGCAGTGTCAGCTCTGTATGTTGTGATTTCTTGATTGTTCTCCAAACACAGACCAGAATGATGCATTCATCCCTCCGATGACTCATATAAAACGCATTGAGATCAAATCTGTGTGGCAGCATAAAGAATGCAGGAAAAAAAACAACACAAAGCATTCATACATGCCAAATACTACTGAATTAACAAGATTAACACTAATGAATTTACCACCATCCATGTGCTTCCTTAGGTGGCGCCAGAGGAGTTCAAAGCCAGTATCAACCGTGTAAATGGCTGCCTGAGAAAGACGCTACCAGTGAATGTGCGCTGGCTGCTGTGTGGCTGCCTCTGCTGCTGTTGCACGCTGGGCTTCAGCCTGTGGCCCGTCATCTGCCTCAGCAAGAGGGTGAGATACACACACACACACACACTCCATATCTCTTCATATGCATCCCAATGCTCAAACATCTGAACAGTTCAAGAGTTGAAGAAAATGTTAACATGCTGTTTTTTAGTAAAGAGAATATCATCTGACGCCATTGTTACTCTATTTGACCTTACAGACAAGAAGATCTATAGAGAAGCTACTAGAGTGGGAGAACAGCAGACTCTACCACAAAGTGAGTAGGCGAGTCATGCACGAGTGTGTGTGTGTGTGTGTGTGTGTGTGTGTGTGTTAAGAGTGTGCCACGCAGCATATGTTCGAACGGTTCGAATTGCTGACCACTCTTACTCTCTGTTTCTCAGTTGTGTTTGCATTGGAGACTAAGCAAAAGGAAGTGTGAAACCAACAACATGATGGAATATGTAAGTATCTGTTGTGCATCGTGTTTGGACTCTGTCACACATGTATGGGGGTAGGATTCCATCAATAATAAATAAATATAAAAATGTAATCCACAAATGTGTGTACCATGATCTGTAAGTAAAAAAGACAAACCACAAATATGTTTTACTATCCAAAAAAAAACACACCTCTCAATCGTCCTTTGAAAAATGATATTCACAAATGCATACATATTTTTCTTACACTTTTTGGCATGTGGCCTTTGTCACGGTTTGACAAATCTTTGTTCTCAGGACTGCAAGCATTGCTGGAATTTCCTCATTCCCAGTGTTACCTGTCCACCTACTTCGCCTTGTTCGGGGGTGAAAATGTGCCAGAATACTTTTTCACCATCAAGACAAGCGCAGCTGCACATCCTCTCTCACCCGTTTTTCGCCACTAATCGCCTTCTCTCTTCTCACCTCCAGGTAATCCTAATAGAGTTCCTACCCAAGATCCCCATCTTCAGACCGGACTAGCCACACTGCAGCTGAGCTAAGACCTCCGCCGCTGCCCAGCTCAATCACAGAACCACAGTGGCTGTAATGCTCCTCAGTAACTGCCCTTCCCAAAAAGCACCAACATTTTATGTTTACAGGGTAGCATCGATCCCCCCCACCTTCCTTTTTGACCCATTGCCCGACCCACACATTCCCTACACTTGTTTACAAGCCCAACATCCCCACACCTTTTGTTTTTTTGGAGCGAATTGAACCATTGAACCATGAACTCCTGGAGTAGCAGGGACCCTCTCACACTGTCAAGCCATGTTGACCGACACCGGCCTGTGGGACGTCGAGGGAGACCCAGCCTTGGGCAGCACGATGGACCTCGGACCTGGAGAACGGACTCTCGAATTGGGTTCTGTGTGCTACAACTGGAATTTTTTTGTCACCCCTCCTTTCCCTTACCTAAGTACATGGCACAATCTGAACATGATACATCTCTTGAAACACTTTCATGTATTATTTGCTATCACGTCGCCAACTCCACCTGCAAAAAAATACACCCCAGTGCTTTTGGAACAGTTGGTTTGGTGTTGTGGATCCTCTGTAGAGGCTGCGGAGGCAACGTTACATGGAACTCAAAAGGAACCGCGTGCGTACGAACATCTGAGGAACTTTCATCCAAATCAACCTTGTAGCAGACAGACTAGTCTTGTAGGAACATCTTAGGCAAACGGCCAGAACAGCTGAACTCCATGTCACACTTATCAGCTACCAGAACTCCTTATCCTCCCCCTCCGTTCATATCTCTGCACAATTTTGACTGTGCATCACCCTTAACCCAGTGACAATCACACTGTCTGACTGTACTCTCCATAATATGAATGGATCTGTATGCTACACTTGTACCTGGAACAATGTATTTTCAGCGTTATGTGTGTCCAGGTGATGGGCTGTTGTCTCTGGCTGCCTAGCAACTGCTTCAAAGCAGCAGTGGAACACTTAAGCAGAAAACAAGCCCACTGGTGATGCAGAGCGGGAAACTTCTTTACTTTTTTTTTTTTTTTAGTATCTTTAGTTTTGTTTACCTGTTTTGGTGAAACTGGGGCAGTCAATGCTTGCAAAAACTGTTCACTGTGTTTGTGTGTTTGTGTGTGTGTGTGTGTGTGTGTGTGTTTGAGAGACACATTAGCAAAACAGACAAATCAGACCTAGAGAGATGCTCTTTACTCTGTAAAGCAGGGTTCTGTCTTTGAAATATTTCTTCGCCATAACAAGTCTTGTTACTTGAGTTATAATCATTAGTAAGTGTGTGAATGCACATGTAATGTGTGTGTGTTCATGAAACAGGCCTTGATTATTTTGGCTAAAGGTATGCTATGGTTGTTTTCTTTGGGCTCTGCACTGTGGTCCTGTGTCAACACTAAAGCACACAATAGCTTTGTTCTTACACTTTCTCATGGCCTCCTTTCCTTATCCGCTGACCTCGGCTTATATGTGTGAGCTGGGATGTGTCCTGTTTGAGAAAGCACTTCAGTTTTAGATGTGTCCTGACTTATTACCTTCAGATGTCAGAGGTGACAAGCATGTCAGATCCCCTTTTTGTTTTTATCAGACAAATCCAGTCATAAGTGCACACAGAGGGACACATCTTAGTTTAGTTTAGTAACACGGAAGAACAATTTTGCCTTCATGTAGGACAGGAAGTAGGGGATCAGGGAAAGAAGGCCATCTTGAAATGATGTGGATTCAGCCTTTCCCAACTCAACACACTTTTTGATTTGAATACGTACAAACACATCCAGGTATGTTAGATTGGTCATAACTACACGTGAGATGATGTATTGTAAGAATATGAACAAAGCCACTGAGGTTCAGGTCACTCAGCTCTGGTGATTGTATGGGTCACACTCAGGGGATTATAACAGAAAAACGAAACAAATGTAGCATTGGGAAATCTCGCTTTCAGGTATGTTCCAAAGTTACACTATGGGAGTCAAACATACACATAGATGTTACTTGAATAGTTGTGAAACGGATTCTTTGAAGGAGTTGTTCGCAGCATGTTTTGAATTTGACACCTGCCCCTAATAGAAAGAGACCTAACCTTCTTTTAAGGGTGCAAAGTGTGCCCAGTGTTCTTCTTGTTTGGGTAGTGAAGGAAAAACCTGTTCCATGGACCCACCAAGCCCAGACATCGCCTTGGTTTATATGACAAACGCCCTAATTCACTTGATTACCACTGGGTTGCCTATTGGTTCATATGTCACTTTTCTATATTTCTGATTGGTGGTCTGTTCTATGTAAATCAAGGTGTAAGGCCATATGCAGATATTTGTGTGTGTGTGTGTGCACGGTGTATGCAGATGCAAATGTTCTCAGTAGATCTCAGTCCGTGATTGAACCCTGCCCAGCAAATGAGTCCTTTTTATATAATCTCTAGAGTATTCTGAAAGTGTGTGTGTGTGTGTGTGAGAGACAGAGCGCGATATAATATATGTACGTATGACTCATGAGCAGGTGTATGTACAGTAATAAACTACCCATAAACAAGATATGGGCTTCTTTCTCTGTAATTGAGAGTTAAATTTACAAACCCACTCTGTATAAGGCTAGCCTGGACAAGCCAGTTCAATTTGCGAGTTTGTATTATGCAAAATGAAACGAGCTTACAAACCCAGATGGCTTGCTAGATTAGTACAAGGTATTGTCTGTGTATATATGAACAGAAAACATGGCTGCTTATGCATCTCTTGCAGCTACAACAGGGTGATTCTCCGGTGGATGCCCATGCTTTTTTTTGATGATTTGAGTCAAGATCATGAAAACTTCAGCTGTCAATTACAGTCAAAAACAAATTAGAGATGCAAGGCTTTTGTTGGACTGACAAAAGACTAGCATGGCAAAGGAGCTACAAGGGAGGGAGAGATAATTGAAGGTATCTCTTATATATCACTACAAATACAACAGCAGCACTTACTGCTGAAAACAAAATCTTACAACATAAACTCATACGTCCCAGTTTGTACCAGGCATATGCATTTAGTATAGTGCTTTATTGGCAGAATTAATCACTTGAGACCGACACGGCCTCTTACTGAGTATGTTGTGACATTTCTGACACTTTCTTTTCCTTTAACTTCGCTACACCATCCAAGCGTATCATGTTGAGTAACGTTGCTATTCCCCCGTCAGTACTGACAAGCTTGTTCACAAGGCCTGATGATCTCTGTATCCAAATTGCCAAAGTGGGACGTATCTATGACCTCGTCACCTTGGGAAGGCAGACTGCAGGTCGGGGCAGACACCTGTGCAAGAGAGATGCAAGCGTGAATCCCTTATTCCAAGGAAGAGAGCATATTTCGAATGCACATCCCTAGAGAATTACAGCCAACAAAGGGAAAGGCAAATAGAAAAAATTCACTATTAAGAGGTTAATGGCCTTTTCACCCGCTTGTCTGCTATGGCTCAGACAGAGGCAACATCTTCTGTCCCGAGTCTCTGCTGCCCCGTCTCCATCTCATACTGTCTCCATAATTGAGAATGTTTCAGGAAGTGGATTACCAGCTCTACTGATACCTTTAGACAAGGTCTTTGGATGTCTGAACGACCTGTTTGTGGGCAAATCTGGGGAGTAATATTCATCGTAACCCATAGCCAAAGCCAGCAACTAGTAACACAAACACAAACACTTTGGATTACTGTTCTCTTTTGCTGCCATTGCAGTATAATTAGACAATAATAAGACCTTTCATTCACCTGACCTTGACTGAAAGTTTTCTGGTCAGATTGTTTGATTTAGTTGGACAAATAAATGACAGCGTGGCCAGTTTGTTTACCCTTTTTTTTGGGGGGGGGGGGGGGGCTTTAGCAGTTTCTGTGTAACAAAACACAATTTACCATAGGCTATACTGTATTTTGTTCCTGTTTAATTACACCATAATTATGAAAATACTGCAGCTCTAATTTAAAGGCACAATCAGGAATTAATTTGACCATCTAACACTAGGTATATTCTTGAAGTGTTTTATTTGTAGTTGTAAAGTTGGCTTTTTGGAACTGAATCAGCTGATAACTCAAAATTCAGGTCTATTTTACTCCAGTGTTTACAGACATTACAAATGTAAACCACGGCCTCAAAGGATGTGAAAAACGAAACGCTGTCTTTTAACAGGGGGCGCCATGCTGCAATTCATATCTGGATTTTAAAGGTTTAGCAACTAGACAACGAGGGTCAAAGTTCATACCTTTCTGTGGGTCCATGATAAAAGGCGATGGTAAATTGAGACATTCAACCTGCTTCTTATACTCTTCCAGCTCAGCAGCACTCACACTCCTTCTCTTGCCTGAAAGAGAAAGAAGAACTAAATACAGAAGAAATGTACTTTGCTGCAGGGTATCCAGACCAGATATCCAAAAAGATTTCCCTTGATATCCCACCTCTAAGTCTAAAACCATATTTTTGAGTATGGGATTATATGAGGCCATACAAATACCTTTCAGAGATATAAGTACAGAATTGATGTAATGATGGGCTGATGTTGATGATTCTATATCAAATGTTGGGGATGCATTAGTTCATGACAGGATGACCTAAAGGAATACCACATGCCCTTGTCTGGACAGTTCACTTTGTCGTAGTGAACATAACATAAACTAATACGTCTTACAGCCAGATGTAAGAGGGCAGAATCTGTCCTGCGCGCAAAACTGAGATGTCAAACTGATGTACAGGGTCACTGAGAACCAGCTAGTTTTTTTTTTGTTTTTTTTTAAAGCAAACTGACGCTACCCAGGAGGAAGAATAGGGAAACTGAAGCCCTGCTGGGGTCGTATTTGTAGGATTGATATCTGCAGGTGCTCTTTGGAGGACTATTTTCTCTTAGGGCCTGTAAATTTATAATATGTTTTTAGAGATTTTCATTTTCACTTCTTCAAGCCCCAAATCATCTATCACCCAACTTTGACCAGTACCTATATTGGTCAAATATTTTTTTCCATAAAGAGGAAAACTGAAACTGAGGAAAACTGACTGCAAAACTGATACTAAAGCAGCGCTCGGTCTTGCAGTAAATTCCAGTTCTGCTTTTCCCAGACTTGACTGAGCCCATCGTGGTGTTATTTGATCTAACATATTTCTGTAGTCTTACTCAGGAACTGAAGACCACTGAATGTAGTTCCTCCTATGATGGCTTTTTGGTGGATCAGGAGACAGTCGGGACAGCTGGTAGTTAGAAGGACCTCAGAGGCACGGATAGGGTGTACTGTTCGACACACACACAGAAAGTGCTGTTGTAATGCTAGAGACAAAGTCCAAATCTGTAGGTGCATCGTGTCAATAAGCATATTTGCACAACATTATTCATCCACATATTAGCCTACTCACCGATATGGAAATTGTTGTTTTCAAAGGTCATGTTAAATTTGATCGTAAGGCAATGGCCAACCCTTTCACAAGTAGAAACAAAAGTAGAGTTAGACGCTAAAACACCTGGATATTTGGCAAACAAATACCACTCGACACATGACGAGTTTGATTCCAAAATGAGCTTCCAACCAGATTTTTGTTTACAAGATATTAACATTTTAAATGACATGATCAGTTGTATTTTTGGCCCCAAAATGTTCCCCCTAAAATTAGTCATTGTGTTTTGGAATAAAGTGTAAACTCAAATTTTTTGGATGCAATCTTATTCAAGTAGTCTTCAAGATACACTTTCTGAGCCTGAAATAAAGTGTAAAGTCAAACAATTTGGATGCAGTCTTATTCAAGTAGGCTTCAAGTTACACTTTCTGAACCTGGAGGACATTCAGGGTGTTATTCTGGGAGCCAGCAGTGGTGTTCACCCAGCCGCTCTCTAGAAAGGCTTTCCCCAGCTCTTTGGCCCCTGGGAGCTCAGAGGCCTCGGCTATGTACATCCACATGCCCACCATCTGAAACAAACAAGTAGACTCCCGCCACTATACAAGATGACAAATGGGACACAGGCAGATAATCAGCTTTGTCAAAGAGCTACAAAATCAGATGGCTTGAAGCTCACTGACAAAGGATAACAGTGACAGTAACAGGTAGGAAGACAGAGTGAGAGAGAGACGGTCAGGAGGTGAGATGACAGAGAATCTTACCTTGTCTATTCCTGGGTTTTCCAGAGGTTTGATCAGACTCTCACAGCTGGTCAGAGGAGCCGACTGTCCCACTGAGAGAAGACTGAGCACAGCAGCAGCAACATAAACAGCCTCCATCGCGGTTCGCCACATCTACTTCTATTAAAGAAATCTTCTTTTTTCTGAGTTTTTTTTTTACACCTACTGTCTGTTTGTGGCCTGCTGATGTCTCTAGGGTGCTGCAAACTTCAGAGGCTCATCCCAGATTGTGTGGGTTCTGGGTTCTTTCTGAGTTGGGATATTTACAGATGTGGCAGCATTCTGGGTTGTTTACAGATGTGTTGTAATCAGGTTATGAGAGGGGAGGAGGGAGGGAGAGTTTTATTGATCCTGTTCAGACAGTATAATTAGCCCTGAACTCAGGATGAATGCCATTTCCCATTGGCCCCAAATAACTTTTGATTGGTATTATTAGTGTTAGTGTTTGTATTGCATACTTACTTACTCCCTCACTTACTTGCTTGTTTTGTTATTTTTTGAAGTGCTATTCAAGTGGAGTGGAGTGGATTACAAAGTGCTTTACTATAACAAGAAGACAGGAGAATAGTGAAGTGGAGAAATAGAGCAGTAAAACCAAAGATTAAAGCTATGAAATACAAAAAGTACAATAAAAGTAAAGTACAATAACACATTTTTAATAACATAAAGCACAAACTACGCTATATGATAGTGGGACCACTGTGTTGTGAGGCGGTCTGGTTTCTAAACTGAGGCTCCAGTTTGCTGCTGCATCGTTCTGCCAGCTGTGAAATCCATGATCAGTCGATGTGCCAGCAGATCAGAATGAAATTGACCACGCTGTCCTGGAGGGTGTTTTTATTTACTGACAAGGCCAAGCTGCTACCTCTTTCTCTCTGAACAACATCCAGCACTGCTTCTTCTCTACCATGTTATATGTGACCCAACAGAAAACTCACAAGATGTGCTTGTGTCTGTTCTCAGCAGATTAGTGACCCTGCCAGCAAATAGCAAACAGCCTGTACTTTTTATGTAATGTGTATTCAGAGTGAGTGTTTGCGTTCCCTGGATAGAGTTTGAGTGTGTGTAACAAAGAGAGTAGTGCAAGCACCAGCAGCATTTCTATTGCCGGTGATGAACGGCATCAAGAGGCTCAGTGCCTCTCTCTACACCTTCCCCCGTCCTGAAGGGAGGTTAAGGACTCTGGCCTCAGTGCCTCTCTCTACATGCCCACCAAGCACATGCAGAGGGGGGGGGCTATGGGTGCTTGGGCACCTGCCCCTTTTCCCTTAATTGAACAAAATGCCCCTTTCAATCTAAATTTATTATTTTATTTTAGGCATTTTCCGAATAGTTAATAAATTGTAGCGATACGAACGAAAGTATTTGAGCAACTGCAAAACACAAATGAATTGTTTGCACAGTGCACAGTGCATTGCCCCTTTCTCTGTCCTTCTCACATGTGGACGTTCCCCCCACCCCCCCTGCCCGACAGAGCTGCGCTATAGTTTTCGTCAACAACATTTTTTGATTGACTAAAACGAGACAATAACTATGTTACACCCGCTACAAGTCACTAGCAAAAGAAATAACGTTAATATTAACTTTTTAACTCTGACTCTGAATGTTTGCTCCCTCAATCCAGATTAATATAATTTCAAAGAAGGAAAATGACTCGTCCTGAGGAGGAGCAGGACAGTCTGGACCAGAGGAGCTGCTGAGCAGTAAAATAGAGTAGATAATAATGTCAAAGGCTGTAATGTAACGATGTAAAGATACAAGTGAGACTGACAGCACAGAGAGATGCAGCAAGGCTGCAAGACGCCCTCGACAGCAACAAGGGTGAAAGTAAAGGAGAAAGTAAAGCAGAGGGCAGCTAGAGGAACTCGAGACAACAGGTGAGAGGCAGACTGGGGAGTCAGACAGTGGCAGGGCAGCTGACTTACCTTCATCATGCAAGGAAAAAAATAGATTTAGTGACTTTATCTTAAAATCTATCCAATAAAGATTGTTACATTTTGTTTAGAGACCATACTATTATGATAGAAATATAATAAGATAATTGAGTATTCATCACTAAGATATATATATATATATATATATGTTTTGGGTTTTTTTTGTATTTAATATTTAGCACAGGCAGACAGAAATGCAGAGAGATGAGGGGGAGAAAGAATAGGACAGTGAGACAGACAGAAAGACAAGAGATGGAAGCAAATATAACAGATGAGTAAAGGGAGATAACAACACCGCATTGCTGCACTCCTAAAACACAGAGATTATTCCACAGACTGTTTGACACTGTAGATGCCCCTTTTTTCATTTGAGCACCTGCCCCTGAAGAACTCTCTGCACGTCCCTGATGCCCACCCCTTTACTCCACCTTCTAATTGTTTGTAGTTTATTGTTATTAGACAACGTTATAGTTTAAATATATATTGATGAAAGTTACCAAATTAAAGTGATAAAAATGGCAATGGCAATCCCTGACTGATTTCATCTGTATTGATACAGATGATATCGCCTTTTAAAATGTATCATGATGCACTAACTGCACAATATAGCAGCCTGTATCTGTTGTGGTATCCTCACAGTGGTGGTCTGCTTGCAACAAATGTAGTATGTAGTACTAATTTATATATACTGTATAAGTAGTGACATTAAGTCTTGCTGTATTCATGTATGCGTCAATGGGGTGGGGATGGTGTGGAATATTCGCAGGCTGGATGTGGGCTGGTCTTTGTCAAAAAGTCCAGGGCCATGTTCTTGTCCCAGTCCATCCCTGGTTGGATCTACACCTCAGTTTGTGCTTCAAACACATTCCTCACAGTCTTGTTTTGAGAAATGATGATTTAGACAAGTGAAGAAATCAGAACTGTGCCATACAAGAGACAGCACACAAACATTTAACAGAGAGTGAAGTACTTTCATTTGCGTTTTTATTTTGTTTTTCAGTGAATGTCCACCATTTGACAAAATAGCGACCCTTGCTCTTACAACATGACTGATGGCACAGAAGTAAAAACAAATGAGAAATCAGTTCACAAACATATCAAAGAAAGCATCCAGCAGTCTTGCCACTCGATGCCCCATCTTGGCCTCTAATAAGGAGTTGAGGCCGTCGAGCCCCGCTGTGGGTGAAGTGCTGTCCGGGCAGATTTCTGTGCACAAAGGACAGGAGTCAGCAACAAAACAAACCGCTCAGTATGAATTTCTGGAACTGCAGTATGTTCACTGAGATTCTCACCATAGTTTATGTCTATCATCATTGGCGACGGCATCTTGAGACACTCGGCCTGTCTCTTAAATATCTCCAGAACAGCAGGAGAGACGCTCTTTCTCCTACCTGGAAATCAAAATGGACAATCTGAGGAATTTCATTCCAAAATGAGATATTTGAAAACGTGACACATGCTCTTACAAAATTAAAACTAATTGTGGCACTGTTCAAAAGATACTGATAGAATAAAGATACTGAAGGATAGTCAGGTAAGGATTTTTTTTCCATACTAAATGGCTATATACTGTAGCTTTTTGTATGTGTTCAGACTCCACACTATCACACTTTTCTTACTAAAAAGCAGAAGACTGGTAAAGGTATCTTTGTCGGAGATAATGTGTTCATAGACCACCAGACAGTCAGGGCAGTCAGTTCCCAGGTAAACCTCTTTCAGATAGAATGGTTGTTCTGTGAAACACACACACACACACACACACACACACACACACACACACACACAGGAAATCACAGCAGATTATGTGAATGCTTTAATGCAGATATTCCATTTGAAGTCATCTCACTGTCAAGTCATGGCTCTTCTATACTCACCAATCAGCATGGTGCTGTTTTCAAAAGTCACATTGTAAGTTAAGCTGGAGCACTGGCCATATCTGTAAAGGGAGGAATAAAGGCAAAAGCTGCATCAGAATATAATATCAGAATGTCTATGCAATACTGCCGAAGAGAAAACCCAACAGGCGGGGCCTAATAATTAAGATAGGCACTTTAATTGATCAGACAGCAAAATCAAGCAGTCACGCACACACACTATTTACAGCTCTCTCTGTAATATTTTTACATTGTCAAATATATTTTGCACAGTGTGTATAAGTATATTAAAAGCATACTGACATCAACTGGACCATTAGAAATCTTTTTTAAATTCCTCTGGAGATACTTGATTTTCTATCTGACAGCAACAACATTGCAGCCTTTAAATTTGAGCTCCCAGTATGGTGAGCTGCCTTACATTTTCTGAGTCTGGACGAGGTTGAGGATGCTGCTGTGTGTGGTTGCAGTGATGTCCAGCCAGGCGCTGGTCAGCAGGCGGCCCAGAGAGCGGCTGCCTGGCAGGTCAGAGCTGCCCCCGATGTACAGCCACCTGCCCAGCATCTGGACCACACACACACACACACACACACACACACACACACACACACAACATGCACTGTGTGATGGGACTATCCTACTTCCTCATGTGGTAAAACAGATACAACTACTTGTAGTGATACAGTTAAATACATCAGTCTTGGATGACTCCTTACTTTTCCTACTTTTTCAGTGATTCGCATTTACAGGATTCATTTTTGGAATATCCATAGAGTGATGTTGAAAGTGAAAACGATGGTTCTGCATCTCATTTTGTAAACATTTTAAGTTGCAGTGTTGTGTACATTTAAAAACAGTAAAGTTTGTGTATTTTTGGATTTTATGTAACATTCACACTTCCATTGATTTGGACTGGCAATACAACTGCAAGACTTTGAACCTAAATCTAAATGAACCTAAAGCTTCATCTTAAGGTTTCAATTACTCATTATGAAATACATGTACAGTTCAGTTCAGTTCAGTTCAGATCTTTATTGTCCCTCGAGGGGAAATTTGATTTGCAGTAGAGGGCAAAAACACAAACACAACATACAAGAGGACATGGGACATTAATCACAACAGTTACAGCAAACAACCAAAAATGTATCTGTTCGTTAAAAGTATCAAACCATGGGAATGGTAGCCATAATAAAGTGCTGCTGAGCAGTGCAGTCAAGGTTTAGTGCAAATTAAGCACATTTATTGCACTTGGAACAAAGGGAAATGTAAACCTATTGCTTTCTACCCTGGGGGACCTGTATCTCCGCCCAGAGGGGAGAAGAACAAATTCCTCCAAGAGTGGGTGGTCAGAGCTGGCCAGGATCGACCGTGCCTTCCGCAAAACTTGTCTGTCATAGGTATCTGTTAAAGAGAGCTGCTGCGTGACAAATATTTTGCTGGCTACTTTAACAATGTTGAACAAACGATTTTTGTTTTGCACTGTAAGGTTCCCATACCAAGAAATTAAACAAATGGTTAAAATAGACTCAATAAAGGATTTGTAAAATAAAGCCATCAATGTCTTGTCCACATTAAAAGTGTTCAGTCTGTGCAGAAAGTGAAGTCTCTGCAGGCCCAGATTGCAGATGTGTTGAGGTCATGGTTCAAGTTCTTGTCGATCACTGTTCCCAGGTACTTGCAGCACTCAACCATCTCGACAAGTGAGCCCTTGATTGTAGTTGGGAAGTTGGGAGGTTTTCCTGAAGTCAATGGCCATATCTTTAGTTTGTTAACATTTAACTTCAGGAAGTGGTTGTCACCCCACTCTACAAAGTCTTTCACAACTGGCCCATGATCGACCTCGGAATATGATGACTGGAGATCTGGTAGAAATGTCACTTTTATTGCTAACGAAGCTTATTCTGACTGGGAAAGGAGAAGGGAGAATTTATCGTATTTACTCTTCTCGTCTTTCAGAACTTCAGTTTAAGTTTCCTAAGTTCAGTAAGCCTCGCTGAAACATTATACAAGAGGACAAGAGGACATATTGGTGCTGTGCCTTCACTTACAGTCATGCACTGCACTTAGAAGCACTTTTATTTTGTGTCTTTGTGCAGTGTTCACATTTTTTACAAAAAACAGGAGGAGGATGGCTGGCTGACTCTTCTTTAAATAAAAGAGGACACAGTGTCTTCATCCCAGGTGGATTGGAATGGATTCAACTCCATTGCAGAGGCAAAATCACGGCGTCATGCACTTACCTCTTCACTGCTTATTTCGATTGGTTTCACCAGACTCTCACAGCTGGACAGAGGAGCAGCGCGTCCCAGTGAGAAAAGACCCAGCAACACAACAACAGCAACACACTTCATCCTCTTATATGGCTCTTGTTTCTCAGGCTTTCCTCTCTCTCGTTACACGCCAGTCAGTTTATCTCCCAGAAATCCCACGATATGCTTTCCTTTCTCTCTTGAGGTGTATCTCCACTGCCTCTGGCACAAGCTTAATGTCTCGCTTCTATCCCCCTTAAATGCGTTTTACCTCAGCAGCAGATATTCCCCGTTTGCAGCGCTGATGTAACAAAACAAACAACCCAGGGTCAACTGAGAGGAATGGGTGGAATCCTAATCCTATCACCTACTCAGGGAACTCTGTTCGAAGCTACTGTTATATACTGTATAGTATGTATAGCTGTTAACTGTTTCCCCAACCTCAGCCTCATCCTGTCTGATCTGTCATTGGGACTTGCTGATGTTTACAGATGCACCGTAACCACTTTTTTGAATATAAAACAGCAGCTTTTTCTATTCATCTAAGCCATTCCTTCATCATCACTGTATCCTAGACTCATTTTCTCCTCTCTGGTAGAATTTATGGTCTCTGTTGCAAACAAACTTAGGTCTGGCTACCTGCTGGTTTGAGGTATGTGTGGCTGGTGTGATCTAGGAATTAGAAATTAGTAGTAGTTAGTACTGAATGGGGTTGTTGATTGCATTCATCAATTATTTATAGCTAGGGCCCTGACAAAAGCTAAAATCCAAAGTGTTTTTACCCAATCGTTACTGTTCTCTAAATCATCTGAAACATCATTGAGAATGATCTGCTGCATGCATCCGTTTCTCCACAGTCGGGCAAAAAGACCAAATCCAGAGGGACTCAGCCTTCCAAGGAATCTGCGGTGGGCCTCCAGATCCTGCACATGGGCCTCCGACTGCTAAGAACAGTCACTGAGACTTTTATAGCACACTACCAATCACCCACACTAACCACCCAGGCTCTACATATACAGTATATCCTTTGTTCTCCGTATGTGTATTGTACGTGTGTGCATGTGAGGAAGAGACCAGTAAAATATTTGCACTGGGGCCCATCATGTTCCACCACTGGTTAAAAGGTTAAAAGAAAGAAAAAGAAAGTTAAGTAATGAGTGAGTAAACAGGCAAACTAAACTGAAAAAAAAAAGCTAGGTCAAACAAATTTGCAGTGTGAAAGAAAGACAAAGGTATTTAAGAGCAGTGATATTTGCATTTGATAGTAAGGAGAGAAAAAGTGCTAGACTATACATCAAAGATATTACTACTGTTAAGGGGGAAGGTTTTTTATTGTAATTTTTGTAGGTATCAAATAGTTCTTTCCCTGGGCTTTAACATACTGTATTTGACAGTCGCTTATGTCTATTGCTCCCCTCACTGTACTTTATTGTATCTTGTGTTTACCTCTCACTGACCAATAAGCTGTGTGCAGGCTAATACCAATAACCGTCACCATCACACAAAGTACAGACATAACTGCTGTGTTTGACCCCATTAATACAGGAACTAATACAAGAACTTTGGGTCTCATCAGAATTGGGGAGCAATTTTATAGTTCTACATAAAACAAATCACTTTCGCAGAAGGTTCTTAACATAAAACTTCAGTATGTCCCTTTCTAGACCAAACCGCACTGAACTGTTTATTCCAAAACTGCCCTAAAACATCAGTGTATATCCGGCAGTGTCTACGTGAAAGGACGTGAACACAAATATACTCAAATCCAAACAAAAGACATGACAAATCTTATCAAAAGTGTTGTTTTTAATCCAATTTAACAAACAGACAACTTTCTACAGATGTCTTCGTACAGGACAAGAATAAAGGGACAACAAAGTAAATGACAGAAAAAGACCAATTTCTGGTGATCGTCCTGACTGCAAGGTGAAACGACACAAAATCTCTGAGCATGATCTAATGTTACAGCAGTGCTCTGAGAAGGGGGGGGGGGGGGGGGGGGGCTGAGGAGAAGGGGTGGGGGAGGTGGGGGGGTGGAGGATAGATCAAAATGCTCTGCCTGACATAATGATGGAGATGGAGAGGATGAACGACAGCGAGAATGGAGATTGATGGAGAGGAGATGACAGGACGCATCGATCGCTTCGTGACTCCCTGGTTTTCTTGGTCTACGCTCACCTCCCTCCCCGTCGTTCTCTCTGGTCTTGGAGGGGAGACGTGAGAGGGATAAGAGGGGAACGGAGACAGATGACGGATGGCGGTGGTGGCGATCACTCCATGGCCTCCTGGTTCTCTTGGTCTCCGCTGATCTCCTCGCTGGCCTCCTTGCCCTCCTTGCTCCTCTTGCTCTTCTTGTGTTTGTGCCTCCGGTGGCTGTCGCCCTCCTCGCTGTCGTGCCTCCTCCTGCTACTGCTGCTGACGGAGGAGAGCAGGTGGTCAGGAAAGGGGAGAGAGACAGAAAAAGACAGACAACTCTGTCTGTGTGTGTGTGTGTACCTGCGTGAGGACTTGTGGCGTCCCTCCTCTTTCTCCCGGTGCCGCCTCTCTCTGTGTCTGTCCTCTTTCTCTCGGCTCGCCCTTTCGCGATGCCGCTCTCCGTAGCCGCGCTCCGGGTAGTCACGGTAACGGTAGCGCTCCTCATCACTATAGCGATTAAAAGGACAAAAGCTTTCATTGGTTACATTTACATGCATGGAGCAATCTGGCTATACTGTGGCTAAAGCTGCAATATGCAACATTTTGTCACAATAAAACAACAAATGATGATATTAGACATAATAAGCCTGTGTGTATCTTTGACTGCCCGGTTTCTTTGCATGATGTTCGGGAAGTGTGGGGACATATGCCATTTGCTATGGGTGTGGCCAGTGGTGAGCTGGTTGTGGCTATCAAGGAGAGGCTAGTGGCCACAGAGCAGGGAAGTCACAGCAACAACAACAATTGTGGAAAGCAGTAAGAGGTGAAACAACAGCAAAGATAAACACAATGAACATCAGCATTGCTTTATTTTATTACTGATTGGCTGCATTCACTGTCTACTTCTGCATCACCTTTGGTGGCTTTACAGACGCCGGTTACCTCTGCCTCAGGCTAGATGCCATTTCAAGGTAGACAAGTGACAAGTGACAAGTGTCTGGGTGGGAACTTGACCAACTGAGGAGGAGGAAGAGGGCCGGACTAACAATACACTTCAGCCAAAAGTTGCATGTTGTAGCTTCTAAGCATACTGCAACTGACACATAAGTAAGTAAAAATATAGGAATGAACAAAATATGAAAAAATATGAATTTACAGCACATATGCAGGGTGTGCAAAATGACTGCACAACATAGAGACAAATATATAACAAATTAACTGTTCAAGAATAATCAGACATGTTAGTGCACTCTATGGTATTTTTAAATGTGTCTCCTAAAGATTAAGAGTGTGTGTGTGTGTGTGTGTGTGTGTGTGTGTGTGTGTGTGTGTGTGTGTCTCTCACCTGGTGTAGCTCATAGCTGAGGGGCTGTGCTCCCTCTCTCTCTCCCGTTCATGCGGCCTCTCGCGGGGCCTCTCTCTGTCTTTATCCCTCTTCTCTTCACGGCGGGAGTAGTAGTCCCAGGACTTGGAGTTGTCCATCATGGGGGGCCAAGGGGGGGGCACACCTCCGGCCATGGGAGGAGGGTACGCACCTGGGGAGGTAAAGAGGAGGGGAGCGGAATACTTGGTTGTTAGGTTACGGTAAAATGTGTGTTAAAATGTGTGCACACACTTCCACCAACCATACACCTGATAATGTGAATCGCTAGCAATGCACACTCCATTAAATCTGGCAATAAAGATACTTTATCTTCACCTCTATTTATTTGCTGTATTATTTTCAACACATTTGGTTGTAATTATTTTTTGACAATATACTTGCTTATATAATTTTGGTACATCCTGTTTACCCTCTGTTACTGCGATGACCCAATTTCCCCACAGGGATCTTAGCGTACGTTAATGAACTGAAAACAAGTTGTAGCACTGGAATACCACATCATGTGGTAGAGCTCCCTACCTTGAGGGAAGGGGTATGGTGGGACAGAGCGTCCATCATAACCTCCAGGGTGACCGCTGCGGAAACACAGAACAAAGACTAATCAGCAACTACATGCTATAGCTTAATGGTACTGTGCATGTGTGTGTGTGCTTTTCCAATGTGTGAACCTGTGTAAAACGGCTGAAAAAGTGTCCCCTATCTATTGCTGTGTGGCAAAGTTCTTTGTCGAAAATGAATCAATTAGCAGACTGTAATTAATACATTCAGTCGCGTATTTCCTGTCTTCTTTTCATTCCAATCAATACAGAGAGTTTCTCAAGAAGGGAAACAAGTATATTTTTCAATGGAGGTGTGATACCGACCTATTTTTTGACAGTTAACTGTGTCTCTATTGTAAACCCCACTGAATTAAATTTTATTCAATTGTACTCCATTCAATTCAAGTTCAAATTATTCTTCCTGTTTCATAATCAGTTCAAGTTCAGTAATATTCAATGTATTCATTTAATTTGTGTGTGTTAGTGTGTGTGTGCGTGTGTTACCTGTCCATAGTGGGGATGAGAGAAGGAGGGGGCCCACTGGGTGGAGGAGGGAAACCAGGGGGAGGGACAGTAATGGGCAATCCTAAGAGAGAGAGGGAGGAGAGAAAGAGAGAGGGGTAAACCGACTGATAAAACAAGTCAGTGTTCAACAACAATTAAAACACATGAAAACACATATTAGCAAGAGAGGGGAAGGTTGCATAGAAATATATAAATATCAAATGGAAATGCAGCAAGAGAGAGGCAAATAAATAGAAAAAAATGAGAAAAACAGCAGAGTGACTGGAGTACGGTGGTCTTACTTGGCGGGGGGATGAGCGGGGGTGCGGCGCTGACGTTGGGGGGAGGAGGGAGGAAGGGAGGAGGGGGGATGTTCGGGGGGAGGGGACCGGGGGGGAAGAAGGGAGGCATCTTGGCCGGAGTGGGTTCAGCCTCCGATGACGAGTGCTCCGAGATCACCTGCACCGCAACAGACAGGGGGAGGTTTAATTGATTACACCTCACTAAAACATAATTGATTGATTAATCTGCCAATACAGACAGTTTCTGACAGCGTGTCAGTTTAATATAAGTGAATACCAATATTCAGCCGGTGCAAAAATGGCCAAATAACACTGTTGTCCAATATCATTCAGGGTGTTTTTTACATTAGAGGGAGTCTGCGCTGCTTGTGTGCACCTGGATATTGTTGCCCTCCAGGTTGTGTCTGCGTCGCCCCTCCACCCTGCTGATGGTGGCCGTCTGTCCGCCGATCACATCGATGGTACCGCTCGTCTTCCTGGGAAGATTTAATGAAGAAAAAAAAAAAAAATACAAAACAAGGCGCTGAGCAGCAGTCAAAACTAAGGACACACACGCACATACATACATACATACATACACAGTATCTACTTGCACACACACAGAGACACAAAGCAAAGACCATCACCTATGTCCTGTACGTCTCAAGGCAGCTGAACTACCCACGTGCCATGTGAAGGTAGAAGGTGAAGTAAGTCCCAAACATTGTGGTCATAAAACACTTCCACAGACTGCAAGCTTTGACAAAGTCATAACATTTGATGATGACTACATCTATAGCTACTTTTTAGGACTGGTCATTGATTTAACCCTGCCGTCCTGCTCCAGCCTTCTGACCGTCAGCACAGAGAATAATCAATCTAAAGCAATAACCCATGTTGAGTCCCTGGAGAAGAGATTTTAGGGGTTGTAACATTCGCCCCAGAATAGATTCCATAATCTCTTATTGAGCAATACAAAATGCTACAATTAGATGATTAGTCCAATTACTACAAAATCACTTTTTTAGTAAAAATGTAGACGTCTTATTTGTAACACACATACTGAAATCAGGTATCCATTAAATCACTTTCTCTCCAATGCACTATCAAAGAATTTGTGAGACATGCACAACAACCACCACCACAGCAAAGAAATATTGGCAAAAACAGAAAGATGCATCTGTCAGGGAATGGCACCGGGAGTTTTTCTGTGGTCACGTTCCATGGTCAAGAAAAACTCCAGGCCCCAATACAACAACTACACACTTCCCACCAGGCCCATTCCACCTCATAGGGACGAGGCCATGCCCACTTACGTATAATAAATGTCCTGAACACCCGGGCCAGTCCACTGAGGGGGAGAGATCCTACCATTTCGGAACAGAGCACAAGGGGGAGAGAGAGGGAGAGAGTTACACTGTCCCTCACACACACACATACACACACACACACACACAGGTCATGGGATGGTGGCCTATTTCTGGCATAGGGAAACTCGAAACCCTGGAGGAAGCCAGGTGTGTTTTGGTGTGTGTGTGTCCAGGAGAGCAGTAGTGTCTGAGCATATTAAATTTGAAAAGCAAACACAATGTTTTTGCTTTCCAGTTTTCTCCAAAATATAGTTTAGGATTATCCTTTTACTGCGCGTCTCTGTCTTTCCCTGTCTAACTGTTGTAGCCCCAACAATCAAAGATTATTAGCTCAGATACTTTCCACATTCCCTCACTTTCGGTGACAAACGCATGCTTGTTTTATTTCCAGACATCTTATGATCTGATGACACTTCCAGAAGAGTTACCTGGTGACCTGGCTGATGGCAGGCTTGTACAGGCTGGCTGGAGATGTGAAGTCTGGCTTGGAGGTGTGGATAGGCAGACTGGACATGTCCTTCTCATTGCCTGTCCTGCCTTGCTGAACCTGGGAAAGAGTCAACAATCTGTCTTTACTGACATCTTGGACATTGAGGCCATCTGTGTCAACATATCAACTCATAGTTCCGTAAAATGCTTTAGATTAAAGAGCCCAAACAAATGTATGTATGCTTAACATGCTGTAGGATATCACTTTCAGCGCCAATACCGATTCCATGTACTATTACGTTACGACGATATCAAGAACAGAGAGACTTATATCATTAGTTTGGGGATGTTGGAGAAAAAATATTGAGATATAATCCACTTTTCTCCATTTGGAATCCTGAATTGAAATGTGTGAAAAAGGCAGAAATGTCAATTTGCTTTGATTTCTGTCATGCTGTAACCTACTCTTGATAACAGATTCCATAACTAGGAAAATTTCTCATTACCGGTCCGGTAGCCTATTTTAGTCTGGTATCACCCCAATGTCCAATACCAGGTTTTTGTATGTGCATCCCTAGGTGTAAGAAAGAGCAAAGGAGGAAATGGAGGAAATGGGAAGGAGGATGAAGAGGAGTAAAATAAGGTAATTACAGATGGATAGAAAAGTATCTTATCTCCCATACTGAAACATTCAGGCAGTTATCAAACTGCTCAGTCTGCTTAACCGATGAGAGGGAAAGGTTTATAAAGTGCCCTTATAACTGAAATAGAGAGCAGGTGAAATGAAGAGGGAGCTGAAAGAAAGACAGAAATGTGAGAGTGGACAGAGGGAGAGATGCAGGCGGTCTCTTACGGTGATCTTGCTCGTCACCGACCCGACAGTGGAGACCTCCAGGCCCATGCGCAGCCTCTTCTGCTTCTCACAGTAGGCCTTCCACGTATCCTCGTTGAAGCCGTAGTTAAAGTAGTCCGACAGGTCCGCTCCTACACACACACACAGCTTGTGAAATACATTCTAGACATCACATGTCTACGTCAATAATACCAAACATCCCCCAAATGCACCACAGCACACAGCACACTAGTTCCTGCAGGTTGAAATATTAATCACACACACACACACACCTGGCTTCCTCCAGGGCTTCTCTTCAAAGGACTCCATGTCCACCTCCAGGACTGGAACCCCGTTGACGTTTCCAGGAGCGTCCAGGTCCACTCCCTTCAGCTTAGCGGCTACAGGGAACAAACACAACACACTGTTGGACTTCTACTAGTCCGATATGAGGCTTTCATTAAGCTGTTCAAACTATTTACTACTGGATATATAAAAATACCCACACATATGCACATTCTGGGCATTGAATAGAATAGAATAGAATAGAGTTAGCCAAAGAGAAAAAGTCAACAGCTTCTGGTTTAAGAATAGAGAGCAACACCTTGTCCATAAGGTCTGGAGCCTGTTGTCTTTATGTTGAGGTTGACGGGTGGCACTCCATATGGTCTGGGAGGAAAAAAACGGTATTAAAAGGCCATCAATGACATAGCAAGGATCTCCTTAAATTACCATATATACCACATATACTAGAGTAAACAAAACATTCCAATAGGAAAGTAACCTGAACAGTCCTGAAAGAATACACCAACTATAAGCTCTTTGATCAACAAATGTTGTGCAATGACAAGATCAGTGCCAGCTAGTGTCCAGTATTTATTTACTTTTATATGATGCCTATTAACCACTGTTTAGTGGACGGGACAAGCTAGTTATACATCATGTCAAAGCACCAAATCACACCAATACTGAACACTAGGCATGGGCCAGAATCAATCTTTCATATCATGGCCAACAATATTCTAACATTATTCATGAAAATCAGCATTGAATACTACAACAGGCCCATGGCTTACTTTTTTGCCAGGAAATTTTCTTATATTCATATATTTTATTCTCATATAGAGATGTAAAAACTATAGAAAAGGGTTTTGAAATGCCAAATACTGCACTTTATTTTGATATCAAAACTCTATTTGGATTGTAGAACAAACAGACCGACACAGAAAAGTTTGCTTATTTAAGTGAGTAAGTGAGGACAATAAAAAAAAAAAACATTAAAAAAACACATATAGAAAATTCCCCGTTCTAATTGTTTACACTTTACCTAAAAAATATTCTTGTCAGAAATACACACCCCACCTTGCAACACTTCAACTAGCACTATAACTGGTTAACTAATCTGCAAAACATGACTGAAACCTACGTGTATTGCGGTGCCCCAGTTTTTATGTCTCCGATGGTGACGCGGACATCATCGTCGTCATCATCGCTGTCGCTGTCACTGTCCTCATCCTCGCCCGCAGCCTCACCAGAGGGCTGAGAGAGAGAAAGGCAGGGAGCGTGTGAGTGAGTTAGGTGGGCAGAAGAAGACAGTGACAGGAATGACGTTTGAAGGGATTGGGAGGCAAGTGGGCAAAACTGATGCATCTACCAGACACGTTACAACACAGAGCATGACTGTGTGTGCAAGCTGCCCACCTCAGAAGCCACTCCGTTGCCTGTGGCATGAGCAGAGGCATCCTCTGTTGTTGAAAGGGGAGCATCGCTTGGTGCACTGAGGACGAAACGAAGCATTAAATATGATGTCGCTTTAAACTACAGACAGGACACAGCAACCAAATAAGTGACACACGACATCCTCAAATAATAGGCAAATATTGATCAGGAAAAGTAGGGAAGAAATGTCTTTGCTCATTTAACATCGTGGATGTTAAATACCTGACTGCAGCATTCAGTTTGGCTTCCTCGTCCTCTTCCTTGCTCTCAGACTCATCTGAAAGAAGAAAAACAAAATACCTCATGAAGATGCACTAACGTTGCTTTTTCTCACCTTATCCAGCACTAGTGCCATTAGCTGTTCGTGTATAAACAATGCTGCACACCCCGAGATAGATCATCCAGGTAGAGCAGTATTTACCAGATTTGAAGGTAAGACACTAACTCACGACATGTCAAATTAGGTTTTATTTACTACACCTGCAACAGCTGAAAAGCCCAAGCAAAAGCAAATAAACACGGCACTGCTAGCGCCCAGGCTAGCTTTCTCATTACAGCTATTATTACTGGTTAACATTCATTACCAGCGCAATTTACACACTATCTCATGCCTTTGTTCGCCAGGAATTATGTCTGCGGACATTAACTAGCTAACGGTTTACCTCCATACAGCCATTCCTCCTCTTCATCACCAGCACTGGCATCAGTGGTGGTTGTTTTGTCCGCTTCCTCCGCAGACATCTTTAGCTGACAGGAAAACACCAACACCAGATTCACAAGCCGACACACTTCAACGCACCAAACCTTCAACAAAGCTTCCTAACAGCAGAAGACGACAAAAACACCTACGATATTTTCCCTCGCGTGGGGAACTGTGGATATGTACTAAAAAGTATCTCTTCATACATTCATCTCCTCCAGCCTCCACAAGTTAGTGTGTCCGGAAGAGATTGGTAGCGCCGCGGAAAGGTCACGGTTTGTGTCCCCGGTGGGGAACTGACAGCGCCGCCTGGCGGGCAGTGACGTGTGGTGCCTTCAAGGCCTCCTCGGCACCTCCGACTGGGGCTGCAGAAGTTGTAAATAATCACTTGTAGGGGCATTCAGGTGCTCTGTATCGACAATAATAACAAAATAGACCTTGAAACAAAAGTTTTTAAAATAGTTTTTTTTAGGTGCTGTTGTATTTTAGAAATTGAGCACCACAGTGCTATGATGTGCATCAGGCATGTAATTGATGTTTAAATAAATGTATTAGTCAAACGCTGTTGTATATTTTATTGCATATTAGGCTATATTGTGTGACAACTAAAATTGAAACAGAATGAAAATAGAAATACAACAACACTAATTAGGGTAACACTTTATAATAACCATCATTAATAAATGGTAAATTGATAGTTAATTAAACTTTAGTTAATAGTTATTTTACTGTTAACAAACAATTAAATGATCATTAATAATGTTTACTAATTATTAGTAATGCTATAATTTATGTTATTTTATCATTCGTTTGTGTAATATAAAATAATTTGTTTATAAATTATATATTGTATCATAGCATTTTACCCTTTTTACCGTCTCTTATCAGCTATGATACAATGATAAAAGAATGATAAAATAACATAAATTATAGCATTACTAATAATTAGTAAACATTATTAATGATCATTTCATTGTTTGTTAACAGTAAAATAACTATTAACTAAAGTTTAACTAACTATCAATTTACCATTTATTAATGATGGTTATTATAAAGTGTTACCCTAATTAGTTACATATATAATGTGTACAGCTAGAGTTTAGAGAAGCGGGTTTATATGAGCAAAAGGTTACAGGGTTGAATCCCTGGAAGCAGGGCATTGAAGAGCAAGCAAGCTTAGTTGACTTTCCCTAGATAAATAAAGGTTAAAAAAAAGGGCCAAATAACAACATTAGATGATAAAATACAACACTTTTACCATTAGTTGTTGACAAGGCTGCATGCTCTCTCCAGCCCCTGAATGTCACATCTTGGCAACTCAGGTATCATAGAAAATTTCAACTTTTCCAGAGGTATTTACCAGTTTTTTGGATCTTTCATATGTGCTCAAGGTGTGAATAAATTACAATATTCCCATCAGCACCTGAATCAAAATATGTTGGTCCAATGTGTTGTTCACTCACTCATCACCTACTCATATTAAATGTTGTTTGCATTGCACATCAACACAAAGCATAGACTCATAGATTCTAAACTCCAAAAGAAAACTCAAACCTGTTTGATTTACATCAGCTTAAATGTATGACCAGCTTCATTTCGTACTCACTTTTCCGTCTATTATCCTTTTGTGTATACATGAAATCAAACGATAGCTTTGGGTTCATCATCAATAAGCTGACTGTTCATTTTGGACACTCGTGATTGGTGTTGCGGTTCTGTTCGCAAGATACGTTGCCCATTAATGCAAAGAGGATTGTTAATGCATTTATGGCCATTGACCAGTTAAGTGGGGCCACTTTAGCTTTGTCAGTAAACTATGAAGGGACTCTATAGTTTTATGGATTCTCTCTCTTTCTTTCTTTCTTTCCCTCTCTCTCTCTCTCTCTCTCTCTCTCTCCCTAGTTATTATCACTTGCTTGCAATGCTAATTATAAGGAGTAGATAATAGCCTTCTCACATTCTTTGACGTGTATCTTAATTTATGATGCTTAAGTGAAATTAATGTGCATGCATGCACAGGGACCTGCACATGTGCACACACACACACACACACACACACACACACACACACACACACACACACACACACACACAAACTCATTGTACATTAAATATGTGAGGATATTGATTGATTTCTATGTGAGGACCATAAGTTGTTTTCTGGTAATCACACCATACAGTACTTGTGAGCTTTGTGTGGACTTCTCTGTGTTCTTGGCATACACACACACACACACACACACACACACACACACACACACACACACACACACAAATAATGCTAATGCTCTCCCAGTTAAACTGATCGTGTAAATTGCATTTGTCTCATTTATTGTCTCCCCCCATCCCATCTCTCTCTCAATCTGTTTTTTTATCTGATACTCTTCTCTCTCTGTCTGTTACCCCCGTCTGCCTTTGTGATTACATTCCCTCCTCTTCTCCCCCTCTTTTTTCCATCTCTCCATTTCAACCTTCAGTCACCCCCCCACCTCTTTGCCTCTCTCTCTTCCCTCCTCCATACTCTCTCTCCTCTCTGCCTTTTTCATGCTTCACTTTCCCCATCATCCTTCTCCCTCTCACCTTCCATCCCTCTCTCTCTCCCCCCTCCCCTCTCTTGCCTTTATTTTTCCTTGCTTTATCCTCCCACCTCTCAGCCTTCCGTATCATCCCATCTCTCCCCCTTGTTGCCTCCACGCACCCTCCCTCCCTCCCTCCCTCCCTCCTTACGGTGGATTAGGATGGTTTACAGCCTAGTCGATGCTAATCAGGTTTATCCAGACAGAGGGCGATCATTGGGCTATTGGTAATTACACACACTGATATTAGCTTACTCAGATATGTGTCCTGGCACATTCTCAATCCACATCATCTCTTTGGATCAAGCATATGGTCATCACAGCACACTCTGTTTACCAGTGCAATGCCACACATGACAGCTTAGTGTGGCAGTTTCTCTTCCTTTGTCTGGAAATACAAAGATCCATCTGTCGTGAAAAAGAAATGCGAGTCTATTCCTGGCTTACAGCTCGTAACATGGAGTAATTCTTCCAGATATGATTACAGAAACTGTTATTTCTCTAATGACGGGCTAATAAGATTGGAGATTAGAAATAATTGACTTTGTCCTTTGTCGGTGCGTCAGAACTTCACTGCAAAACAACATCATGTACAACACAGATACATCACAGGATAACAGGGCAATGTCTCTTTTTTATGGTGTTGATTATTACTGAATTTATTCCAAGTGATTTTGATCAGAGGGAATCGAAGGCCTTATCTTGCTCCTCAGAGGAAATGTTTTGGTTTTGACCCGCCTCTGGGTTAGATCAGTTCATTTGGTCATGATTGATATGAGAACGACCGCAATTGAACCATGGATGAACACTTAACAACCACATGGAGAGGGTCGAAGAGCATCCACCGCACTGGCCGTGTTAAAGGAGAGGAAAAACAAATGGATAGAGATATCAGGTTTATATTGCCCAGTCAGCAGACAGAGAGAGTTGGATTGCATCAGGAAAAAAAAAAAGGTTACGCTGAGCGATTGGCCAATCATAATACCAGAGGATGAGGTATACTCTAAAAAGTGTGTGTGTCCGTGTGTTTGCGTGACTATAGGCATAGCAGGTGTGTGTGCGTGCTTGCCTGAGTGTGTGTGCGGATAGCTGCATTTGCACGTGATTGAGTTAGGATGAGTGTGTGCGTCACTACGAAAGAGACAGAGAGGAGAGAGGAGAGAGGAGAGAGAGAGAGAGAGAGAGAGAGAGGGAGAGGGGAGAGAGAGGGAGAGGGGAGAGAGAGAGGATTTTTTTTTTTATTATTACGTAATCTAATCTAAGTGGCTATTTTTCTTGTATAAAACCTCTGTTGCCCTCTGTGAGGCGGCTGTCCTCATCTGTCTAAAAGCAGAGAGTGAGTCACACTGCGGGCGCACACACACACACACACACACACACACACAGTGAGTCAGCCCTGATCTGCCATAGACGCTCACCTCAGTGATGAATAATGCAACAGGGACAGGCATATAAACTGCTCAAATGACATGTGAACGCAGGGGACAGAAGACATATGGATGATCCCGATGGACACACACACACACATACACACAAACGCACACACACACACACACACAGTGACATCGTCATCGACCCAAGCATATGGACAGCTGGACTATTGTGAACTAGTGTGTTGTACTTTGACACTTTGAGGCGGGGGTTTCCTTTGTGTGACAATAGCTTGTTACAGTGAACATGGAATATTTAGCAGCAGGCCTTCAGCTGGAGAATGAATAGCTGAGTCTGATCAGCTCACTGTATGGCTTTCGAGTGAAACCTGTCAGGAAGAGAACCTGTTAAAGCACATTCTTCTTCATTAATATTCATTTTTACACAGGAACAAAGCAGAGTAGTAAGTGTGGGTAAAGTACTTATGGCTGTATGTGTTTATGAGCCTGGTTTCTGTATCGGAAGTGCGCTACGATATGGAAGTAGACCCATTTACTGAGTGGGAAACAACAAACCTTATTGTGGTGCGGCTATGAAATACCCCATTCAGCTGCTGCAGCCTACAAAAACATCTTTCATAAGCACATGGTTTGTCTATTATTGTCCTCTCACACCCCAAGCTGTTGCTCTGAAGCCTCCCACCCCCACCCCAGGGTGCATGTCTCAGATTATTCCGTCCTAATCCCAGTTTCAAGCAGCCCACCCAAAACAGCCTCTTTATCTGATGTGGCTTGTGGTCACGGTGGACAGGACACATAGGAACTGTCCAGTTTGTTGCACTTATCTGGTAAAAGAGCAGACAGTTCACCTGCTTTGCATATACTGTAGACATCAGGAGGGAAAACACTGGACGGCGCACTAAAATTGAACCCCACGCTGCCTGAATGGAGATTCCTGTGTATGTATGCAAGTCAGTTGCTCCATGAACCAGACCACATAGTGTAGTGCCTTGTCCCAATGGCGTTGATCTGATAAGGGAGACCAGCGGTTCAAACATCGTTGGTCACATTTTTCCAGAGAATTATTTCAAACAAAACAAGAAAATCAGCACAAGGGATGTTCTGCTGTTGGTTTATTTAACAGCTATCTATGTCATGTGGGGATGGATGGCATAACCCTGCTGCAGGGCAATCACACAAAGACCCCAATGTTTCCAGCTAACACTAACTTTAACCTTTCCCTAGGGGCAAGAGGAGACACACAGGCCCAGAGACGCAAACGCATCAACCCCCCACGCATATGTGCACATGCAAACATTTGGATGCACTCACACCATGAGTAATCGTTGAATCTCACTAAGATAATATTGATTAAAGCTGGGAAAAGTGAGACCAAGTCCATCAGAAAGTCAGCAGTCTTCTGCAGGGAGACTCTACTGCCAAGTGGCAGCTGTCATCACTGCAGGTCACTGGCGCAAAACAAGGACACTTTTGAGAATGTGAGAATGAAGTGAGACATTCACTGTCTGGGAATTATTAATTATTAAGTTATTATTAAGTCACCATATATGCCGAGAACTGCCGTGCTTGCAATTATTATTTTAATTATCTCGAGATCACGAGTTAATTATTTCGTTATCTCGAGATAACAAAGGTTGTTTTCTCGAGATAACGGGTTCATTTATCTCGTTATCTCGAGAAAACAAAAGGCCGTTTTGTTTGCTGCAGTTACGTTGTTGTAGTTGTCATACGCCATCTATGCATGCTGGCATGGCACTCCTGATCTCTGATAAAAAATGATACGTAGCCTAATAAGAGGAAACGACATTTGGTTTTCTCGTGATAACCATGGATGTATTAAACTATGGATGAGGCATTCAAAGATGGCGGCCCATTCATTCCAATGAAATTTGCTCACCCAGCGCATACGCCGAAAAAGTTTCTACGACTCCTACTTCCGTGGCCGACAGCACCTGCGCAGTAGTGTTTTTCTTGGCCCCGCCTATCCCACATGAACGAGTCAAGTGACGTTCTCGTAGCGTCCGTGACAACGGCGCGTTCATGTGCAGCTTTCTAGGTTCTAGCTTCTAGCTTCCGATTGACTGTTGCTGCTGCAGACTCGGCTCTTCGGGGAAACCATCGTCCAGGTATGACTCTATCATTTATTCAAACACAGAACATTTGCTTTATTTGTATAAATCTTACATCTGATGTGAAGTGATTCAGTCTGGATAAAGTTGAGCTAAGCTAACGTTGGTAATAACGGTTAGCATAACGAGACGGAGTCAGCTAACATAACCATGGGTTAACGTCAGGCAAGTTAAACAAACAAACAAAACTCAGTTAAACATAGAAATGTTGGTTAGATCATAGACTAAACTTTGCATTTATGATGTATGCTCCACTCGTGTTGCTCCACTTGTGTTGAACGTTGTCTTGTGTTTCTCACAGCGAGTCAAGTTCATGCCACACATCGCTAGCCAGGTCCATGTCAAGGGTTTACTCGTGCTTAACCAGATGAGGAGATTTATTTTGAACTTAATTTAGAGCATTATCGATGTGAGATGGTTCACGTCGGTCATAGATAGTAATGACTTCGTAGCTTTTTCACCTCTACTGGAGCCAGTGCTTCACAAATTAAGTACTTTTCACCCTGTGCTGTAATCATCATGATGATGTATGCTAACTGTTACTTACTGCAGTTTCTTCTGTTACAGAAACTCCTGCTCTTCAAGAACCACTGACACTTCTCTGGAAAATGCTCCCAAAGAAATTAACTTATTTATGATGTCTACATGTATTTAACATGTAGAATGGAACGTGTTTTGAAATAAATCTTTACTTTACATATAACAGTTTGTCTTGGATCATCTCTTAAATAAGTCTTAGTTGTCATCACTCTGTAGTCCATTGCCCTCAAATTACTTTTCCATCTCCATCTTACCTTGGTTATTACAATTACGTTATAACACATACAACAGTGTGAGTAATTTCTGACAATATTGACTAAAGCCACACATCTAGACCACATAGTCCAAGTTAACCAACTTGCTGTTGCCTCAGTGTAGAGATAGTATTACTTGTAGCCATTATTATTCTGCTGCATACTGATTTAATCCATGGGACTGAACTACACTGGATCAAAGGTGGGTCACCTCACAACATTTAGTCATGACATAAATATTGGTACTCTTATCAAACAGTCCTATATGAACAGTGTATGAAGATAGGTTTGCATTATGCAACTTAGATGTAAGGTTTGCTAGTGAAAAAAAATCAGTTAAATTATTATCATTGGGAATATTCCAGGTTTGTTGTGTCACACCAAGGTTTATTTGAGTTTGCAAGTGTTACACTATGTAGACTGTCATAGCAAAATTTCTATAAGCTTGATCTCCCTATGCAGTGCCCAGAAACACACCTGGTTGGAAGAAGACTCAATGCCATTTACATAATAGACATTATCAGTAACTCAAGCAGGTTAACTCAAATTGGACATCTAAATATAAATTTACAGACAGTAATAGAAATGAGAACAACCATCAAAGCCCAAATATATTCATAACTTTAATAGGATAAAGAAAAGTACATAGGCATAGTCTGTAAACGGAGAATTTTGAGATGTAAATAAATATACAATAGTAAGTAGGTGCATAGAACTGCATATGCTGGTTAACTACAGCTATGTTATAACGTTATCTAGCTTGCAAGCGACCTATTTAATCAAGAGAGAAACAAAAACAAATTAGAAACCATCCGTTATTGTTCTGGAGTCTTGCCTGTTAAACCTAAGTGTCGGCGGACGTGTAGGTTGAGTTTAATGTGATCTAGTTTGATCACATACAGCTAAAAGCCTCCGCTAACAACCAGCTAGCTGTATAGCTTGTCAACAGTGGAAGTAGAAGCGGT
The DNA here is from genome assembly GCF_046629955.1 of Centroberyx affinis. Lineage (NCBI taxonomy): Eukaryota > Metazoa > Chordata > Actinopteri > Beryciformes > Berycidae > Centroberyx > Centroberyx affinis. Next base: position 172,648 of record NW_027280476.1, on the reverse strand, counting down.
GAATGCGCACGGAGCGTTCCCGTGGCCTGGAGGCGCGTTCACGGAGCTCCAGAAAATACACCTTTATATGGCTCTTGGTGGCTTCCAAAGAAAAATGGACCCAATGATTTCAAAATTGATAATTCAAAGACTCCATTTTGACTATGTGCTACACCCAGAAAAATTTTCCCGGAGTTTTACAGGTGTTTCTTTCCCCATGTATCTCTATGGGAAAAAGTCTTTTTGGGCCCCATGGCGTCACGTGACTTGCAATACCGGGCTTGGCCACTACGCCAAAATCGCCGCACAGCCCAGAGCTGTTCCTGGGGGCTTGGTGATAACAGGTAGATTATCTTGTGATCTCGAGATAACAAAGCTCGTTTTCTCGAGAAGAACTCGTGATCTCGAGATAACGGCATTAAAAAAAATAATTGCAAGCACGGCCGTTCTCGGCTTCTGTACTATATTATAATATTCCTATAGGGACTTATGGTGTCGGTGGTACTCAGTAGTGATTTTATAGTGACCTTAATGGTATAATGGTGCTGTGATATTTGTCTAGTATGCGTCTAAAACTTTACTATAAGTTCACTGTGTTTAGTGTATCTTATAAGGGCCCGGGTGAAAAAGTAGATGATTTGGACAGAGTTGTTTTTTTTCCGGTAATAACCGACTCATCACTTTGGCGCGTGTCCAGCCAATGCGGGACAGAAAGGAGTGGTACGGACTGAGAGGGAGATGGATAGAGAGAGGCGCTGCACTGTGTCTTTAAGGACCACTGAACTCCATCAGGGGGAGTCGCAGGCTTCAGTATCATTTTGCCGTGCGCTCATTACGGTGGAGGGACCTGTTTTTAGTCGGGCTGGACGGGATCTGGTTTGAAGCACATCAGGATAGTTATGCCTGCACTTGACCGAAAGACGCATGGGGTAGAATAATAAGCCTGATCACCGCCTAATCATGAGATGCCACTGGATTGTATTTGCCACACCTTTTATTCTGCTACCACTAACAGGTGAGAGAGCAATTCCAACCTTAACTGAATTATCACTGTAACATTCCTCTAATATTGCTATAGTGACTTATAGTGTGCCTGTGTACTAATAGTGCATTTATAGTGACCTTCGTATTTTGTGGGTTTTTTTTTTTTTATCTGCTGTATCACCAGAATATTCCCCTAAAGTATTGTCGTCTGTTCCTATAATATTCCTATAGGGACTTGCAGTGTGTCTGTGGTACTCACTAGTGAGTTTATAATGACCACATCATACTTTTTTATATAGCCTAATATTCCCATAGGACATTATAGTTTATACTTTTACTGTGGAATTTGTTATGTATCCCTATAAAATGCATTATAGGATTAGGCAACTAGCCTATAGTTATTTTTCAATCGATGGGTAGGCCATACTGTGACTAATTATTAGACTATAGTTTTCTGATGTAATTAATATAAGAGTCATTGCACAACTTATTTATAGCAGGGTCTTAATTGTCACCCTTAATTGATAGTAGTCAGGTGTAAATGGCGGAGAAAGCATTATTCTGTCATCACGCATGTTTGGTTCGTGGGTGACATGTTTGACTTTATCTTAATGATTACTGTTCCACACTCTTCCTGGAAAAGGAAGTGGTTTACACAGCGCGGTGTTTAACAGTTGTCTCCTCATCCTGTTGGCTCAAGTCAGATCAGATACGCAATTTGCATAACTGAATGCCAAGGTATGGCTTTGGGCTGCGTCTGCCTCTCCCGGGCAACAAGTGTGTGTGCGTGTGTGTGTGTGTGTGTGTGTGTGTGTGTCTGAGCCGCCTCCGGGGGCAATTAATTATTTACTGAAATAATAGGGATTACGTTGCGCTGCACAAGGCATAAATAGCCAGTATCCTACCCTGCAAAGCTATTTACACAAACACACCCAGCAGCTCCTCGACCTGGGCTCATCGACTGGGACTGCTGCTCTGATGGATTTTTGTTTAGTCATATAGCCTCAGGTTTGCTGTGAAACCTTTAGCTTATTCAAATAGGCTCATTGCACACAATGTCCTACTGGAGGATAGAACCTGGGCTGTTTATAGGGATCAGGGTTCTGGTATAAAACAACATACACTATATAAAATGATACAGCCAGCTACAACACATAGACTGTTTTTTTGTTTTGTTATTATTGGTCCTTGAGGCTGGTGCCTATTTGCATTCAACTGCGTCACTCCTTCGACTGCATCTGCGCGGGCCCCTGCCTGGCCCTAAGGCACAACAGTCACATGGAAATACTGTTATAGAAATGGAGACTTATCATGTGGAAATCTGCACAAAGAAGCCTTGAGGGGGGCCGGGGGATGTTGGGGTGAAGTTGTGATGAAAATGTTAGCGCAGTCTACCTCTCCTAAGAGTTTGGATTCAGGTCCTTAATGCATGATTACTCAGCGGGGAGACAGCTCATAATTATTGATTGTTCAATTGAGCTGATGGTGGTTATAGATAGCAGCCTGTCTTAAGGGGCTCTGGGCCAACATTCTGTATAACCATAACATTCTGCATTACATTCTGCATTCTATTCTGTTCTATTCTATTCTATTCTATTCTATTCTATTCTATTCTATTCTATTCTATTCTATTTTAATCTATTCTGTTCTGTTCTATTCTGTTCTGTTCTGTTCTATTCTATTCTGGTCTGGTCTGTTCTGTTCTTGCTCTTGTTATTCATCTCTCTTCTGTCTGTTTCTGTTCTGCCTAGACGAGAGAGCAGATAACTCATCTATACTAGTGAGATCTGTACCCAGACTCAACCCGTCCCAGCCTTTACAATCACACAGCAGGCCCACCGTATCCCAACATGCTGTCTGTCCTCCGTTCCAGTCTGGTCCAAGCCGGTCATCTCCCCCAGCGGGCCTCACACGGTGGTTCCCAAGGGGGGGAAGCTGGAGCTGCATTGCCATGACGATGCCACGGTGTCTGGTGCCCCCTCGGGGGTGAGGTGGCAGAGGGACAGGGGGCGCAGGCTGGAGGGAGAGGTGGAGGAGGGCGGGGCCACTTACATCAGGGTGCCGGCCGCACTGGCTTACCACATGGGCCGCTATGTGTGTGTCAACAACAACACGCTGGAACACAGCTCCATCTACGTCTATGTGAAAGGTGGGTGTGTACTGACTCTCTATTTGCCTATTTGTTTATCAAATGTCTCTCTTTATCAGTCTGACTCACTCTTCTCCCTTCAGACGCTCAGAATGCCTTCCAGCGCACCATGGTGAACAGCATCCTGGTGCGCGCGGGTGAGAACTGCACCATCCCCTGTCTGGTGACCGACCCCGAGGTTACCCTCCTGGCCTTAGAGACCTGCGATGGGCGACCTTTGCCCTCCAGCATGAGTTACCGTAGCAACCCCCAGCGCGGCGTCATCATCAGCGGTGCCAGAAAGGAGTACGAGGGCTGCTATGTGTGCGTGGGGCGGCTCGGAGGAGTCACAGTGACGTCCAGCCAATACACCGTGGATGTACGACTAGGTGAGTGAGAGATGGGATGGAGGAGAAAGGGGGAATATCTAGTTTCCTAAGCTACGGTTCATGACTCATGGCTGCCTAATGGCTCTCCACATGGTAATGCTTTACTAGGTTTCTCATTCGGGTCTCAGGCTGTTAATAACGCTAAGAGAGTGAGGCGAAGAGCGATGGAGTGAATGCTATAGGAGAGAGAAGGAGGGTGAGGCTTCATCCATCTTTACAGAAAGCATTTGTACCAGGAAAAAGGCGGGTCTGCAAGTTCTGTGTAAAGACGACTATTCACACTCTGGAAATCTGACCTCACCTGTGTGTGAGGTGATGATTTAACTCACAGCGATCGTAAAACAACAAAAAATATAGTCATACGCATCCTGGCAGAGACGACATATCATTTCCCCCTGGGCTCTCCTGAGCGATATTAAGATGAAATGTAGCATAAAGGCAGTTTTTTCAGCGGACGTCAGTGGAAATTGATGACGTTTCTACTTGTCCCGGCACTGTATCAGCATTTTCAGCTGGGCCGGCAGTGGAGAGAGAGGGCTAAAGAGAGGCGAGCTGGGGCGGGGGGGTTATGGTCTGGCTTCTGTTTGAGAGGTGGAGTAATGGAGCGAGGGACTAAGAAACACAGCGGTGAGGGAGGGAGGAGGAGAGCACGAGAGAAGGGGGATTAGAGGAGATTCATGAAGCACAAAGCTTTGAAACAGAGCATGAAGCCACTGTTTGTGGTAAACACAATTAAGCTGGCCAATCCAAACACAGCCGCCAAACTGACAGCAGCAGGCAGTCACGTCAAAAAGAAGTCAGCAACTGTATGTATGCATGAGTATGTGTGTGTGTGCGATGGCCATGTGAGTCTAAACATGCATTAGTGTGTGTGTGCAGCAGTGTTTTACCTACCATTGAATACGCAGAGGGAGCCAGCCCATCTATAGGAGCTTCCATCCTACATCCAAGATATTGATTTGTACTGGTTTCAGTTTTACATTTTTGTATCACATAGTCTAAATTGTGTTTCAGAGGCAGTTCCACCTCACCAAGATATATGTTTAGGGGGTTTACATGCATTTACATTCACAATTTAGGCATTCAGCTGATACTTTTATCCAGAGTGACTTGCAGTGAGTGCAAAGTAGAATAAGCTAAAATTCCTAGATCACCAAAATTGCAAGACACTAGTAGGAAAGAAAGCAAAGGTCAGAAAGAGAAGAGTCAAATGTCAGGAAAATAAATATAATAAGAGAAAGATGGAAGTTTTTTTTTAGAGCGTGCCTGTTTAGATGAACTCAAATTCATATGAACCTTTTGTACCTCTTGTTCCAGTGCCTGAGGTGCCTCCAGTGCTCACGCTGTCCCAGAGAGACGTCGTCATCTTGAGGAGGGGAGAGCAGTTTGAGCTGACGTGCAGCTCCTCCAACGTCAACCCAGACTTCAGTCTCAAGTGGGACTTCCCCTCCACAGCGGTGAGAGGACTGGCTGCTTCTCCTGTCCTCTCTTTGTCTGTCTGTGCTTACTGTCTGGCTGTCAGACTTTCTCTGTCTTTCCATTTGGCTTCTCTTGCCTTTTTTAATGGAATGCAAGATACAGTCAAATATTTAGACCATTAGCTGAGGCGAGATTTGAGGGAAACTTCAGCTCACTATCCCGAAAAGTACTCTATATTGACTATATATTGATTCAACATAGTATATGAGACCAACTATCTGTCCCATGATAGCATGCCAACAGTGGATCTGTTTGACCTTTGCCCCCTGACGCCCTGCAGAATCCTCTCGAAGCCCACACCTCTCACATCCTGTCTGGTTCCCGCGGTTACAAGCGTTCCACCTCGCTCTGGATCAGGGCCGTCAACCAGTCAGACTCGGGCGTCTACCGCTGCCACGCCCACAACGAGAGAGGCGCCAGTGCCACAGCGCTGCAGCTGGACGTCCGCGGTGAGTGTTAAAGGAACGCCCCACCCCCCACCCCAAACCCAACATTTGTTTGTAATTTTTATGAAATCACTTTTGGATGGTTCTCAGGTATTTATCATCTGTCTTTTGCATACCATGCAAATTTAGTGGGTGTCATGGGAAACATTTTGCATTATTCAAAGTGTGTTATTTCATACCTCAGATCAAGTCTCTGAGACAGATTTTGAGGTTAAAGCTACACTTGGCAAGATTTTTATATAAATATACACCTATCTTATCAGCCTAAACCACAAAGTGGGGCTGCAACAGAGATGAGCGTCCCATCCCCGTTAACTGAGACATGGTAGATTCGCCCTATTTTCTGTTGGGTCGGGTGTGACAGTGTCTTTACAGGTCTCCCCAAAAAATTGATCAGACAGCTGCAGCTGATTCAGAACGCTGCTGCTCGAATCCTCACTAAGACCAGGAAAGTGGATCACATCACTCCAGTTCTGAGGTCTTTACACTGGCTTCCTGTCTGTCAAAGAATTGATGTCAAAATACTACTGTTGGTTTATAAAGCACTGAATGGTTTAGGGCCAAAAGGGCATTCTGCTACGTTATGAACCATCCAGACCTCTCAGGTCGTCTGGGACGGGTCTGCTTTCTGTCCCCAGAGTCAAAACTAAACATGGAGAAGCAGCGTTCAGTTTTTATGCTCCACATATCTGGAACAAACTCCCAGAAAACTGCAGGTCTGCTGCGACTCTCAGTTCTTTTAAATCAAGGCTGAAGACTTTTCTGCCGCTGCCTTTTATGACATCAAATAACTATTCATCTCTCACACTGCACTGTAACCTTTATTCTTGTATTTTACACCTGTCTTATTCTATTTTAGCCTTTTTTTTTTGGGGGGGGGGGGGGGTTATTCTCTTAGCTCTTTAATGAACTTTATTTTTCTTGGTCTTTTATTTGAATTTTATCCTTTTTGTCTCTGTCTTTGCTTTTAATGTTTTATGTAAAGCCGAATTGCCTTGTTGCTGAAATGTGCTATATAAATAAACTTGCCTTGCCTTGCCTTATAACCGTTGCGTACGCACAAAACGGGGCCTGAAAGAGGCGTACGCCACTTCCCACGCAAAAGTTGTGATCTATAAAAACAAACTTGAGGGGAGAATGTGTGCACCTGTACGTAAACTCTGACCCATTCGTACGAACATTTTGGAGACAGTGGGAAACGGCGACTGAGATGGCAAAGTAGTAAAATAAAGCAAAAAATGGCCTTTACACTCAAGGTGCTTTCACATCAGGGGCCCGGATCCGAGTACACTTGACCCCAAAGTCCAGTTCGTTTGATTAGTGTGAACACTGTGTACTGGACCCGGTTCGTTGATCCGTGCCCGGGTCCACTTGAAAAGGTGGTCTCGAGTACGATTCATGTGTACTCGGGTACGCTTCGCATTAGGTGTGAAAACTACTGTACCAAAACACAGAAGTGGACTGCTATTTACAATGTGACATCATAACTATTCGACTGTCCCGTTCAAAACATGGCCGCGAAAATGGCCGCGAAAATGACCGCGAAAGGATCTCTCTGGTCTACTGAAGAAATAAAACGCTTACTCGCAATTTGGGCAGACGAAAACATACAATCACAACTGGACATTACACACAAAAATGCCAAGATTTATGGATTAATTCGAGAGTATTTACATGCGCATGGGTAAAATAGAACAACAGAACAATGCCGTGACAAACTAAAGAAAATGAGGCTGTAATATCAGAAAGTGTGGGATGCGGTGCGTAAGTCTGGCAGCTCAACTGACGAAAAAGACAGATTTCTTCTTCTTCTTTGTGTTTATTGGCGGATCACAAACCAACTAGGTGCATTCTGCCACCTACTGTATCGGAGTGTGTAGATACGTAAGTGTACTCGGGTACGGAACATTACTAATGTGAAAGCTGAGTGGCGGGGGAGTGGAGAGGGGGGACACTCATACTCAGGCACGGTACAAAGCAATCGTACCTAATATGAAAACGACCTCAGTTAATTTCCAGGCCGACTCCACATCAACTTAGAAACCCCTCTAATAATAATAGTCCTTGTCGGTAGAACGTCTAGGCTACAACTAAATAGTGTCTTTGTTGCTTTAGTTCCAAACCCGATCATTTGTCCAAAAAGCATCTATATGTCATTATAGGCTGACATGGTGTGAATCTCAAGTACGTACATTACAGTCTTTTAGCAGAGACCCAGTTTGTCACAATTAAATCCCACAAATTCAAGGTGTTAGGCAATTGGACTGGAAGTCTCAAGGTAATAAATACTGATGCGTTATGACGCACGGGGCGCATTGGAGACGCCGGTGCCAGGCGCAGCCCTCCTCTTGTTCACCGCGGTGTCACACTGTCTGATCCCTGAGTCAGAAAACGAGAACACAGAACTCGTCTATGCGTTTTTTATTCAAATCAAATGAATGTGAAATGCTGAGCGCGTGGTTCCGTTCACTCTTTCCAAAAACAAAAGGCACATTTACGATACCTGGGTCAGCATCTCATCTTCCTCTCTAACGTTAAGTCAGTGTCACGCTGTGTTTCTGGCACAATGCCACTAAATAGGGTTTCCCCTGTCATCGAGGTGTAACGTTCAAGAGGAGAGAGCTCTGGTATCTCCTCGACCCACCGGTGGTGCTGACACAACAATCCAATGCACTTCTTGGCGTCAACCTTTATATTGGACAATTTATTTTTTAGTTTTAGTTTTATAAAGGTTCTGGCTCTCGGAGCTGGCAGCATTAACTGCTGCTGTGACATTTTGCCTCTCAACAAACTGTTTCTGGTTGGTGACGCCCGAACTGAGGCCACCGGGGAAATGTATCTTTAATGCACTAAACATCACAGATTGACGATATCTAACAGTGTAAGAGTATCCGAGGGTGGGTTTTCCCTTCAACTATTTCTGTTGTGCTCCAGATCGAGGCTTCTTCACTATGTTGGGAGGCCCGGGCCTAAGCCAGGCTGATGTGAAAGAGGGGGAGAGCCTGAGCCTCAGGGTGGAGTTCGACGCCTACCCCGTACCCAGCAGCCTCAGCTGGGCGTACAACGGCAAGCAGCTCCGCAACACCACCGAGCACGTGATCACCGTCCATCGCAGAAGATACAGGTACTGTGGACAGTTAGGCCACACAAGTATACACATGCCCACACACACACACACACACACACACAGATTCTCACGTTTTTTCATTTCTTTTCTCATCAGATACATCAGTGAGCTGAAACTAGTGAGGGTTCACGGCTCAGAGGGCGGGATCTACACCTTCTCAGCCAGTCATGATGATGCATCTGTCAATCAGTCATTCCCTGTCTATGTCAGCAGTAAGTCCTGTTTGCTCTCACATGTGTTACATTGCTTTGCATGATTCAAAAAGCTTAATATGAATGCTTTTCAGTTCAGTTCAGTTCATTTAAAATGTGGCTTTACCTATGTTTTTCAGTCAACCTTTTCTGTCTTTGTCTATCCATCTGTCTGTCTCTCGGTCTCTCTGTCTATCCATCTCACCCGCCCTCCTGTTCTCTCTCTGCAAGGTAAGCCAGTCATCATCTCCCAGGAGGGGCCTGTTGATGGACAGGTGCGGTGCATTGCCGCTGGATACCCGGCCCCTAAAATCAGCTGGTACTTCTGTGAGGTGCCACACACACGGTATGCCCAAAACACATCGAACTACTTTCCTCAAAAGATTATTTATTGCTTACAGTGGCAGGAAAGATGGGAGAGAGACAGCAATTTTTAATTTTTTTTTTATAAGTGTTCAGTTTCAGTTTAGTTTTTATTTATTGTAGTTTCAGTTCTAGTTTTAGTATTTTTGGTAGAAGTGGTATTTTTTAAAGGTGTAATAATCGATGTCCAGAGCAGGAATTTTGTATTATGCAGGTATTGTGAAAACAATGAATAAAAAATTACCATTTAGCTCAGAATAGTCCCAAACAAGTGGGTCTTAGTAGTGCCATAGTGCCATCTTATGGCGTAGTAAGCACAAAATAGCTAAAAATTCTCCACCCAAAATTGATTCCCTATTAAACAAAAAGTAGACATGATAGTTTGTTTAATTTTAGTCTAAGTTAAGTCTTGATTTTAATTTTATTTCAGTGTATGACTATTTTTTTACACCTAGTAAATGTCTTAGTTTTTGTTTACAATACAGTAATACCCTACAATACGTGTCATATTTTAACTGTAATAATCATGACTAATGATGCAATAACCCGTCATGACAATATTCTTCATGAGTTATTAAATAATTTGTAAATTTGATTATGACATCATCAGTTAAAAATATGTTATACAACGTATGAACAAATAATATGATGTTACGACGTATCCATGAAATTTATGACATTAACAGTTTTTATTACATTTTCAACCCATTTAAAAGGATATTTTATGACATTTTGAGAAGCTATGACGTTATCCAGCAGGTGTTACATCATCAGTTGCTATAGGAGACGAGGGGATGGGCACTCCATGGCTCAGTAGTATGTATTTACAGTATAGTGGAGCTAATCCAGCTCATGCTGTAAATCACATGAAGTAAAAATGCTAAAAATTGGTCTTTTGTATAATAGAGAGGAGAGGATGATAGAGGAAGGATGAAGAAGCATCTCTAAGCCTTCATCACTCTTCCACAGGTGTTCGCACCTGCCCAACGCCAGCCAATGGGAGGCTCCGGAGGTTGCCATGGTGACGGAATCAAACTCCGCCTTCGGGAGGAGTGAGGTGGAGAGCCGACTGAACGTCAGCAAGGAACACGCACACTACCACACCCTGGAGTGTGTGGCCACTACGGAGGGGGAGGAGGCTTACACACTGTTCTCAATCAGTGGTACGCTAGCGTGACAGGACAGCAAAACACACACACACACACACACACACACACACACACACACAAACAAACTCATTGACCCTGTTTCTGTGGAGGCCAGGTGTGTGGTCACTGGGTGCAGATTGAATGGGATTAATTGTATGCTGACTGTGCAGGCTGGGATTATATGGTGGAGACTCGCTAATCCTGGACACACAAACAAACACCACTGCTGCAGCTGTCTGCCTTTAAACTGGATGAGGAGGATGTGATTTGTGTATGTGTGTGTGTGTGTGTGCGCGCGCGCGTGTAATTTAAATGGTGTGTATATTCCAATGCCATGTGCGTTCTGACTGCTGGTTTGTTGGTGTGTGTTTCCTCGCAGAGCGCACCGTTCCCCATAAACTCTTCACTCCTCTGCTAACCGGCATGGTGGCTACTGGTGTCTTACTCAGTCTCATTCTGGTGGTGCTGCTCTATAAGTATCTGCAGGTAAGATAGCAAACAAATTATAAATGCCACATCATTACCGTCAGGTGGAAATCATATCATCTTATAACTCTGGGGCCCATGAAGCCCATTCAAACCCATGTATTAGTTTGGAAATTCATTTTTTTCCATTTTCTGAAAAGCTGATTTTCAGAAATACAAGGTTTTCATCTGGCAGCATCAATATGCAGAGACCATTTTACGTCTGTTGATTGCAGTTGGCATCACAGAAATATAAAATCCTACAATAGTCACATTGAAGCAGAATTTCTGGCTTAGGGCCCATCGCTCATTCACTAATGGCTCATGCCTCCATCCTATTGATTTCCTCCTTTTTGGGTAGGCTGCATATATATCTGTATATATGGTATGGTGATAAGATAGAAGCCTCCCACTGAGTGCAGTGCAGGGAATATCCTGCTGATCAATTCGAATGTGTCCTAATGAATTTGAGATGAATCATTCAGCCATTCAGAACGCAGACATGCTGAGTTTAATCTCATCATGTGCTCCCAGTTGTATTTCCCTCTTGAATGGCATTTTTGACATTCTGATCACGCCTGGAAGCTTTGACTAAACCCATATGGCAACTTGCTCTCACTGCACTCAGATGAGTCAGACCTCTCCAGAGTTAGCTTCTGAATTCACGGTGGGATCATCAGGCGGCAGTCTAGAGTCTAGACACAGTCGGACCGCTAGAGTGCTTAAAGTAATATGAAGTGGATGAAAGTGGAAGGAAAACAACACACAGTATATGTATGTTATGCAACCATGGAGTGATGTGCACCAAACATTTCAACACCAGCATATGGAGACATACAGGACCTCAACTTTCTGTCTGTATGAATGCCTGTCTCCAATGTTCTCTCCAACTTCCAACAGAAACCGAAGTTCCAAATCCAGTGGAAGGTGATAGAGAGTATCCATGGCAACAACTATATTTATATCGACCCCACCCAGCTCCCTTATGACTCCAAGTGGGAGTTTCCCCGGCAGAAACTACGCTTCGGTATGACAGCGTGTGTGTATGTGTGTGTATGTATGTGCATGTGTATATGTGTAACAGTGTTTGTGTGTGTGTGTGTGTGTGTGTTGTTAGACAAACATGAGGATGCATGTCGCTGAGTTAGATACACAGTAGTATTTTTGGGATTCGCTTTGTGATTTGTTTTTTTCTGAAGTAACTGTAAAATATTGATGATTTGTGTGTGTGTGTGTGTGTGTTCCTATAGGTAAAACCCTGGGTTCTGGGGCGTTTGGAAAGGTAGTGAGGGCCACAGCCTACGGACTCTGCTCTGTCGATACTGTCATGACCGTGGCTGTTAAGATGCTCAAACGTAAGTGTGTGTGTGTGTGTGTCTCTCTCTCTCTTTGCACCTCACTGTCTCTCTGTCCCTGCCCCCTGTCCGTCTCTGTTTCCGTGTGTTGTAACGAACATATGAGACACTGTTGTAATGTATGATTGATGAAGTCCCGCTGATGTCATCCCAGCCAACGCCCACGCCACCGAGAAGGAGGCGCTGATGTCAGAGCTGAAGGTTCTCAGTTACCTTGGAAACCACGTGAACATCGTTAACCTGCTTGGAGCCTGCACCGTTGCAGGTGAGAGAAGCATGAGTCAGAAAGCCACACCTGTGTTCATTAGGGCTCTGTGGGATTTGGTGGGTCCATGTGAGAGAGACCTTTCTGGGCTCTATAAACCACTAGCATATGCACTCTAGCTTTGTTATTTTATTGGGTTTCCCTTATTTATTGATTGATTTTGTTGTTTATGGTAATGGGTATTATGTATCAGGGTTAGACCAATATATATCGCTTTGCTGACATATCCGGAGAATATTGGCCTTTTATTAAAAATCAGATATTGGCCCGTCAGTGTCGACCACCTCCAACGGCTATTACGGCTATGAAGCAGTTTGCTTAATAACACATTAAGTGCATAATCGATCAATATTACACTGGTTGTCTATGGGAAGCCCTTTTGGATGCATACTTAATATTTATATTTGGATTCTACACAAGTATGCATAAATATGTTATTATTATATTTAATTATTATAGTTGTAGTAGTAGTATCCTGAGTTTCAATGAAAAATTTGTTTCCCATGGTCTAAACACTGCTTCAGTGCTAAGAATAAAATTATGGGGGAACAGTAAATACTTAATCTTTTGGAATTTTTGAGAATGACAGTTCAAATTGAAAGACTGAATATATTTATATTTTGAATCTGTAGCCTATCTGCAGTTTAAATATAAAAAATATTGCTATCAGCCTTCAAAAACCCATATTGGAGCTTTAAGTTTCAGTGTATTTTGGTTTTTTAACGTCTGTCTCCTGTCAGGTCCAACTTTGGTGATCACAGAATACTGTTGCTATGGCGACCTCCTCGATTTCCTGCGCAGGAAAAGACGTTCCTTCCTCAACTCCCAGATCCCTGATGGCTACTACCGCAACGTCTCCAACCAAAGCGAGCCTGCAAGGTGTGTGTGTGTGTATTCTGAATTGTGTCTTTGAAACTATAATTGGTTATCCATATCAAAATTCAATGCTTTTGTGTGTGTGTGTGTGTGTGTGTGTGTGTGTGTGTCCTGGCAGCAGAGAGGAGACTGGAACAGGATACATGCCCATGCGTCCCTCAGAGAAAGAAAGGTCCTCCCAGTCAGGTAGAAAATCTCTCACACTACATTTACCATCATGCATTTCACCAAGCCACAACTCACTCCTCATGAAGTCTATGTAAATCTGTGCTTCATTCAGTAAAGCGGACAATGTAACCTTCCTCTAGATGACGTAGACGAGCTGTCGCTGGATTCTGAGGATCTGCTCAGCTTTTCCTACCAGGTGGCCAAAGGAATGGAGTACATTACTTCCAAGAACGTAAGGCTTGCAAACTGCGTGTCGATTTGCATACGAGTGCTGTGTGTCACTCATTCACTGCAGGAACCGGTTCCAATGTCAATATTCATTTCCGTGTTTGTGTGTGTGTGTGTGTGCAGTGTATCCACAGGGACCTGGCAGCCAGAAACGTTCTGCTGACTCATGGCAGAGTGGCGAAGATCTGTGACTTTGGCCTGGCGCGAGACATCACTACTGACACCAACTATGTGCTGCGGGGAAACGTGAGTCTCTCTCCTTCCCTTCCCTCATTCCTTTCCTTCCTTCCTTCCTTCCTTCCTTCCTTCCTTCTCTCTCCGTACTGCAAACCAAGAGGGGAGGAAAAAAAGAGGAGGAGCACCACACACACTTTATCTGTTCTGTTGTCAGTCCAAATTGATCTTCATTGATGGATCCCAAGCTGTCCCATTCCAGCCCAGACCAGTTCACTACTGTTTCCTCTGTCGGAGTTTGATGATTTTTTTCACGTTCAGACCTTAAAAACGTATATTAAAAATAACCTGATGAATGTTTTAGCATTGAAACGTTGTTCTCAATAAAGACGCTCTAAATGTAAAGTTCAGTAGACAGTGTGGTCTTCACCTACGCACCTGTCACCTTGTATTCAGGTGTGCAAAAGCTCTACTGTTTAATACTATGTATGGACATGTGGGGGAATTTTGGAGATATAAGATGTGCTTTTTCTGATTGAGTGAATAATGAGGCATCATGGTCCCTGCTTCCTGCAGGCACGTCTGCCAGTCAAGTGGATGTCTCCAGAGAGCATCTTCGACTGCGTCTACACCTTCGAGAGCGACGTGTGGTCCTATGGCATCCTGCTGTGGGAGATCTTCTCTCTGGGTAAGCAGACAGTTAGAGCTGTGGCCTTACATCTGTGTCATCATCCATCTGATCTGACTCCCTATTAGAGCCTCTGACGATGATCCCCAGCAGTATCACTTAATGGGACAAGTCATATAGATTTAAGTAATGTGTAGCTCCAGAAAGTAGCATTTATTATTTATTCCCTACATGAGATATCTAGCATATCTACAAAATGATTGACAGGAAAATTGTATTATTGATAGCAACAAATAATGTTACTTTTTAAAGTATTACTAACTTAAGTCATTGGTTGGCAAAATGATGACACATACACTGACTGGATTCTCTGTATCTGAGATAGTGAATGCTAAACTTTAGATGATAATTAGATTTGATTTAGATATTTTTTTGATAGGATAGGATTTTTTAAAAATAAGGCATGATGATTTCTACAGATATCAAGATTTTAAGTGTGTATATAACCATATGTGTGTGTGTGTGTGTGTATGTGTGTGTTCCAGGTAACAGCCCATACCCTGGGATGCAAGTGGGCTCAGCATTTTATAGGATGATCCAGGAGGGCCACAGGATGAACAGGCCTGAATTTGCTCCTACCGAGATGTAAGTGTACATGTGTGTGTGTGTGTGCGTGTGTGTGTGTTCATGTTTTTTTGTGTGAGATCCTCTCTTTTATGATGATGGATATGCTCGACATAAATTCATAGTGCACCTCATAGTAAGCATCAAACAAAAAAGTGATAGGATGGGGTCTAAAAATCAAGCATAAATTCATACTTTTCTGTAAATATAATTTCTTATTTATATCAGTGGCTGTTTGCCTTATGATGATCGTGATGATACCTACCTTTTGATTAATATTACACTGGCTGTGTGTGTGTGTGTGTGTGCGCGCGTGCATACAAAACGGTTTGAGGTTTGTAGTATGTGTATAGTGGCCATGATGTTCCCCCATGTTTCATCTAATCTAATTAGTGCTGCAGGATTTTTCAAGCAGTTCATTCTGGTTGATGGAGCAGCAGTGCAGAAACGTCTCTGAAGGCTTCAGCTGTTTGTATCTCCAGTGTTTAATCACGGTCCCGTCTCTGCAGGTACGACATGATGCTGTCCTGCTGGAACCAGGACCCTGTGAAGAGGCCTCCCTTCAGGAAGCTGGTGGAGCGGACCGAGCTGCTGCTGTCAGAAAACACCAAGAACGTACGCATATGCAATCATTAATCAATGCTTTATCTGCACTATTTGTATACGAAAATTGTATAAGAATATTATCATTATAAGAATATTATCATGATTGATGATAAGAATATAATCAGGATTTTGTACTAGTATTGGTACTAGTACTAGTATAAACATCTGCCCATGTGTTTTCCTCCCAAAAAAATTCATTTCTATATGTGTGACTTGCAATGACTCAACTGATATATCATATTTTTAATCTTTACCTAATCAGGTAAATGGACAAAGAGTAGGCTACATTTATAATTACAGAAACAGCCTTGGAGAAAAGTTGCAGAGAGAGGGAGAGTTAGGCAAAAAACTAGAGGCTGTTTATTTGTAGCTGTTTTCATTTTTGAATGTCTACTTGAATTATGACTTAATAAAGAGTTTGAGAGTAGCATGATGGGCGTCTCACTGGATAACTTTTACAAAGTTTCCAGTCACTCTTCACAGTCAAATAAAGAACATATTCCAATCTTTAGGGACAAAAAAACAACAACATCCACATAAAAACTTCCATGTAATTGAAATGTGTGCTGTTCCTCCTCAGGTGTACCTGATGCTGAGCAATGCCCCTGTTCCTCCAGACCAGCAGAGGGCGCCATCGCGGAGGCTGAGCTCAGTCTGCAGCACCACAGCCCCCACCCAGCCTTTACTGCTCAGCACTGCAGACGTCTTCCTAGACTATGATACTGTGTGACGCACGCACACGCACACACACACACACACACACACAGTGCTATGAAACACGCAACCCCTACCTCCCTGATCATTCTCTCCATTTACCACACAAACGAAAAGAGCCAAGATTAAACTGCAAACTACTAAAAACATGTTCTCTCCCTCACTCACACACACACGCACTGGCCTCTATCTTATCTCCCCATTGGCGTAATGATCTCTGTGGTAGGTATTTCAGGTGCATGTCTATATAAAGCTATATAAAGCCTCCATCCATCTCGGCCCACCATCAGATGTAACGTTACCCATCAGCAGCGGGGAGGGGCTTTGGCTCGCAGCGGGCGACAGATTATATCTTAAGAAGCTTTGGGGAAAACACAAACAACAAGATAGGCGCTGATGGGAGTGAGCACCTGACCTTGGGAGGTGATACTGGATCGGGGGAACGGATGAGCAGAGAGGAGCACTATGCAATGTCAAGAACAGACTGTGACTGTTCTTTGTATTGTATTTGTCTCCTGTTTTAAAAAAAACCAAAACACTGTAGACCAGGTAGTGACATCTTTAATTCACCGCAACATTCACCGGATTTACAAATTCCTATTCTGAGAGATTGTCAGTCAGCCTAACCTTCAAATTGTTTTTAATAGGCCTTGAAAATGAAAAAGACGATTCAGAGCTACCTTCTGGTGCTGTATGTCTCTTTGAAGTGTACTGCATATGAGCCATATCAAAGTGGCATGCAACTGATGACACTAGTGATACACAAGTGAAGCCATAAGAGACGAAAACAGCGATGCTCACCTGTGCGTTGTAGCTTTGGACACTGTGACTTACAAAAGACTAACTAGTGCATTGCTGTATGGATCGTAGCGGTAGCTTTAGAATAGTCCTCTATGTTTAGCAGAGGCATCGGCCAGGCTTTTAGGACTGTTTGTGTGCTCTTTTTACTTGTTTTTTTTTTTGTTTTTTGGTCAAACATGTATGCAATGTAAATACATTATAGATGTGCCTTTAGGGGTTGTCTGAAAATGCTGGATGCATTTGATTTTGGTTGTCACACAGTAACTGCTGGGAGGGCAGCCATCATAGGAATGTACTGTATGTGCAAAGGAGCTTCTGCAAGATACACTGTTTAAGGTTTTGGGGTTTATGCAGTTTTGATACAGTTGGTTGACTTGTAATAAAGAACGTACCTGTGATGGTAAAACTTACTGGATAGCGTGTTCTTTCTGTGTTTGAGAGTCTATCCCATTTAGCCATTCCTGTGAAAGAGAAACCAAAACACCACAACAGAAGTACAGAAAGCGTTTATCATGTATAATATTTGCAATTGGTTTTATTTTCAAATTGACCAAGAGGGGGAGAGGGGGTTATAATAATCGCAAACATTTTTGCTTCAAAATATTCATTATTACATTTGACTTTGGGGTAGATAAAGGAGCACAGTTCATGAGCAGAAGAAGGGATATACATACATACATACAGTACAGGTAGGCATAGCACCGTTTCACACTGAATACTGGTGTTGTTAACCTTGTGTATGTGTAGAGTATTATACTAGAACTAGGATTCTTAAGAACCAAATTGTGTAGTGGATAGGTGATCTGTGTGTCTATATGAAGGGGGGCTCGCTGTCCTGTCAATGGCATTCCGTTCCAAATATCCTACACCTCGATTTCAACAGTTTCTCAGACCAGAAAGTTATTGTAATGTTTCAAAAACAAACACGATAGAACAGGTTTGTCATACTGGTGAAACATTCAGATGTTCCTAAGAACTTCTACAAATGCAAAGCCACTAAATGAGGTTGAATTCTAGGTTCTATATGTGGATCCTTGCAGTGAGAAACATGATTTCTTTTACACCCCTTGCTTTCCTTCATCACAAAGCCTGTCAAAGGTTCCTCTTTTTCTATAATCAACAGTTACAACATCCATTAGTCTCTTTAAAACACCTTTACATTCTTTGGGCTGGGTATCAGTGACACATACTCAAACTACAAACATTTCAACATTACCCTTTAGGGCGATGCCTCAAACACAAACTACAGACAAGAGGATCTGAATTTGCTAAGCGATGGGTGGAAGACCTGGATCAAACAGTAAGCTCCTCGTTGTACTACCCCTCTACCATTCCTTGTTTGTGAATAGATCCCAGGAGAACAGTCTTCATTTTAATCCTGCCAAGTCACACTACATGCTAATCTAAATTTACCACTCAAGATGCATCTCAGAGGGTTACTATTTGAACCTGGTATGATGTGTAATTACTGTGGTAAATGTTTTTTGAGCAGAGTTTGTCACTGGAAAACAAGACGGCGCCCATTTTGTTTTGAGTCTGACAGGTGACCAATGCTCTGCATTGCTAAACATCCATTCAACTCCAGTCATACATCCACTTCCATATGAAAATAAAATGGGTTACAGTGATTCATATCATGCATACAAATTCTCACTCACACAAACATGTATTCAAGTGGAGCTGTCCCACACCTGGGCTTTCAGAATACTCAACCAGAGAGGAAGTTTCTTGAATATTACAATTATTTCTTTTTACTGCAACGCAAGAACTGATTGGCTATCGCCAGGGGAAACCAATACTGACCCCCCCGAGTGATACAAGAAGTAAAATCGAGGAGACACAAAATTCGCACCTAGTGCAAGCACACACACACCCACGCACACACACTCTACTACACTCTAAGACAAGACAACACATTCTAAACACTCCTTTTCCAACCATTACACTTCCTCCAATCCAAGGCTTTTCTGTTTGATATGGCTTACAACTGTAGTACATGGGTTGAGCCCAATTCCATTTCTACTCTGAAATTAAAATGGACCGGGGCCCAGCCCTGGTTTATGTTTCAACTGCTGTTTGAGAACTGAGTGACAACTGAACTGAACTGCATGATGGCTACTGAGGCCTAGGAAGAGAAAGAAGGATGAGACACTGATGATACAAGAGACCATGAAACATTTACTTGAAATGCAGGTTAACTAGTCAAGTCAGTCTATTGCCATCTGGGTCAAAGTTGAAAAGGGTTCCCTCTATTTCTTACAGTAATTCAAGAGAAAAACAACATATTTTGGTTCTTCTCTGGGGAGACTTTCCCCTCCAAACTGTTGTAATAGAGAAACAACAAGGAAGACTGAGAAATCTGGGTCAAACGTGACTCAGCTACCACACCCTTTATGATTATTCCTCCTTCCTATTCCTGTGGTCTTTGCAGCATCACTGTCTAATCCTTCCTGGTCTGGTTCCAGACTGAGGCAGAAGCAAAACTTTCCACATTCCTGAGAATACAAGTACCATCCAGCAAACTCCAAATCCTTACTAAGTCAATTATTGTAAGACACAAGGGGCAACACACACACATATACCACGTACACACTCATGCTCACTCAACACACACACTAGCACACAGAATCACACACGGAGATTACAAATAACTAGGTCTCGATAGTGATTTACTGTACACAACCACATCAAGTGCTAAAATATCATGGGAGTTGAAGATATACTGTTTGTTACGTATAGGGCTCTGATTTTAAAAAATAATCCCTACTATATACACACGCATGAACTTCATTAAGGGTAATATCTTCTTGGAAAATATATACGCCTTTGAATAGCCTGTTCAAAAAAAAAAAAAAAAATCAATTGACTATAATGTTATTGGCACTTGGAATCACTAAACCCGTTGCACGTACAGTGATCATCCTGCAAAGAATTAAGTTAAACTGTATCTAGTTTCTTGTCGAACATGATTTGTACTTACAAAGTTAAAAAGAGCCATTTTTGTCTCAGAGACACAGTGTTGAAAAACACAACTTCCACAAAAACCCAAGCCCAATCATTTTTAAAACAAACTCTTGACAGAACTTTAAAGCCTTATTCTGGACTTTTAGAGAAGGGGGAGATAGGGGTCTGAGGGAGCACCGTTTTCGCTCCATCTTTGACCAGAAAACACTAGAAGAAAGTAAAAAGTCATTTTTCAAAAGCGACTAATAAAAGCTTACACAGTTATTCTTTCCATGCAATCATATAAAATACTACATTTCTGTTTTCCTGTTAGGCTATATTGGATATTTACAAGTTTTTATCATACAGTAAATCTGTACAAGACCAGTCCGTTTTGACACACCTTTGAAAGAGTCTCTCATTACCGTGGCGATAAGGTGTTCTCTGGAGTTTTGTCAGGTTTCCACGGAGACCGGAGTTCACACACAGCTCCGCCACTGCTAAGGGAAAGGGGGATTCTAATCCATCCTGTTGCCATGGTGACACGAGTTCCTTGTGGGCTCAAAGGCTTTCCTCTTTTCTATGATTAATTTCTTTCAGATGGAAAAAGGGAGGACAACAATGTGGGGAGATGGAAGTTTGCGACGACCACGCAACCAAAACAAATCCATGTATCGATCCTTTTCGACTTTAAGTTTTGGTGACGTCCCTCCCAGAGTTTTCTGACGTCTTTCCCCAGACCTTACTGTGGCTGGCTGCTGACACTGTCAGTCCTGTGTGAGGATGAGGCTTTCTGCTGTTTCTGGGGCTGGGGTTTCAGCTGCTGCTGGTGCCTCTGGTGGTGAGATTGTTGTTGCTGTTGTTGCTGTTGTTGCCTTTGCTGTTGCTGCTGTTGCTGTGGTTGCTGTTGTTGGTGCGTTGCCTGGGTGAAGGTGCCCTGTTGTTGGAGTGGGAAAGCCGCCTGCAGGATCAGCTGGGTGGACTGGTTACCATGGAGGAGGCGGGTGCCCTGACAGTGCAATAGTGTAACAATAATAAGAAAACTAAGCAACGAAGAGTCGTCATTCTCATTCTTTAAAGTAAATATAAAAAAAAAAAAAAATTAAAAGTTCAGCCTGTGAGTGTTGCTTACAACCACTAGATTCTGGAATACTAGTTGCTTTTGCTTTGCTTTTTTCAAGATTACTCACTGCAGCACTGCAGACAACAGTAATTTTCAACACAAAGCATAGGAATTATATGGCATCTTGACAAAATGCACTGCTAGGCCTACATCTGTTTGAATCCATGACATTTGCAGCCCTCTATTGTTACCTGTAGGAACTGTTGCTGTTGCTGCTGCCCCTGCTGGCCACTCTGGGCCACTACAGCTGTCTGGTTTTGGGCATCGGGCTGAGCTTGGGGCGGTTGGGCCGGTTGCAGGGTCAGGGTCTGGGTCTGCCCCCCCTGCTGAAGGAACAGTGGAGTTAACAGGTAACTAAAAGGGATACATTACACTCAAAACAAGTGAGTTAAACTAGGAATGAAGATTAACTCAGCACTAAGATGTTTCTGAGAATCCCTGTGTAGGATATCTACTGCTGTCAGAGTGGTATGCATCTCATTATAACAGTTTTATTACTGTCCTCTATGCATCTGGATTCTCTGGGAATCCACTTTTTCAAAATAGTTCTGGATTGGAAAGAGAAATTAAAAGGGATGCCAGTTATTGTAAAGACTGATGTAACAAAATTTAACCTATGAAATTTAATCTATGACTAACCTATTAGCCTATCTTTTTTTATTTAGTCCTTATGTTTCAAGGACTTGGTGAGGCTTAAGCAACATAAAGTAACAAATAACTTGTTTATGTTTAAAATGTCTAGAATAATTTAGGGGTCCAATTTGACCTTTCTGGAACCTGCCTTCAGACCTAGACTTTAAAAAACACTGCCTTGTTATCTACCTTCGATGGTTTTCTCTTGTCTGTTATCATTAATTTGCCTTCCCAATTATCAACATCAGTATCAAATATCTTATTATAATATATATAATAAAATCAAAGACTTAATTTATCTAAGGAAGATTTGCTGCGCAAGTAAGCCACCCTTCATATTCCTACACACAGTCCTACACACATTCTCACCCGGGGGCTGCCCAGTACAAGTGCAATCTGTTGGCACTGAGCAGCTGGGGTTTAGGTGCCTCACACATGGGCACCCTGAACGTAGTACTGAATGGGCCCTACTCCGAATGGTGTTTATCCCTCATCTTAGGTTGATATGGCTTCATTAGTTTCCTCTATGACTCACAGAGCCTTTCTCTTACCTGTTGCCCTCCGAAGGGGTTGTACACCACCTGTCCCATGAACATGGAGGTGGGCACCATGACTGCACCACACGCCATTGGAGCCGTCACCAGTTTAGTCACCAGCTGCTGCCCTGCTGGGAAACTGGAGAGAGGAGAATGGAGGGGGTGGGGGGGTGGGGGTGGGAAAGAAGAATGAATAAAAGGGAAGAAAAAAATTAATTGGGATTATTGTGTGCATGAATTAAAATCCATTTACTACCATCTGAACAGTATGACTTCAGAAGGGAATTCTGAGTGCTAAGAGGCAGTGGTATGCTCATTTAGAGTTGGCATATTTGTATGTTTGTGTGCCTGCAGATCTCTCGTGCATTTTATGAAAGGGTGAGTGTCAGGTGTGTTTGTCGTCTCCCTACCGGATCTGACGGTCCTGTGTGAAGGTGGCCACGGTTGTGCCTTGCTGTGTGTTGCTCTGCGGTAGGCTGGTGCTGATCTGCAGCAGGTTGGGCTGTCCTGGCTGGGAAATCATCATGGTGTTGGTGGTGTAGAGCGGGGCAGATACTGAGCCCTGGGACTGGGGCTGAGCCTGGGGCGGCTGCTGGGGCTGGCGCTGGGGCTACAGAGTGGCAATGTGGGAAAAAGAAAAGAACGGTGGCATTAATTCCTTCAAATGAACAGAGCAGACTGAATAAGGGCCTGTTCACACAATTCATGTGTGCTGCCTCAACTGAATTTTTTGCTGATTAAAACAAAAAAACAGGTCAGTAACACATACTTTGTTTCCATGGCAACTAGCTGCAGTAGCTGCCACTATCAGCAAACAGTGTGTGTGTGTCTAACTCTTACAGCAATTACCACAAACTCCGATCACAGCTTAAGATAATGTAAACGGAGCATAAACCCATCTGAGATGTTATAGATTGACACAAAGAGAGTAAATAAATTACATGGGAATAGTAGATAGGAGTAAATAAGAGTTTTAAAATCTTTTACAACCTATGATCTAAACGGAGTAACTCCAGTATCACCGTGGGACTCTTTTCTAGTACAATTGTAGTTCAGCTGTATACTCGTCTGACGGGTTACGACCAGAAACCCCCCTGTGACCCAAAGATACATTTGTTTTATAAATAAAATGGTTCAAAACAGCATTGAATGTGCTATAAAACTGTTTTAACAGGGTAGGTATTGGCCTTTTAGGGACTGGTGGTTTGCTCTTGAATACCTCAATTGATGTGTAGGTGGAAGACACAGTACAACTGCTAAATATTGACAGAACAATATGGACTAACCCTCAAAAGTTTTGTGAACATCTCCAATTATTAGGCTTAATTATTTGGATAAGTTGGATACCTGCTTGAACTACTGACCTGTTTTCCTATTTTGTTTTATATTTTTTTTAACATTTGTTTATATTTATATCTGTACATGGTATGGCTTGCAATGGAAAACAGTCTTTGCTAAATCTAAGGCTCACATGAATGTATATCTTGACCATCTTAAATAAATAAGATGAAAACAGCTTTGTGTGTAATTGGCAAGTGTGTTTGCGTTTTGTTTGCACATGTTCAGGTTCAACAGGTTTTCCTTGGGGTGACGTTAGTGCTGAGACTTTGGGATCGTTGTGAGTATTCTATGAAGTCTTTCACACATGACTATGCTCACACAGCATGCCCTGTGGCTCTTCGTGTCATCTGAATGTGGGGGTTAAACTGAACAACTTCATAGGAACACTGCTTGTTTTGTGTGGTTAGAGACATTCTCTAGCAAAATGTGACCAACAGTGTCAAAAGGCAATTCACACAGGATTAGTATTATCAGAGGACTTCTGTCTTCACCAAAATATGGTAATTTGTGCTGGAATTTTTACTTGACAAATTACATACAAGGCAGATTTGCCGAGGATTAAAATCAATGATCATCTCAATTATTACAAATCACTGAACGTCCCCGGATAATATTAGTCCTGTGTGAATAGGGCTAAACTCTGTTCTTACACCAATTCCAAGACAGTAAACCAAGGCAATATGCAGAGACGTTGTGGCCCAATCAAAAGAGCAGTGAACTTGAACAAACATAGGAGCGTCTACATGGGCTGTGTGTGTGTGTGAGGGAGGGGGGGGGGGGGGGGGGGGGGGGCCCACCTGTGTGAGGGTGTTGGTCTGCTGCTGTAAGCTCTGCTGAGGGGGTGGAGCCTGCTGCTGGATGGTGAGCTGCTGAGTTCCTGAATGGACTGTGTTTATGGCTGTCTGCTGCACCTGGTTGGTCAGAGTAGTTGTCTGCTGGACCGACCCCACCTGAGGCAGCTGGACATTCATCGCGCCGCCCGGCTGCTGCACGAACATCTGTCGCCATGGAGACAGCAACCGTCAAGCCACAGTGGTCTGTGTGTCTATGTTTGCATCCAATGCAGTGATTGGCAGTGCCACCCTGCTGCCCAGATGACTATCCCGTGTGTGCGTATGCGTATGCGTGTGTCCGCAATGCCCTCTCCTACCTGTATGCCCTGTCCCTGGACTCTCTGCAGCTGCTCCTGGATTTGTCTGAGCTCATCCTGCTGCCGCTGGATGTTGGCCTGGATCATCCTGGTCCTCTGCTCCAGCTGCTCCTTTAGGTGCTGCATGGCGTTCACCTGGGCCGAGAACTCCATCACTGGCTGTGGGTGGAGGGATAAGAAACAAGTCAGAGCAATGCTTCACTCTGGTATACCATTTGGAGTTTTCAGTACTTATATCCTCATTTGTCTTCTTGAACAGTCACCATTTTACAGTTTTCCGGTGTTCTGGCGTCACTTTTTGAAGTGGTAATGATTATGCCTGTTAATTTGTCGAGTAGCAACTTAGCAACTAAGTGAGCTGAAAAAATGGCCCAAATGCCATGCGTGAATTCAAACTGCAGGAGGCAGGTAAGGCCAGAGGTTGATGGCTAACAGTCATACCAGTTAAGCATTTTGAAAAATCAAAAAGCTGTACAAATGAAATGTCACATTAAAACTCACCTTTATTGGTGAATAATAATTAGATTTTTCCCCCAAAACATAATAGGCCTTGCAAGTAAATCATTAAAAAGGCTAAACAAAATAATATTTAATTGAGGCCCAATGCCCATGTGTTTTCAGACTAAGAATGAATTAATTTTGCTTTCTCTAACCTTAAAAAAGTAAAAGAAGCAAACCAAATGCTCTCTGGCTTCAAGTAAACAGACTTGCACCTCCTTGGCTCTAAGTACGCAGATCTGCATCTGAATGAGCTGCTGAATGCCTAAACATGTCTGCAACACTCACCTCCCTAAATGTGCAAATGGATACAGTTTCCAACAGTTACAACAGAGTAAAAAGAATAACAGTCATGTGATCCTCCTATCAGAGCCTTTTCAAGAGGCTCCATTTCCTTTGGCAAAGTTTTAAATGGGTTGATGAGGTCGCTAGAGAGGGGCCTTTAATCCGTATGTGAATGGTGAGAAATGAACACCACAAACTCCTCGACTAAGGACACTTGGAAAGTTATAATGTAATGAAATGATCCGATAATTGGTTTAGCAAACATAGAAATACCAGAATAAACAAGTCTGGCACCACTGGATTGGATTTTCACCTGTACGTTTGTTTGTAGCTGCTGTGGTTGTTGTTGTTGCTGCTGCTGCTGCTGCTGCTGCTGCTGTTGGTTGATCATGCCTGGGGTTACACTCTGCCCTGTGGTCTGCGAGCTCATAGACTACAAATGTAGAGATGAAAAAAATTAAATGAGTGCTGGAGAATTATGGGTACTGCAGTGCATGGCTTTGTTATATTACATTTCCTTGACCACATTGTGTTATAAAACAGCACTGAGTGGAGAAAATGCATCTGTCTGCATTCATGGTCACAAAAAACAGCTCATTTTAGGACCTGTCAAAACAGGAAGGTATGGTTTTCTAAGTGTTGCCATTTTGGCCAATCAAGTCTCACCTGGCTGCTGATGGATGAGCGACGCTGCGATGTCATCTCCATGGTGGAGGCCAGTGACTGCCGGGGGGGTGTGGCCGTGTCCATATGTAGCTTGGAGGCTGTTGCAATAGAAACAGAATTAACAATGAGTCAAAGTCTTATTCAGTCCCCACTGACTATCATATCAGCTTACTGCAAGGCTTAGTCATCCTATTCAGCTGCAGTGCTGATGTACCATTGATCCCTCTCTAGTGTATGTGTCAGGGTGTATCTGTTTAGTAGTAAGCGTATGCATGTATATACAACTGCCTGCGTGTGAATGTCCTTACAAGTGCAAGTGTTGTCAGAGACATGCGATGAGGACTTGCGGGAACTGCGTGAGGATGTTGAGGCTGTTCGGCTGTGGTCAAAGCGCTCCAGCGCCTCCTTCAGGCTGGACGTGTTCAGTTGGGACTCCGAACCAGAGTCCTGGCTCTGAAAACACCCAAGTAGAGGAGAAACAAGACACTTGATAGTTGATTCCTTTTAAAAGAAGTTGTTACGGCAAAAGAAAAACTGGATTAATGTGACAAAGAGGTCAACAGCTTCCTTTCTAATATTCTCAAATCTGTAGGTGAATTCCATGCATAGTTTAAATTATGATACATAACTATCTATTGCACTTTTCTTGATTAAATCATTGACTAAAAGCAGAGCCCCATTAGTTTAGATAAGGTCAGAGAACATCATTGATTATCAGATTTCCATACAGTGCAACAAATAAGATACAGTATGTCAATAGGCAGTAGTGACTCATTGAGAAAAAAATGGGAGGAAAAATAAGCTATTTCTAGACAGCTCTAAGAAGCTCAGTGTCATATGCTCACTGTAATTTTTGTCTTTTATTCAGTTCACAATGTGGAGCTGTTATACAACAAATCTACAAGCCCAAACACTTGAGTCTTTTTTTGTTATTCCTCTTGTACACATGACAATTAAGTGACACACATGACAAGTGTGTGACAATTTCTTAGTTTACTGGGATTATGCATTTGTGCAAACAAATGAGTGCATAGTGTACAACCTTTCTTGTAGCCATTTCTCACCTTATCCACATTGACCTCTGGGGTAGACTCTTCGATGCCCAGCTCTCTGCGCTGTTCTGCCCTCACCTCTGCATAGCTAGAGACAGCGTTGGGGATGAGAGAGACAACTGGTGAGTGAGTGAGTGAGTGAGTGAGAGGGTGTGCATGAGGGTGGATGAGAGGTGCAAAGACAATTCAGAAATGTCTTGAAGGGGTCACCAGCAAATAGATCAATAGAAGACTCTTAACAATGGTCTGAAGTGTGTATCAGCAAATGGTACAGAAGAATGGAGAGATAAGAGAGAATATTCGGCTGGTGGTACCTGACAACTGTGTGTGTACAGACAATAAACTCGGGCCGGGAGTTCCACTGGTGGTAGGTGATGTAGTAGTGTGTCTGGAGCCAGATCCACTGTTGACCCTTCGTCAGGAAACGGTAGTAGCATGACTTCCCTTTACCATACTGCATCACTGGACAGGAGAGACGGAGGGAGACAAGCAGAACAGAGTGGTTGTAATCAATAAGCAGAAAAAGGAGATCTTACAATGAATATTCTTGAGTGAATGTGTGCGCCCGTGCGAGACTCACAGTGTTCATGACACTTGGCTAGTGTCTCTAGGTCGTCCACATGGTAATAGTCATACCCTGATGTTCCCAGAACCTCAAAAGGCAGGTAGCCTATGATTGGTGGAGCTCTGAAAGGAGACAATGGCATCGTTATCTATCACACTGATGCAAAAAAAAAAAAAGGAAGGTAAGCTTCACATAGAGCTGGAACTCAAACATCAATAGTGGCGACCCACACCAAGTCAGATGCTCTTGGGCTTTCTTTAAAATGAGGCAGCTCAGATGTTAATATGTCATTGAAATGTCTCATAAATGTTGCTAGGAACAACGCACAATTAAATATCTGTGTGTGTGTGTGTGTGTGTGTTCACCTGTGGTCTAAGAAGAGGAACTTCCACTCTAGACTGTGTCTGGAGGTGAACTCTTCATTGGGCTCCTCCACTGTACACATCTCCTATGAACATGACAAAAAATATACATATTTAGGGTTAAACACACACATTCCAAAAGGGACACTATGTTTTAAGTGTATTCTGTTATAGACGTGTATGCTTCTGTGTGGTAGTTGTATTTACTAACAGCAAGGTAAATAATAAATAATAATATTAATAAATGACTTGATTGAGTTGATTTTACTCAAGTGTGTGTGCATGTGTGTATAGTACCTTGATAAACTGAGGCTTGGCCAGCCGGACAGTAGCTACAAAGCAGACCTGGTCATCGAAGGCAGGCTGTAGCGACCGCTGTAGCACCCCTGCCAGACCGTTCCTTGTCACGTTGGGAACTACACAGCAGAGAACAGAATAACTGAAGAGATGTTTTGCATTCAAGGACTTGAATGACCCACTATGTGGGTCAAGGAATGTGCACAATGTGTTTGTGTGTGGCTCAGTCGATAGGGCACGAAGTGAGCGCTACCAAGGTTAGTGTTTGATTGTGATTTATGACACAGATTCTTAAAATTGTATTATAAGGCACTTTGAAAAGTGTCCATCAAATGGTGAGCCATGTTTAAATATTATGCCTCGAATCTTAAAACTATTATCTATTTATAAAACCAATAGTGCAGGTCTGTTCTGATTGGCTAAGTCACGTTCAAAGCCATTGTTAAATACCCAATAAATACACAAATGTGACTGCATAACAGTTTACTGAAATAACTGAAAATAACAACTCATACCACTACTTATGTGTTTTTGTTTAGTTGCTGTTCAAGGTATGGTATTATATGGCATAAAAATGAAAGATTGACTTGAAATACAGAGAGTTCCGTTTCACTTTTGTGGCTAACAATTGCAGTCACTCATGGCAAAAAGCTTCATTAAAAAATAGTAGTGCCACTGACATCAATGAATGTTGTTATTTAAATGGCTTACCATTGTTGAGTGACTTGAAGTTGCCAATGAATTTAACATATTCATATACAGGGGGCTCTTTGGGGTCAATGGTCCCTCGCAGCATGTGACAGCAGAACTCCATCTGGTTCTTACCTGGAGACAAAAGCAAGCAAAAAACATTATTTACTACAGGATACGAATATTGGCATCTGGCAAAAAAATAAATAAGATAGCTCAGAGCTACAACTATATCTACTGCATTGTTTTCCAACAGGCAAAAGATAGATATAACAGCAATTACTTTCTAAGTGATTTAGTTGTGATGAACATTGGCACATTTTGGCAAAAAGTAGTACGATTTTGTTTGGATGCTATGTGAACAGAAACTAGAATGGTGTGATATGATTGGCGCCTGTGCATTTAACAGCAGCCATTATAAAGAGGGATATCATTATCATTTTCCATGAATTTCAATGCTATTCTTATTTCCTTGGACAGTCTGATCTCCATTACTGGATAATGGATATTTACTTATAATCTCTAAACTTGAAAATAGTTTTTGTTTGACGAGACTTGCCTCAGATTGGACAGGTTGGGAACAAATATGGTTTTCTAGTTCAGTAATATCTAATTTTATTTGGGTGTTAACGCCCAAACACACATTTTCATGAATCCACAAAATCATATAATAGCTCCAAGCTGTGCATCTTGATGATGTTAAATGAATGGTATGAATGGTATTCCCCTTTACACACCCTTCAGTTATGAAGGATTTGCACCTTTTTTGTAAAGGGTGACCTATCAGTCTTACATACAAACACACAACATGGTATGATATGATTGGATGATGTCTAATACAGCAGCCAGTATGGTGCAATATGACTGGGTGGTACTAACTCTTTAGGTAGTCGGAGCCAAGGCTCTCTTGGTCGGTGGGGTGTGTGGACAGAGCCTTGTACACTTCGGAGTGTTCCCCAAGTGGCAGGAAGTTTAACAGGTTCTGGTCCACCAAGTCCGCCTGGAGGACACGCACACGCACAAAATTTGAATGACATGCCAAATCATTGTTCAGTACACAAACGACATACTGAAATGTTTAATCTTAACCACACAAAAATCCTGTCAAAACCTGTTCTACAACACAATAACAATACAACACAACAGATGACTAATCCATGCCAAATGAGGGAAAGAATCACTCACCGGTAGGTGCTCTAGCAGTGAGGTGACGCTCTCAGAGACGTATAGGATGTTCCCATCGGTCATTATTGCTATAAAGAACCCATCCAGAGCCTGATAACACAACACAACACAACACAACAGAAAACATTTAAATATTGGTCTCTAGCAATAGAATAAGTAATAATTGCAGGCTGCTATCAATTTCATTTTTGTAAATTCAGGAGCTATTTAAAATGGTGATTCAAAAGAAAATAAAAAAATCTATATGATGCAGCTTTTTTCTTATATGTACAGATGAAATTCCGATCCAATTGGATGTATTGAATCGGAATTGATTGCAACCATGGTCATGAAAAACACAACATAGCAGTAACATTAACAGTGGACATAGCACCAGTGTTGTCACCTAACAGACAGGAAGACAACATAAAATGCGATATTCCTGACCTCCAGCATGAGCTGGGTGAACTCCTCATTGCTAAGAAATGGAGGCTTCCAGTCCTGCCTGATTTCACTGGACTCCGACTGGGCTGCAATCTCTGAAGGAGGACAGGAGAGAAAGCACGTGGAAATTAAGTTCAATTCTATTTTACTGTTATTCCACCTTACACACAAGTGCACAGCTGAAGGTCACAGCACATTTCAAAAAGAGTAAAAGAGAAAATAAAATACAACACAGACAGTAAGACAACATAGCGCAAGAATGCAATGGAAGTACACGGTAGACTCAGCAAAAACGAGACAGTAAAATATATATAATAGTATAAGTGACTGTTGAACGGATATTCAAGTATTTCATAATCCCAGTATTCAGATCGTAATCAGCAGGGATTACGAGGCGTATGGGAGTGCAGGATGTAGATATAAAGTGACTAAGGCATTGAATTCATTAGTATCACAACAGCGTCCGGGATGTAGGTATAAAGTGACTAGGGCACAGAAATCCAGTAAGGCAGTATTAACAGTCACAGTTAATAATCACCGGTAAGCAGTAAAGAGGCAAACACTAATTTACAGTCTGTATAAATTAATATTATAACGGTTGTAACTCAATAAAAAGTGTAATAAAAACAGGAAGCTCCTGTTCCCTTTTACAAGCTCTAGTACTGACGAGAGTAAACAAGCACACAAAACAGTGCACAACATGGCAAACCTAAATATAGCCTAACCATAACCCTCTGTGAAGTATTTAACCTAAACACAGGACGTGAGGTAAGGAGGATGGCAAGTCCTGACCTTTGTGTTTACACAGGAAGTCGATGCTTTTCTGCAGGATGGTGGACTTGTCCATCTTCCTGGTGTTGCCTGGCAACATCGTGCCAAGTTCCTTGATGAGGACATTGAACTGGTCTCTCCGTTTCTTCTCAGACTTGTTGCGGGACACACTGCAATTCATATCACAGTATAATTTCATTCCAAGTTTTATTATGCAGTTATATTTTTCAGCACACTGTTAATACAGACAGACAGAATGAACGTTCCCTCTTCTGTGTTTTGTCCAGACAGTCTTGTTTTGACATTCACAGAGCAAACCGCCAGCGTTAAAAGTGAGCAGATGTAAACTGTTTGTCATGTGACTCTGCAAACAATGTAAAATATGCTGCATTGACAGTCTGGACAGTATGGCTGGTGTGTATGGCATGTGATAGATTCCATATATAAGATATATATGGATATACTATCACCAGCTAAAGAGTTTCCACACTCGTTTTCAAGTGTGTGTGTGTTGGTTAATTAAACAGGAGTAGAATCTGGGCAAGAGATAAATCCCTGTCACACCTTATTACTTTTTAGGATAAGGATGATGATTGATGAACCAAGCACATACTGCAATTAACATCAGTCAAGTGTTCGTCTATATGTCTAGCTCACCGTTTTGCTTTGTCCTTTTCATCTTCTTCCATCAACCCATCAAAGATGCTACAATCATCCCTATGAAAGGAGAGACAGAGACAAATATTTACACACAGTATTTCCCAACTCGCTCTGTGTTTGTTTGTGTGTGTATGTGTGTGGGGAGGTGTGTGTATGTCTGTGTGTACACGTTTGTTGGCAGCTTGAAAGCAGATATGCATCGTTAATAATAGCTAATGACGGAAGTTGGCTAATGAGAGGATTCCTACATGCCAGGAGCAGGTTTATTTTTGGGTCACACAAAAAAACAGAGAGAGAGAGAGAGAGAGAAAGAATGTGTTGTGCTTGGCAGAAAGCTTACGAGTATATTGGTGACACTGGGCGTGTTCTTAGGATATGTATGAGGTTTCGACTAATATGGGCTTTTGAAGGCCAATACCAATACTGACATTTTGTACGGACGCTGGCAATATTTTGTGATCTGTAGTTGTGTTCAATATCTTTAAATCTGACAATTTTCATTCCCAAAATATTACAAGAAGTCAGTGTTTCCCGAAGAATTTCATGTTTAACAAGGTGGAAAAGCCTCTGAAACTGCATTTAGCAGACCATGGGACACTAACACTCCATTGAAAGCCAGACTAATGGAGGCACGGTGAGGCAGGTTTTACAGACTCCAACACCAGAAACTGTTAAGTAAAATTAAAACACTCCCACACCGCATTGGAATGTTTTCTCTGGTCAGCCAACTGATATAAAAATAATAGTAATGATAATTAAAACATATTCTCTAACTGCGGTTAGGGAGGAACCTCCATCATATCTGCGATGGACGACACTGACTGGCCAATACATGATTTTAATAAAACACCAATATCAGCTTCATATAGTCGGCAACCGTTACATCAGTCTAACCCTCATCTATACATGTATCGTGAGTGTGTATGTACTCTATAATGTACTCTATAGTGTGTGTGTGTGTGTGTGTGTGTGTGTGTGTGTGTGGTAGCATACCCTATGCTAGATGTCATGGTGGCTGTTGATCAGGGCTGTAGCTGCAGTGACTGGCTCTTTAGGCGTGAGGTAGGCATTTGGAAGCGCACCTGGACCGAAAGAAAAACAAACATCACTGTATTAGTCACTCTCACTCCCAACACATTCACAACCAACACATTCACAAATGCATGCATGCACACACAGATACACACGTCTTGACAGACAGGTTAACTGATCCAGCTCCAGTAACGAAATGTCGGAATAGGCCGAGCTATGTTTTTAAAATTATGTAGAGTTGACGGAAAATCCTTGTTGATACATACAATAAAAACATTTAATGTTTTGCCCAGTATTTCATTGTACAACACTAGTCAGGATTATCTGCATTCCCAACTGACGTTCTATGGTAATTCCTTATATACTGCATGGGATCAGATTTTAGTGAGGATTGGACTAAATTCTGAATCATAACACAGATGTCTCAATTGATGTGAGGACCATATTATTTGTCAAAGAATCATAGGTTAAAGTGAGCACAGTAAATTGACAATATTTAATGAGCAGTCAAAAATAGGTCTACATATAGGGTAATCAGATTTAACCAATTAAAAGACAGAAGGTCTGCATGGCAAAACCTCAAATTATTTCATAAGCTAATTTGAGCCCAGCACAGCGGTGTGTGTGTGTGTGTGTGTGTTCGTTTCTCACCTCACTGCAGCTTATGCGCGCGGTCAGTTCCTCGTCTTCGGGGTCAAAGCTGACTCTAGGGTCAAAAATGATGTTGAGGTCATTGGGGTCGTGAAGGGGCACCAGACCATGGGCAGAACATGGTGGTCAAGCAAACCTGCGGGAGAAGCCAGAGCAGAAAACTGGGGTCACCAGGGGTCATCAGGTAAGTTGGGAGTGTAACTTTAATGGGGTCAGCGGGGGAAATTCTTGACCATTTGGATGAGAGAGCAAGCAGTCCAGGTTTGCCAAAAGCTGGAAGAATTTTAAAAAGTCTTATACAGGAAAACTTCTAACTTTTTGCCTTAACACCAGAAAAAATGTATCTGCCAAGAATAATTTTTACTGGCCAAAAAAATCAATATACATTGTTCATAGAAATCTGTTACCCTTCCCATTTTCAGTGCTATTTCATGTATAGAACCAGATAGAAGTTTGTAATTCATGTTATTCATGTAATTCAAGTGCAGCAGAACTCAATATAACCAATGCATTCAAATGTTATCATCTCAACAAGTTACCGGCCAGTGTGGCAGGTGACACTTATTTATCTATCCACCCAACACACAACACCATTTGGTATTTGGTAGGTGTTAATTTCAGACCCTGCTGCCAAAAATGTAATACTGCCTCCAAGAAATAGTGTGGGTGCCTGTTTTGGTACAACTAATTCTAATAAGTAATAACAATAGAATAAATTAGCCCAATTACAAGTGTTCATCATTCAATTATTAGGCTTAAAGTACTTTGGAAACTCTTTTTGAGCACAATGACCCACTTATTAAAACACAGTGGTAAAATACTGTGAACTTACTTATTCGGAACTTGTCTCTGTATGCAAGGCTGGGTCTCTTGGTGTCCTATCCCTTCAAGGAACTGACAAATTTTACTTCACCTGAGGGCCACACCTGTAATACAAAAGTCCAGACTCATTCACATACACCAAATCCTGAGTTCACCACATTTACAATGCATTCAAATTTACAGAGGCCCTGCCTGCGACTAGGGATTACTATACAAATATAGTATGTTGGTAACTAGTTGCAAGTGCAAACCACGAAATTTGTGATAAGTGAATGAATATCTCAACCCTGCGGTTCCCAAACTTGATCCCCAAACAGATACCCATTAGACAACAAATCCCCATTTTATATTTTGTGCCAAGAAACCCCATCTGAGAGGATTCTGTTGCTAGATATGACTTGGTACTGAATTATATTACTGTATGTACTGCACGCAGGAAGTAGGTACAGTAAAACCTATGAGCAAAATAATCACCCTGCCACATTCTCTCATTTCCACTGAATGAATTAATAGTGAAATTACACTATTATTTTATTTAACGTTAGTTGAACCCTCTCAAGGAGCCCAGGTGGTCCCCGGACCCCAGTTTGGGAAGCCCTGGCCTGACCTACAGTAAGTTATTCCTAGTGGCCAATAACTGGAGCCACATTACATCGTGCTCTCTCATTGAGCCATTCTGCTTAACGCACAGCTTCGCCAATGAATGCACCATAAACTGTGGTATTAGCAATAATGTCCCAATAGTAACCATGTAATACAGACAGCCAAAAAGCCAAAGATACCCACAGTAAAATGCTTAAATGCCTCTTTGAGCCACAGGTGTTCGTTATACAACCAAAAGAGAGCAAACCATATAGCTAGCTAACAAGCTAACTAAGCTTGCTACCGAGCAAAACTGCATATGTAACTGAAAGATTCAATGCTCTTACTGGCCCCGTT
This sequence comes from Centroberyx affinis, assembly GCF_046629955.1. NCBI lineage: Eukaryota > Metazoa > Chordata > Actinopteri > Beryciformes > Berycidae > Centroberyx > Centroberyx affinis. Next base: position 136,886 of record NW_027280476.1, on the reverse strand, counting down.
CCCTTCCGCAATACTCTCAAATATTAAATGACACAGTTACGGTACGTAAAGCATGACATATTTCTGAAAAAAACATGAGGAATATCAGTCACCATTGGCAAGCTGGCGCCCTGCCTCAAGCTGTCACGCAACAACTGACATTGAGCACAAATAATCTCTAAAATGTTACCGTTGGTCATCAACCGCTGCGAGAAAACTGCCACTAAACATCGGCACGGAGATCGATCCTTGCAAAAACCGAAGAAATAATACATGTCGGTCGCAGTAAAACATCTAAAACCAGCGTTGGTCGAAACATTTTCGCGGCAGATGTATGTACACACACATACACACACACTCCCGCACACACACACACACACTGGCATACATTCACACGCTCGCCCACTCGTACACATAGACACTGGCTGCTCTGAATGTGGGTCACTGGGCCTTGCTCTCCCTCAAGCGTGCGGAAACAGTCCCGAAGCCTCCTCTGCAGTCCGACCGCTTCCGCACGCTAAAAACACCGTTTCCCGGCCACAACTGTTGTGCTATCCATAATCGGCAACCGCTATTAGCATTGGACATGTATTAAAAACCCTTACCTTCCCGGATAATCGATTGCAGCCTTCGTGTTTTGCTTATTTAAACGTTGCATCGGGAGGTTGGTGAGAAAAACAGGAGGCCTACTTCATATTACGACGTACAGTCATGCGCAATGGGGACAGTAGGGCGCACTATTTTGCAAGTACAGTAGCAGCAAAAGCAAAGAGATGGCTGAGTGATCTTCAGAAGGGAAATTACAACGTGTGTTTGTGCCATTTACAGCTAGACTAGTCCAACGATTTTATAGTGACGCCTAGTTAATGATAGAGGATGAAAGGTCAGGATAACGATTCTGTATTTGGACAGCAAATGATTTCACATTGAAGAGACTGTGATAAAAATAGCCGAACAGGAATTCGGTTTGTTCGTCTAGGGCTTTTTATGAAATATTGCGTAGCTGTGCTTTCACTTTAAATGATAAATACCGACTTGTTCTTTTAAAATTGATTTCGTTGTCATTTTTTTACCATATGTTTCGTCGACGCCACATTATTCCGATGCATTCTGATCTGTTAGTTTAACACATTATCACTGGGCATGAGCATTAGGAAACACTGCTTATGTTTTAGTGAATGAGATTGTAAATTTGACATTGGAATGTCGCCAAGAGGGCGCAGTGTAGCACAGGGATGGCCCTGCTGAGAGCAAGGGGGTTTCCCCTTTTATCGACACCCAATCACAGGCTCCACAGGCCGTGACGTTATAGCTATACTGTGTTGAGGTTCCCCTATCTGAAGTTCACACTATTGCTTATTTTGACATTGGAGACCTATTTATGAGACATGGGAATAATATGTGGAGTTTCATGTAAACATTGTACATTTTCTCCTTTCTTTCCAAACAGCCCTATCATTTTCATGTAGATAACTTTATATAAAAAAAAAGTATAACCTTTTGGTAAAACAATTTTTGAAAGCAAAGTTTACAAAGTGCCAAATGTCACACTTAAACAAGGTTATGACAGTCACAAAAGCCAAGACAGAGCCTAAGGGTGGGAGTGGGATACAGACCCTGGTTATGGTAAGGTGTGGGGTGTGAGGTTATATCAGTAAACAAATATTGTGAAACACATAGTAGTAATGGTAATTATTTATATAGTACATGTAGTTTATGTGGATTCATATGGGGGCTAAATAAAAAAAAAGAAAAAAACAATGTATATTTCTATTTCCATTTTAGACTAATTTTCAATCAAATAGAGACTAGCACAATAGTTTTGGTTGTGCCATGCTCCTGTACATCACATAGTGGTCACAATACATCAGTTCTGCAGACAAAGGAAGGCAAAGATTAGAACAGCAGTCTATTATTATCAATCTATGTCCATCTTCATGGAAATCTGTCGAGAGTGCCTCTCCTTCCTCTTCCAGCTTCCCAGTGTTCCTCCTATTTGGAGTGATTATACCCCTGCAGCCTCTCAGGATCTCTCTTCCTCATAATTCTTTCCCCAATCCTCTTCCTCTCTGTAAACTCCATTTACACCCCCCCCCCCATTCCCCCTATTCTCCTTTTCTGTATAATCTATATCTTCCTTCCTTCCTAAATTCCTCCCTGACCTCCTCCTCTTTTTCATATTCACATTCTCTATTCTCTTTTCTGCAGGCCTTCTACTTTCTCTTCCTCCCCCTCTCCCATTTCTTCTTCTTCTTTTGCTTCCTCAGCTCTTCATGGCTCTCTCTTCCTTGCTGCTTTTCACCAGCATCTTCTCCTTTTCATAATCGTCCTTCCTCTTCAGCATCATCCCCTTCCTCCCCCCCTCCTCCACGTCCTCCTTCCTTATCCCACTGTTATGCAGATCGTCCTTCTCATCCTCTCTAGTTCTCTCTACCTCCACCACCTCCTCTGATATTACTTCCATGTTACTTACTCGTCTTTATCCTCTGTAATCATGCACCCATCCCCCCATTCCCTCATCACAATAGTGTGCACGTCACCCTCCTCTTCCTCATCCCCTCCAGCTCCACAGTAAATCACACTTTGGAAATCACAGGCAACACAGGCAGACTGGTGACTGGTAGCCAGTATAACCTTATTATTTGTCTCACAAAGGTATTTCAGTGATTTTAATGTGTTATTTTTCTCTAGCAATTTTTAATATATGTCCTTCTGCACCTATTGGAAAGCTCATTACATCAACAGAAAGCAATCCAGTTGTAGGCTATCAAACTCATTAGTCAATAATTCAACAAAATTCAGTCATTACCAGGCAACACATAACACAAATAATTCATATGAATCTAAATAGTGTCAATTAGACAACAGCTACCCTAGAAAAGGCGTATTATGTTTCATAACCTTGTTACATATTGAAATGAATGGGTACAGCTACTGTAGCTGTAAGGTGCCAAAGGTGCCAGAGTTGAAAGTTGAAACATTAAGTTCCTGGTGTAGAAAAACATCACACAAAATTTCACAATGTCAGTGTATACCTTAAATCAAGCCCAGTTAATATGTGGATTTAATGTAGAATTTGTTGAAGTATTTACTATGCTCTGTAACATAGATCTGGATCAGTGTATCAGAAATGTGTCAATTCAGTTTCCATTTTAGGAGGAAACTTTCCAAACTCTTATGTCCTTCACTCGTAATTGCATTGGGTTGCTGTGAGATGTGATATGCATGTATTGATGTATTGGTATTAAATGAAATAAACATGCAATAGACACCTAAATAAATATTACTTTAATTGCCATGATTTCACAGTCTAGTGATTTTCACAGTTACACACCTGCATTATTTCCACAAATTAGTCATGGATAATAAAAATGCTCACATAAAGCATCAAAAATATATTTCATTCAAAATGCAGATCTAAAGAGATTAATGTCACTGTAATGTTCTCCATGGAATAGAAACGAGAAATCACTGGGACTTTTATTCTCTTGCATTCCATCATAGGTTACAAAATTCCTCCTCTCTGCTACTCCCTCATAGCTTTGGTCATCTCCAAATACCACGCTAACCAGAATCCTTCCAACGCTCATAACAGAGTTAGACCGGGGTCAAAGTTTATGACAAGTAAGTATGATGGACCTCATGTGTTATTCATGAGATTCAACACTTTCATATTCCCTTCCCTCCCTACTTCCTGCACATCCTCTCATCTTTCCATCTCAGAGGTAAAAAGCCTTTCAAGTGAACACCCACAAAAACCATCAACAACAACAACGGTGGAGCACTTAGCTGTGGAACGACCCGTCTGTGTTTTCACAAATGTGACAAATCTAATGGAGCCACACTATTTCCCGCTAACAAATCAAATCAGCCCTTTTGGCCTTGTTCACTGCGGTGTGGTTTGCTTATGGAAAAGTCGTTTTGACTTGCATCTCACTAATTGGAACTAAAAAAAAAACATGTTGAAAAGTTAGGCTGCCTCCACCTGTCAGTGCATGTAGTAACGCATTGTCGTGTGACTCCATGATCTCTAAAGAAGTGTAATATAAAGTAACATCCTTTCTGCACTTGTAAAGTGTCTCCACATAAGTGCTTCAGCCCACTGGTACCTGTTCTCAGAGATTGAATTACCGTCGGATAATGGAAACTGGCAGAGTGCTATGGGACATCCTTTCCCCCCACAACAAACGTTTAATCACAGAGAAGTGTTGGGCACCGTGCCACATTATAGAGCAACCTCTATATGTGACTGAGTGAGTGAGTGTGTGTGGATGAGAGAGAGAGGAAGACAGAGAGAGAGAGAGAGAGAGAGAGAGAGAGAGAGAGAGAGAGAGAGAGTGTGTGTGGATGAGAGAGAGAAAGACAGAGAGAGAGAAAGTGTGTGTGTGTGTTTGGGTGTTTGGATGAGAGAGAGAGAGTGAGTGAGTGTGTGTGTGGATGAGACAGAGAAAGGCAGAGAGAGTGAGTGAGTGAGTGTGTGTGTGGATGAGAGAGAGAGAAAGACAGAGAGAGGGAGGAGGAGAGAGAGAGTGAGTGTGGATGAGAGAGAGAGAAAAACAGAGAGAGTGAGTGAGTGAGTGTGTGTGGATGACAGAGAGAGAAAAACAGAGAGAGTGAGTGAGTGAGTGTGTGTGGATGACAGAGAGAGAAAAACAGAGAGAGGGAGAGAGAGTGAGTGTCTGTGTGTGTGGATGACAGAGAGAGAGAAAGACAGAGAAAGGGAGAGAGAGAGAGTGTGTGTGTGTGTGGATGAGAGAGAGAAAGGCAGAGAGAGGGAGCAAGAAAGCGAGAGAGGGAGTGTGTGTGTGTGTGTGTGTGTGTGTGTGTGTGTGTGCGTGCGTGCGGCGAGGGAACACATAATCACATCCCACCAAACTATATGTTTACTGTATGCTTCACCTCAGCTGCATTCCACTGCAGTAAATGCAAAACTAATGGAGGCTAATCCATATTTTGCAAGAAGCCTTAATCAATATTGGGATGGCCAGCCACCAGCTAAGCACCAGGCCATCACAGTGGGGCTTAATTGAGACTGTAATAGGGTAAATTGATGGGAAGGTTGGCCTTTAATTGCTGCCTCTAAGTCCCTCTGGGGCTTGTTGGTATGAAGATAATATCATAATGAAAGATAGTAACATGGATTGTCAACCCTGACCACTGCAGAGTGTGTGTGTGTGTATGTGTGTGTGTGTGTGTTGCAGAGTGAGAGCTCATGCCACACGCACAACCACATACTTGCGGGTTTTTCTGACCAGAGGAAACATCACCACCACCACTCTCTCTCAGGTTCCCAGTCTTCTCTGGTGTCACTCTCTCCCCTTTTCTATTTCTATTTCTCCATCTCTCTCTTTCTCTCACTTCTCTCATCCCGTGCCACTTCTCTCCCTCCGTCCTCTCGCTGACACTCGCTCCGTCCGTCCCCTCTGATCGCTCCTCGCCTCTCTCTCTCTCTCTCTCTCTCTCTCTCGGCGATGTCGTCCCTGCTGAAGGAGGAGATGCAGAGAGTTTTGTTCCGACCCGAAGGACAGAGGCTGGTGGAGTTTATAGAGATTGAAGAGCCGTCGCAGGGAAGACATTTCCTCTGTGTCTCAGGTAGGCAGGTTTTGTACATCTGATACGTGTGAAACTAATTCTAAGTTATTATAAAATCATAAATACTGTATATAAAAATGCTAAATTGTGTCTGTGTCTCTAGATATGAATTGATGGGAAAGATTTTGTTCTTACAGTATGTTAGAAGGAAATCCTTGGAGTGTAAAAATTTAAAATTATGACATTACAGTTTTATTTTGCAGGTTTTTTTTTTGTTATAGAGTATATTTTTGTTGGATAAAGTAATATTAAGATGGATTTAGTTGTAGAGAAGCCGTTCAGGATATGTGACGAACATGATATGTCCTTGCATCTCTGCTGCTGCACTGCACCTGTTTACTTGGGGGGGGGAAAATCAGGTTTTCTTTTCCCGTTGCTCTGCAGTTTTGAAGAACAAAGTTGTGCAGCTGTGTATAGTGGGATGTCAGAAGCCTCAGCGATCCTCCAAGTCCGCATCCAAGAAGTCCCAGACCAAGCGCTCCACTTTTCAGGACTCCTACAAGAGGACAGAGGTCTGGTCCCTGCAAGACCTGAATCTTGTGGATGGACGGGACCCCGATGTGGTGAGAGATTTTGTTTGTTGCTGCCTGATTTCCTATTAATGTTAAGAAAAGGAATCCTGCTTTGAATTATATATCATAACATATCTGTTGTAATCAGCTGGAATCTTGGGCTTCACTCCTTAATATTGTGGTGAGATGTGATGAAGCAATGTGCATCTCAAACTATATATTAGTCATTTCAAACTGTAAATGTCTCACTGTGATTTTGTATATATGTGTGTGTGTGTGTGTGTGTGTGGACGCCGGGAGGAATAGCAATTGTCATAGGGGATTCTGAATTTAAAAAAAACAAACAAAAAGAAAACAAAGAAACAAACTTAATCTATTTGTTGTGCACAGACACATCAATAATAATGTCGTAATCTGGAGACAGTCATTCAGACACTTCAATAAGCCATTCTGGAGTGGTCAATGCTAATAACATAATTCATGCTTCTATCAACAACATTTACTAGAGTCATCTCCTCACCTTTAGACATTCAAAAGTCTCTTCTTCTCCTGTTCAAAACGCAGCAGACAGGATTTTAGCTGGTACAAATAGATGAAACCGCCTCTGGCATCTCTTCCCCTGGTTACCTGTCGGGTTTAGAATTGATTTCAAGATTTGACAGTAGGTCTGGCCCAAAAATGATATGGCAGATCTTTCAACCCTTTATGAGCCAGTGTGTATGCCTCAGATCTGCAGGATAAGGAAAGCTTTAGGCCTGCAGAATCATCATCTTTTAAAACCACTTCTTAAAACTTATTTCTACAGACTTGGCTGTCTTCTTGTTTTGACTCATTTGAATTCATTTTATGGCCAACGATTGCTGTTTACTCTTACAGGATGACCCGTGCTTCCTGCTGCACTTTGACGAGGTGCGTTCAGTGACCGCCATCAGCTGCTCGGCCAAATACGCCCTGGTGCGCGCCCTGGTGGCTCTGAGCGACCAGCACTGTCAGAGGGCGCTGACCCTGCGGAACTTTGACTGGGCCTACATCAAGCCCACCTCCTTCTACTCCAACAGGGGAGACTGCGTGGTTCTGACGCAGATCTGCTTCTACGCATTCAACCTGGTGTGTCTGTCCATGTGCCCCGTGCCCCTGGACTGAGAGCGGAGTTACACGGTGACTGTGTGTGTGTGTGTGTGTGTGTGTGTGTGTGTGTGTGTGTGTGTGTGTGTGTGTGTGTGTGTGTGTGTGTGTGTGTGTGTGTGTGTGGTGGGTCAGCAGGTTTATGGATGTCACTGTGTCTAAGTGGTGATGAGCAGGAGGTCTGGATGGAGCGAAGGCTTGTGGTTTGTCTTCCATTAAGGGCTTTTGTCTTGCTGAGACTAATATTCCAGGCGTCTTCACTGCTAATGCAAGTTCTGTGCTACTTGATAGATATTTGTTAGCTGTGTAATCTACTTTTCTTTTTGTTTAACTCTGAATGTAAAGGATCCTTAAGCCTGTTGTCGCCTTAATATGTTATTGTAAAAAAAAGAATAATTTCAAATGCAAAACAAATAAAACCGAATTCAGCATTCTTTTTTGCCGTTATATTCCCATAGCGACTTGTCTGTGGTACTCACTACTTTGATCTTATCATTTCTGTGTTATCACTATAATATTCCTACTGCAACTCATAGTGTGCCTGTGGTTCTCAATAGTGAGTTTACAATAACCTTATATCATACTTCGTGGTATTTTCAATCTTCTATGGTATCACTATAATATTCCTATAATAATCCTTTAGGATATCATATATAGTTTATAGTTTTGCAGTGACTTTTATCGTATCCTTCTCAAATGTATTACTACAGTTCTTTTTCGTGAGGGAATTTCCAATTTTATTTTTGTTTTTGTCAGAACTTTCCCTGCATCCTTCATCCAAATTGTGTGTACATAACATATTATTTCAAGTAATATTATTATGTTAGGCTATTTCTGACTGATGGCAGGAGTTGGTTTTGGTTTTGGTATTTTACTATCTCTGTGTGGTTCAGCTTTCTACCGACAGGTGGCGCCAAAGCCCTGCTACATGCCAGAGGGCTTTTAGTTGCCTTAAAGATTGCCTGACAGAAAACAATGAAAATATATATTTTAAACCACATCGTCAATATATTACTCACATTTTTTTAAACAGTTGTATTTAAACGTCGATCATTATATTTAATGTGTACACATATAATGTTAAAATAACTAAAATGTATTCGTCCCATCTCCGGCGCACAGCGGACGGAAGAGCGGCACCATGTCTGCCGCCAAAATTCAAGTTCGAAGAGAGAAGGACGAGTTTTCGTGTTGTTGTCCGTCCTGAACACTGGCTCACAGGCTAGTGCTTCAACTTTTACTGGTTTGGAATTGAAAGTCCATAAGCCTCGCCTCTGAAATTTGCGGAGAAAGGACAGCGCAAAGATGCACATCAAGTCTATTATTATTGAGGGATTCAAATCCTACGCACAGAGGACGGAGATCAACGGATTTGACCCTCTGTTCAACGCCATCACAGGACTGAACGGCAGTGGCAAGTCCAACATTTTGGACTCGATATGTTTTCTTTTGGGCATTTCCAATCTCACCCAGGTAAGTGAGTTGCCAGTTATTAACCCGCTAGAAGGTTCAACGTAAACAGTGGATAGCACTGCAATAACACTGACAAAGAGGAAATAATTTTGTCACGCTAACGTAAAGTTATCTCAGTGACGTTATGCACTGAAGCGTCATCTTCATCATTTCCCCCTACCATAGTGTTAGCTCACACAGCAAAGCCGGTCATTCTTTTCATATTACCATCCCTTTCTTTCGTTTTCACTTGACAGGTGCGAGCCTCCAACCTCCAGGACTTGGTCTACAAAAACGGGCAGGCCGGTATCACCAAGGCCACCGTGTCCATTACCTTTGACAACTCCAACAAAAGCCAGAGCCCTCTTGGGTTTGAGACCCACGACGAGATCACCGTCACCAGACAGGTTGGTGAAACAGGAAAACATAGCTTTTGAGTGCCCTTATGTATGTGAAAACAGGGTTACACATGACTGTTTTCTTCTCCAAGGTGGTGATTGGTGGCAAGAACAAGTACCTCATCAATGGGGTGAATGCCAACAACACCAGGGTGCAGGACCTGTTCTGCTCTGTCGGCCTCAACGTCAACAACCCACATTTCCTCATCATGCAGGTCAGAATGCCATCTGTAGTCTTCATATCTAATGGAGATTTGTTTTCTGCTGTTGTTGCAATTCCAATCACATCCCTGTGACTAATGTGTATGCATCATATTTTGAATGTTTTAGGGGAGGATCACCAAGGTTCTAAACATGAAGCCACCAGAGGTAAAGCATCTACATCTCACATTTAGACCTCTTTGATACATCTCTTCCTGCCTTTTTCCAGTCTTCCATTCATGTCTACCTCATTTATTTCAGATCCTTGCCATGATTGAGGAGGCAGCAGGCACCAGGATGTACGAGTGTAAAAAGATTAGCGCTCAGAAAACCATTGAGAAGAAGGAGGCCAAGCTGAAGGAGATTCAGACCGTATGCACCCAATCTCTCATCTTTTGACCAGTGTTTCCTCTGTTCATTCAGCAGTGGTAAACTGCCACCACTAGTATTGTCACCACTGTTAGTGATATTTGACTAATTCCCTTTTGATTATTCTCCTTAAGATTTTGGATGAGGAAATTACTCCCACCATGCTGAAGCTGAAAGAGGTAAGTTGTTTCAAAATTCCTATATTGATGGGGTTTTTTCTGTCATTTTCAGCTATTTCTGTTGTCCCAATCATTCTTCATAAAACAAAAAAAAACCCTTTTTACAATCTCCACTTTTTTTTTTTTCTCCACCCCTGCAGGAGCGTTCATCGTACCTGGAGTACCAGAAGCTGATGCGTGAGATCCAGCACTTGTCACGGCTGTATGTGGCCTGGCTGTTTGTGTGCGCAGAGGAGACCAAGCTGAAGTCGGCGGAGGACCTGAAGGGCATGCAGGACAACATTACCCAGATGCAAGCCTGCATGGCCGAGAACGAGCTTAAAGTCCAGGAGCTGTCTGCCCAGATTCAGGAACTGCAGAAGAAAAGGGACCAGGTACTTGGGAATGCTATTGAGGAATAACACCACACCCTTGCACAAATTCACAATTCTTCCTTGTGTTGCCATCAGCAGTTTCTTCAGAATAATTTGAAGATCCATTTAAATCTTCCTTCTTCTCATCTTTGGATCAGTTTTTATTGTTGAAAATCAGATTCTGTGCCGTGGGGGATGATCCCGATGGCTTCAAGGGAATTTTGGAAGGAGAATGGCACATTCCCATGAAAATTCAATGTATTGCATGTTTTTACTTTCTAAGTGCTGTAGGGAAAAAGATGCGGGAGTCATATTTTGTTGTCTGGCACCTGATCTGATGTTTGTTATCTGCTGCTCTGTAGGAGGTGTGTGGAGTATTGAAGTCCCTGGAGGAGACTCTGTCTGAGGTGCAGCGCGTGGACGCCAAGGCCCAGAGTGCCCTGGACCTGAAAAAACAAAACCTTAAAGATGAAACCAAGAAGAGGAAAGAGCTTGTCAAGAATATGGAGGAGGTGATGAGACCAGACTACTGGTTGTTGTCTTTTTTTCCCCTCAGTCAGTTGGTGTCAAATGGACCTCAGTCGTGGATTAAATAGATCCTATAGCTTTGGTTTCCCTTTGTGCTGGCCTCATCTGTGCTCATATGAAGGTGTTTTTGAATTAAAATTAAAGTCACTTGTGTCAACTTTTGTAATCTGTTGTCAAAGAAGAGCTTGTTAGCAACTTAAATTCATATACCGTGAGGGCGACACTTGCATCTGATTTTCGATCAAAACTCTTCTCTCTGCTCCTCCATCTCTCCCTCCCGCCATCCTCAGGACAAGAAAATGCTCGTGGTGAAAGAGAAGGAGGTTTCTAAGCTGACGGAGAAGCTGCAGGCCCTGCAGGAGGAGGGCCAGCAGGACAGCACAGCCCTGGAGGCAGCCGAGCAGCATTTCAAGGCGGTGTCGGCGGGCCTCTCCACCAACGAGGACGGGGAGGAGGCCACGCTGGCCGGGCAGATGATGACCTGCAAGAACGACATGAGCAAGGCCGATACTGAGGCCAAGCAGGTGAGGAAACCACTCGGACACATGTCTGCATGCGGATGTGATGTTTCAGGTTGGTTTGTCTTTTCAGGATGTCAACTTATATTTATTTCTGTATATATGGGTAACAATGTCAGCTTGTCAGTTTAGACTTAACCTTTTCACTTGCTAGACAATGCCTGGATATGCCTTGTGGACATGCTGCTTCTCAAATGACTCCTTGTTGGGAAAACGCATTACTGGACATTATCTGTTTCTACTAATCTATCATACATTTTTGCCTTTGTTCGTCTCTGCCTTTCTAGGCCCAGATGACCCTGAAGCATGCCCAGGCTGAGCTGAAGACCAAGCAGGCAGAGGTTAAGAAGATGGACAGTGGCTACAAGAAGGACCAGGACGCCCTCCAGGCTGTCAGGGGCAGCAGGGAGAAACTACAGGCTGAGCTAGCCAAACTCAACTATGAAGGTGTGTGAAGGTGTCATTCCCCTAATCATAAAACCCTATTTCAACGCAGTGTGAGTCATAGTAATTGCAGAATAACAATGCTAGTATTTAATTCCAGTGTATTGCAGTATGTGCTCAAAGACAACTCCCGTTCTTATTATACATTCTGTAATATTAGGAGCTTAATTATGGGTGTTTGTGTGTGTGTGTGTGTGTGTGTGCGCAGATGGCAAGGAGGAGAGTCTGCTGGACAAGAGGAGGCAGCTGTCCAGAGAGGCTTCTAAACTTAAAGAGACTTATGAGACCCTTGTGTCTCGCTTCCCCAACCTGCGCTTCGACTACAAGTAAGGAGTTGTATAAACTGAACACTCGTCTCTCTGACTGTACTTAAAATTACAAAGAAAAGAGTTTTTAGTTTTTCTGTTTTTGTTTGTTTTGTTTTTTAGACAAAGAAGTCCCATTCATTTCCAAAGGAAAATAATCTTTTTCCTACCTTGATCTGATTTTTGTGTTCCTGGTCACATCCCTTTTAATAGAGCAAATTAAGTTAGTCTATTCTAAATGAAATTATCTCATATAAATCCCTCTCAACTGGCTATAAACTGATTGACTGAACTTAAAGCTCACTGAGTTAAAGTCACTGTGTTTGTCTGGATAATCCAATTGCAGCCTGATTGTAAACGTGTGTGAGTGTGAGTACACATTACTGGAATCGGTAATGGGGAAAATTCCTAATGGAACCTCCCATAAAATTTGTAATCACTGTCTCACCATGTTGCCCCGGACCCCTGGAAATAGGTTTAATGACCTTTGCCAAGCAGCAGTGTGTGTTGTATTGATGCTGTGCTGCTGTGCTGTAGGGACCCGGAGCGCGGATGGGACCGCAGCAGAGTGAAGGGGCTGCTAGCCAACCTGATCACAGTCAATGACGTCTCCTACGCAACAGGACTGGAGGTGGTGGCCGGAGGACGACTCTATAACATAGTAGTGGACACAGAGGTAAGATGGAGAAATATCTGTGTATAGGAGTGTGTGTCTGTGTGTGTGTTCTACAGTAATTATATTTGCATACCAGCGGGACAGTGTAACTTAAAGAGGTGGTCATTTTTTGTCTGCTAGGTGACGGGTAAGAAGCTGCTGGAGAGGGGGGAGCTGAAGCGAAGGTACACCATCATTCCTCTGAACAAGATCTCTGCCAAGACACTCAACCAGAATGTGGTTAACACCGCCAAGAGCCTGGTGAGAGAACATGGCCTTACTAACGATTTAATTCAATTTATTAACCCTAATTGAATCGCTGTGTGGAGCAAGGATTTAGAATTGTGATCATCCAATCCGTCTTGCAGTCTCTCTTGTGTTGCATGACACAGCACTCACACCTTTCTGTGACTCTCCATCCCTTCTTCACTCCTGTTCTGTCCCTTCTCTTTCCCCTCTCCCTCCTCTCTCAGGTTGGAGAGAACAACGTGCACGCAGCTCTGTCCCTTGTGGGCTATGAGGCTGACCTCCGTAAGGCCATGGAGTATGTGTTTGGCTCCACGCTGGTGTGCGACACCCTGGACAATGCCAAGAAAGTGGCCTTTGATAAGCGGGTGATGACCAAGACTGTCACCCTGGGAGGGGACATCTTTGACCCGCAGGGAACTCTGAGTGGAGGTGAGAGCAAGGGAGATGCATGCGCTCCATGGAGAGTCCAAGAGTGTGTGAGTCATTAAGTGACTCATCAATAACTAAGGTCACTAGGTGGCGCTTGTAGAGAGCAAGGAAATGACAAACAAGAAAAATATGCATTAAAGCTGTGAAGTGTACTTCACCATCGGCCATCTTTTGCACCCACATAATAATGTGTTCTTTGTCTTTGTATGGTGTCTTTTCCCCTGTTCTTTTTAATTGTTTTCAACATTATTTCCCAGGGGCTACAGTTTAATATTTACTGGCAGGCTAATACGGGTACATTTCATACATTTTCTGTGGACGGCAACTATTTTATACACGTTAATGACTAGGAAAATGTTAATTGTGAAACCCCTACCGTGCACACACATGTACACAAAGGATTTATTATCAATCTTAAAAGGTTAATGTGATATAGATAATTTGCTCTGGGACAGTTATTTTGACCAAGAGGCGCCTCCACGCCTCTAGATGACAAAAAATTGGCCCTCTTACACACATGCATCCACAACCTTACTAAATCACTTTTCAGTCCTAGCCACACTGTACAAATAGTCTGTGTTATCTTGTCACACCAATGTCTCTCTCTTTCCCTGCCCTTCCTCTCCCTCCTCCCTGCAGGAGCTCGCTCCCAGTCGGCATCAGTGTTGTCCAGTCTGCAGGAGCTGAGGGAGGTGCAGGACAACTTGAATGACAAGGAGGCCCAGCTTCAGGACACCGAACGACAACTGGCCAGCCTGAAGGGAACTGCTGAGAAGTATGCAGACACACACACAAAATACATACACAAGTCGAAATGACACAGAATGCACTTGTAGGCGAGTCACTTGTCTTGAGTTCCACTTTTACATAATTCCTTAGAAATCATAATACAAATCCCACCACTTCTCCAGACTGTAACATCAGCAACTCGGTGACCTGCATCTTGGTTCAGATCTTCTCTCTGTATTTCTCCACCCTCCACTCTGCTATAATCTTTGTCCTTGCCTCCCCCCTTCCCTCTACCCTCTCTCCTCCACCCCGCCCCGTCCCCTCCCTCCAGGTACCGTCAGCTGAAGCAGCAGTATGAGCTGAAAGTCGAGGAGGAACAGATTCTGCAGGCCAAGCTGCAGCAGAGCTCCTTCCACCAGCAGCAAGAGGAGCTGGAGAGGCTGCGCAAGGCCATCGGTCAGGATGCAGAGACGCACGCACACTTAAAATCACTACATGTATCGAAGCACAATGCATATATACTGTATACAAACAGAAATAGTGATGTGGCCCAGGCTTACTCGCACACAGATTCAATGGCAAATTGCAGTTGAAATGGGAGATATAACAGAGTTGCATTAATTGCCATGTTTTTGAAACTTAAGTATGCGTGTGTGTGTTTCTCCAGAGGAGAGTGAAGAGACTTTGCGCAGCACTAAGGAGGTGCAGAAGCGGGCCGAGGAAAAGTACAAGGTGTTGGAGAACAAGATGAAGAATGCTGAGGCGGAGAGGGAGAAGGAGCTGAAAGCCGCACAGCAGAAACTCAATGCAGCCAAGGCCAAAGCTGATGCCTTCAATAAGAAGCTCAAGGAGAAACAGCAGGTACACCGTCCAGAGGCGCACACATAATCACACTCACAGAATAGCATATAAACCTCAGTTGCTCGTCATCTCCATTAGACCATATCACATGCAGCGATTTCCATAATTGGGGTCATTTTTCCCATCCTCATTTTTTTTTTTTTTGTCGTGTGTGTGTGTAGGAGTCTGACGCGGTGGGCCTGGAGCTGGAGGAGCTGCGGAGGGAGCAGGCTGGCTATGAGCAGCAGATCCAGGCTGTGGACGAAGCCTTGAAGGCCATCCAGGAACAGATAGACAGCATGGCCTGCACTGTGTCCCAGAACAAGGTATGGTGTCCCTGCGTGTTTGAGAAAGGCACATAGAGTACTTGTCATAGCCAAATTTGAAAATGGGTACTTGTGAGGACATTTTTACCCATCCTCAGAAGAGGTTAGGCTTGTTTTAGGCCTAAGATTCAGGTTGAGTGTTTAGAGGTGTAATGCGTTTGGGAATTAATGAGTAAAATAGAATGTCCTTACAGGTCTATGTGTGTTTGTGGTCTCTGATTGAGTAAATCATATCGATCACCGCTCAAAACAAGCTATTGTGTAAATGTTCTGGTGCTGTTCTCATGTATTATCCCTCTTTCACCATTCTTCTTTCTCTCTTCCGCTGTGTAGGAGGCGGTGCGTACAGCCCAGGAGGAGCTGGCGAAACAGAAGGAGGTGATCATGGCACAGGACAAAGAGCTCAAGGTAAATACAGTCTCTCCTTTGTGTCTAGGTTTTTACCCTCGCTTTGAGAGGCTTAGGTAGTAACATTGCTAGTGGGTTTCACATGAGGATGGGTGGGGTTTGAAGACTATCGAAAGCCCACACAACAAACTTGAAGGGCAAAAATGAAGCTGTTGGAACGATGAAGATAATTTTGACTTTTATTAAACTCTTTCCACATTTTGAGTTTCCTGCTGGCAGAATAAATCTGTTTATTTCTCTTTCTTCCACTGTGGACTGTTCATCAAGTGATTTATTTTTTTTTATACATTTTTTTAATTAATGGAATTGTACAGGGGAAGAGCACGGAGGCCAATAAAATACGGGAGCAGACCAACGAAGCCCAGCTGAAGATCAAGGAGCTAGAGCACAACATTAACAAGCACCGCAAAGACAGCCAGGATGCTGCTGCCAAGGTGTGTACACACACACACACACTCACATACACATTAAATATTACCTCAGTTGTTCCTCCACTCCACCCACTACAATAATATTTAATTGGGGAAAGATGACTTGCAAGCAGTTTCATAAATCTTGTAATCTCTACTTATGTGAACTTTATCTTTTTATCGGAAAGTACCTCTGGACCCCTTTCTGTACATTTGGTTCCTCCACCTGAAGTTTTGATATCTATTTATCTACATCTGTCAACTGAATGAATTGATAAGATGAATAGCTTTTTACAAGCAAATTTTTCTCTACATTATGTATTTGCCTTCTCCACGACACACTGCACACGCTGCATATACACTGTAAATTAATATTTTTTCTTCATATTCATGTTTTTGCATGTTTATGTTTTTCATTTCTTTTAATGCTGCATATATCGTAATAAAAAATTTTTTCATTTAATTTCATATCGTAAATATTTTTAATTCATTTTCTTTCTCAGTATGTTCCACTGCATTGCGCATGCTCTAATTCATATCATACTTTTCATGTACTGTATGTATTTTTGCTTAATACATTCTATAATGCCCCATTTGGTCTACTCTTTCCCTCTCCCTCTCCCTTGCCTTTGTTCCTCCAGGTGTCCCGGATGCTGGAGGAACACGACTGGATCCAACTGGAGCGCCACCTGTTCGGGAAGCCCAACTCCGCCTACGACTTCAAGACCAACAACCCCCGTGAGGCCGGCCAGCGGCTGAAGAAGCTGGAGGAGACCACCACCAAGCTGGAGAGGAACGTCAACAAGAGGGCCATGAACATGCTGAACGAGGCGGAGGAGAGGGTGAGGGCGGAGAGGGGGTGGGAGTTTGTGGTGTGAATGAGTGAAGGCCATGAACACTAATCACTGTTCCCTCTTTCTTTCTTTGTCCCCCCTCTCTAAATCTTTTTCCCTCCTCCAGTACAACGACCTGATGAAGAAGAAGAGGATCGTGGAGAACGACAAGTCAAAAATCCTGCAGACCATCGAGGAGTTGGACCAGAAGAAGAACGAGGCTCTCAACATGGCCTGGCAGAAGGTCCGCTCTCTTCCTGCACCTGTCCTTTGTCCTTTCCTTCCTTATTTTTGCCCATTAGAAGTGGTAGAACCTCAGTGACAATCATGTCAGAAATTAGTTTTCATTTTTCTGAACAACTAACTGAATATTGGTAAGAGAGAGAGTAAAAACACTTCCCACAACACTCATCAGTGTAGGGGCTTCAGTGTGATTTGAATGCACAATGTTTACTTAGTTAGGATTCTGTATGTACTGAACAGTTTTGCGACACATTTAGTCTTGTTATTGTAATCGTCATGTTCCCTTGCTTGTGCAGGTAAACAAGGACTTTGGCTCTATTTTCTCCACCCTGCTGCCGGGGGCCAACGCTCGGCTGGCCCCTCCCCAGGGCTGCGGTGTCTTGGAGGGCCTCGAGTTCAAGGTGGCCCTGGGCAACACCTGGAAGGAGAACCTCACCGAGCTCAGCGGAGGGCAAAGGTCAGAAAAAGCACTTATATGTTCATTGATCAGGAATAGGTTTTTTTTTTTTTTGTTTGTTTTTTCCTTAAGAGAGCAGGCAGTCCACTCCCCTTAGGAAATGTGTTTTTACTGAGGCAGTAGGGAGTATGAAAGGGAGAGAAGGTTTCAATTTTCCATGGATGATACTGGAATCATTAACTTTTATTAACACCCTTCCTTTTATTACAGACTGCATTTAGAGCTGGTGCTCTTGGATTTTTTTCTTGGTTGATCATAGTGCTGAAACAATTAGTCAATCGACAGAAAGTTAATGGATTATGATTTTGATAATTGACTGTTTTAGTGATTTATCAAGTAAAAAATACCAAACATTTGCTGGTTGCAGCGTCACAAATGCTAAGATGTGCTGCTTTTCTCTTTGGGGTTTTTTAGTCTAATTAAGCAATTTTAAGACGTCACTTTGGGTTCCGGTAACTTGTGATGGGCATTTGTCATATGTATTTATTTAATGAAAATCAATAGATTATTCGATAATGAAAATAATCGTTAGTTGCAGGCAGCCCGTCATTAGTTGTTAGTCATTAGTCATTAGTGGATCAGTGGCTCATTGTGTGTGCTTGTGTGTATTTGTCTGTGTGTTTCAGATCACTGGTGGCCCTGTCTCTGATCCTGGCCATGCTGCTGTTTAAGCCCGCTCCCATCTACATCCTGGACGAGGTGGATGCTGCCCTGGATCTCTCCCACACACAGAACATTGGACAGATGCTGCGCACACATTTTAGACACTCCCAGGTGTGTTTACACACACACACACACACAAACACACACATTCTAGTGCATACACATACAAAGCCTTAAATTGTTGAAGTGTGCAGAAAATTAGCAGACATTTGTTTAATACTGGCATTGGCACGAAACCACACAGTAGCTATTTTTAGTCCTTTGTGTGTATTAACATAATCGTTAGATAGGTATTGGCTAAAAGTTTGCACCACAATTTTGGTAATGCTGACACGCATAACATTCCCGCTCCTGTTTGTGGTCGTGTGCCTATGAGCAAACCCTAACCAAAAGGCCTACTGCCAGTCAATCTTGTAACTTTACCTCTCCTTCCAGTTTGTGGTGGTGTCCCTCAAGGACGGCATGTTCACCAACGCCAACGTTCTGTTCAAGACGAAGTTTGTGGACGGCATGTCTACAGTGACGCGGACCGCCCTCAGCCAGAGTGACGCCAGCCTGCCTCAGAAGGCCCAGGACAAGGCCCGTCCAAAAGACAAGAGGAACAAGCAGCTCATCAGCTAACTGCTGCGCTGGAACATTTAAAATTTGCTCTGGCATTGCTTCTCTTGGCACCACATCACATTGTGTAACACTACACAATATATATAATGTTGTGGTATCTGTTTTAAACTGCTGGTGATCACAGAATTGTTTATATCTGTCTATTTCCTCTTTGGGTAGTAACTGCTCAACATATTCTCGTCAGTTTATATTTGTTTACAACTGCGTTTTTGAGTCTGGTCAAGAACTTGAGGCTAGCAAGCTGTTTGCCTGTACAACTGTTGTGTTTTTGTCTTTCTTATACTGTGTCCCCTCTGTCTTCAACCATATGCGGTTGTGGTGTTGTCATCTTTGTTTATGTATTTTTTCTTTTTTTAACTGTTATTCCCTATTTTGTCTAATCTGAGTCACTCAGTTATCCTCTGTCTCTTTTCTGGTCTGCTGTCAATGCTAGTATGCTCAGAGGCACAATCGGTAAGCAATTTAATCCTTTTTATATGCAGCTAATGTGTCTATATTTTGCTAAATAAAGCTTGTCACATATACATGTATTGTTGATCCAGTTTTTCTTGAAATTTTTTAAAAGTTGAAGATGCATGTCACAAATCAGCAAAGTGCAAGTGTCTTGAGGAATATGAATATGTTAGAGATTATGTGGTTTTTTTTATGCATTGTAGAGAGACGGGTGGAGCAGTACATGTCAAAAGAAACACAGCATGATATTCTTTAAGCTCAGGATATGGCAAAATAAGGGAGATTTCCTCACAGGGTTTCTAACATGTCAGTGCTGCAGTACAGCTCCCTGTGTTACAGGTTACATTATACACCTCTCATGAGGTTGATAAACCAAAACACTCATATTTTTTTACAGTGACACTTAACTCTTCCTTACATCCCTTACAAATAACGAAAATGCTATACAAATATCACAAAATCTCATGCAGCTACTACAGGTCAAAAAATATACCACAGTAAATACCATTAAGTACAGTAAGGGCACAGAGGAAAATAGAATGTCACTAGGACCAGTTGTCCTGGCAACAGACCACTAGCATGTTTATTTTTAATCACCATAAGCAAAAAATACAATTGCTTCCAATTTAATTTCATTGTTTCAACATAATACTTATTTGGCAGAGGTGTTGACTTCAGTGTTGAGTCTCAGTTAGTAGTTAGAGATGTCAGGCATCTCGCCTACAGACACAGGACAGCCCAACACGACCAGTAATGGTCCTCTTTCAAACGTAAGCAGTAACGTGTTTGAAAAGTGATTTTTAAAAAGACCTAGGTGACCTATAACCAGGGCCGGATTAACCAACCACAGGGGCCCCCCTCCCCCCGGTACACAGCCACACACCGTAACTCAAGATACTAGACTGTTCACAAATAATACACAAATAAATGTAAACCTTTCACGGGTTCAAATTAATCTGAAACTCAGTTTTAGCTATTTCAAACTGCCATTCCTTGTGTCTAGAGCTCGCTCATTCAATTTGAGAGAGACATTTGTCAGACCCCAAGGCAAGCCTTAGTTTTAGGTGGTGGGGCTACCCATTGTATACAGATACCCTTTGTTTATTGCAGATTGTGGATTTAAGGAGGCGAAGTGACAGATGGCGGGAATGACAGACCAAAAAAATTATTAAATGTTGAAATTTATTGAAAAGGTTTGACTATGTCTGTACCTAGACCCACCTACCCCACCAGTATATAAGTAGTACTCTGTATCTTAGTTGGATGATATACACTAAATGCATTGCTCATATAACATACAGTCAATAGGTGGCAGTTTAATAATTGTGGTTGAGGCCTCCATAGCAATAGAAATAATGTTTAGGGCCCCCAATGTCAATAGAGGCTATGACTTGGGCCCCCATAATCATTCTAAACTGTGGCCCATGGTTAGGGACCTGATTAAGTGTGTGTGTCAGGGTCCCACCTGGCTGCACATTTCAAGTAGAATTAGTGAAATGCTGCAAAATGCATTGAACACGGATGCAGGACTCAGAATCTTTCGGGGCCCCGAGGTATGTACCCTGCATGCCCGGTTGGTAATACAGGCATGCAGTCCACAAGCACAAACATAAGAATATCGAGGATCTTGAAATGTTCTGCATGGAGAAGATGGTCCAAGATTGAAACCTGTTTTGCAGAGAAAAATTTGTACTACTCAATGAAACATTTTGTGTTAAACTTGTGTTAAAATAAAAGTGTACAACTCCCTCATATGAGCCCAAAATATGACCTTTTACAACCATTTGTGCTCATTTTCATGAAGGGTGCCAATAATTCTGGAGGTAACTGTATATACTGTATATAGTCTCACTCCTCTCTCTAACACACAAACATATTGTTGTTATCATATGAAAACCTTGTAACTCCAACTTTACTGATTTGCATGTTGTAACTTCAATTGAGGATTATATGCTGCTCTATGGGTTGAATAAACTCTATGACCCTTGGTGCTTATGAAACCCCTTCAAAACCCTCTGGAAATTTGAAAGATGCATGGTGGTCAAGCTAAAAAATAAGGCTGTTTTGATCAAGGGTCACAAAATGCTAACAGTATTATTTTAATTATTCTTCTATTCCTTATAGCCAGTGTGGTTTCTACATTGATTTTGTCCCACTTGCCAATCCCATCCCTGTTGTAAGCAATACTGCCCTTATCCACAGCTTCAAAATGTTGCTTGTGCATCTTGGACCTAAAGCTTGTGATACAACAAGCAACATTTTGGAGAACATGACAAGGCAACGTGTCGGTCAACAGGAATTGAAGTCAGACTTACAGCATAATACCGCAGCATTAGAAGCTGCCATGTAAACAATGTAAGATTGTTTATCCATCTACTTGGGCTGTGTAATCCTGCAATTTTGACCAAAATGTTACACAGTGTCTGTATCACGGTTATAAAAGTGCTGACACACCTGGCAGTTTTCTAGGGCAATGTAGGCCACACTCCCAATACCAACTAACCAAGTGAAAACACAGGATTAACATCTATCCAAGTGTTGCCTTGCAAAAAGACTTTCCTGTGTTATTAAATCAAAAATGTAAAGGCAAGTTCTTGATTGATCTTGAGCATCATATTTGCCCAGACATTTATTTTCCCTGGTCATCTCTGCCTGAACAGGTGAACCAAAACAGAATCTGTCTGTCATAAGGAGCTGAATTCTACTCCCATTGACTCAACAATAAGTCCATTCCGTTACACAGAAACTTTCTCCCTGAACACCCTCATTGTGCCACAAGAATCAACTGTGTTTGACTGCTTTTGCATCTGCTCTGTAGTTGTGAGTTTGGTAGTTGGTTTTATTGTGTTGTTGTTTCTGCACTGTTGTATTGTCATCCAGTAACAAAACATCCATGGACTGGATTGAAGGAGAAAGGGTCATCTATAGGCCCATCAAGGTATGTGAGCATTGTTTATTGCAGTTAAATAGATTTTGAGCTGTAATTAAATGTAGCATAAGAGGCTTTTGAGTGACATTATTGCATTGCATTATTGCATTTCCTTCAAAGGCATTGTTAAATGTACCGGTGTACAGAGACACTGTACAGCTCTGCTGGGAGTGGAAGTACTATGAAGTACAAGTAAGAACCACTTTTGTTTCAGGCCCGCACAAAATAAAACACCTGACAAATTCTGGTAAAGTGTTTCCTATGATTATACATGAGAACATCTGATGTTTTCTATTGTCTTGTAGAAAAAAATGATGGTGCAGTTTTTGCGGCTTCAGCAACAAAAGCAGGTCCCATCTGAGCTGACAGCTGAGGACATGACTGGCTGGCTGGTGGAGCAGGGCAAGAAATCACTCAGGGAGCGGTGAGACTTACTGAGACACATAGAGACAGTCCACCACTCAACCTATCATCAACTGCTCATGTTAAAGGAATAGTTAGATAATTCAGTCATTATCTACTCACCCCCATGCCAATAGAAAATCGGTTTGGATCAGAAAAGTTTACCTGTTTCAATATGGGTGCTCACTTATTGAATTTGACAATTAAATACAAAGTAATTGGTTTAAAACAGTATTTCTACCAATTTTTAAATCTTGTGCCTTTATGTTGAAGGCTAAACGGCCAAACCAGAAGTCTTGTTTCTGGTAATTCAAGTTAATCTTACCTATCGTAGCCGGGGTGCGTGCAAACGTTTTTTTTTAAAATCAACAGTGTGATCAACAGTGGCGATTTCAGCTAAATAATGATGTCACTTTGGGATCTTTTGGCTTCAAGAGACTTGGATTATGCTGTAACAGCTGCATGGAGCCATTTTATGGTTATTTTCTGTTACTTTTTGAACTCTGAAGACAGGTCTCCAGCAACTTCAGTTGTTTTTCAGAAAGCTGCAATGTACTTCTTTTCCATGGATCTCCGGGACTGTTGTATGGACTAACAAACTTTAACCGATTTTATACTGGCATGGTAGATAATGTAGTAGATAATGAGTAGATAATGACTGAATTTTCATTTTTGGGTGAACTATTCCTTTAAGCTAGTCTGTTACTAATGAGAAGAAAATAGAGCAACAGTTAAGATGAACCTTCTGTTTTCTTTCCATTTGAAGATTGTGGAGGTTTGATCTCGAGAGTTTTGATCAAAGTGTCCAGCCTCTCCTCACGCTGGTAAGACCAAGATCATGAAAAGACTCAGTTTGGAGTAAATGATCACATAACACTAGATTGATCCTGTAAATATGTCCAATCTTGTTGGTGCATCTCATTTGTTTCAGATGTGGGAGGTGAACATTAGCATGAAACTGATGGTTATTGAGTTTTTAGCCCGAATCGTGCTCAACTCACCTGAAGCCAACAGTCCTTGTTTTCAGTAAGTCACAGTTATGAGATAAGATGAAAGTTGAATGATTCCTGTGGGGAAATTGTGTCTTTTCAGAAAATGTGTATTTCAACTCATTTTGAGCAACTCTTATTGACAGAGACCCTCAGATCATCCGTCTGGCTGACAAAGCCATCAGGAGCCTGATGGAGAAGCAGCAGCCCAGCTCCAGCCTCCTCGGCCCCCAGGAGGTGGTGATGCGGGTTGTACCCAAAGTCCTGCAGGGCTTCTGGATTAATCCGGCGATCCTCTTGTCCGTACCCCCGCTGCAGCTCAGCGACTTGGCCGTCGGACTCACGAAGGCCGTTCAGGATAAGCTCTCTGCCTCTTTGACCTTCACGGACCGCCAGGCCTCCTTCTCCCGCTCCATCCGGGATGAGAAGGTCCTTTCTATCCAGAGCAAGGTCAGAGAGAAGTACACTCCAGACGTCCTGCTGGAGGAGCTGAAGAGCTTTGGGCCAGAGCTGCTGACCCGGATCGTTGACGTTACAGTGGGGGAAATCTGTGTGATGTTCGAGCCACAGAAACACATGGAAATGTCTGAAGTGCTGACCACCAAAGAGGTAAGAAGACCTACGCAGATGTATGATCGAGTAGCTGGATAAGATACTGTATAGTAAAAAAGAGAACTAAAATTCAAACGGCTTCTCCACCTGTTTAGGTGGAACTAGATGATTTCACGCAGCCAGCTGTAGTGGATGCTCCCGTGGTTCCTCTGAGCCTCCCTTGTGAAGCTCCTGTGGTTCCTCTGACCCTCCCTGCTGAAGCTCCTCTGGTTCCTCTGACCCTCCCTACTGTGGTTCCTATGAGCCTCCCTACTGACGCTCCTGTGGTTCCACTGAGTTTTACTGCTGAAGCTCCTCTGGTTCCTCTGAGCCTCCCTACTGAAGCTCCTGTGGTTCCTCTGAGCCTCCCTAGTGAAGCTCCAGTGGCTCTTCTGACCCTCGCAACTGAAGGTCCTCTGGTTCCTCTGAGCCTCCCTGCTGAACCTCCTCTGGTTCCTCTGACCCTCCCTACTGTGGTTCCTCTGAGTCTCCCTGCTGAAGCTCCTGTGGTTCCTCTGACCCTCCCTGCTGAAGCTCCTCTGGTTCCTCTGACCCTCCCTACTGTGGTTCCTATGAGCCTCCCTACTGAAGCTCCTGTGGTTCCACTGAGTTTTACTGCTGAAGCTCCTCTGGTTCCTCTGAGCCTCCCTACTGAAGCTCCTGTGGTTCCTCTGAGCCTCCCTAGTGAAGCTCCAGTGGTTCTTCTGACCCTCGCAACTGAAGGTCCTCTGGTTCCTCTGAGCCTCCCTGCTGAACCTCCTCTGGTTCCTCTGACCCTCCCTACTGTGGTTCCTCTGAGTCTCCCTGCTGAAGCTCCTGTGGTTCCTCTGAGTCTCCCTGCTGAAGCTCCTCTGGTTGCTCTGACCCTCGCTACTGAATGTCCTGTGGTTCCTCTGAGCCTCCCTGCTGAAGGTTCTGTGGTTCCTCTGAGTCTCCCTGCTGAAGCTCCTGTGGTTCCTCTGAGTCTCCCTGCTGAAGCTCCTGTGGTTCCTCTGACCCTCCCTGCTGAAGCTCCTCTGGTTCCTCTGACCCTCCCTACTGTGGTTCCTATGAGCCTCCCTACTGAAGCTCCTGTGGTTCCACTGAGTCTCACTGCTGTGGTTCCTCTGAGCCTCCCTATCGAAGCTCCTGTGATTCCTCTGAGTCTCCCTGCTGAAGGTCCTGTGGTTCCTCTGAGCCGCCCTGCTGAAGGTCCTGTGGTTCCTCTGAGTCTCCCTTCTGAAGCTCCTGTGGTTCCTCTGAGCCTCCCTGCTGAAGCTCCTCTGGTTGCTCTGACCCTCGCTACTGAATGTCCTGTGGTTCCTCTGAGCCTCCCTGCTGAAGCTCCTGTGGTTCCTCTGACCCTCCCTGCTGAAGCTCCTCTGGTTCCTCTGACCATCCCTGTTAAAGCTCCTGTGGCTCCTCTGACCCTCCCTGCTGAAGCTCCTCTGGTTCCTCTGAGCCTCCCTGCTGAAGCTCCTCTGGTTGCTCTGACCCTCGCTACTGAACGTCCTGTGGTTCCTCTGAGCCTCCCTGCTGAATGTCCTGTGGTTGCTCTGAGCCTCCCTGCTGAAGCTCCTGTGGTTCCTCTGACCCTCCCTGCTGAAGCTCCTCTGGTTCCTCTGACCATCCCTGTTAAAGCTCCTGTGGCTCCTCTGAGTGTCCCTGCTGAAGCTCCTGTGGTTCCTCTGAGCCTCCCTACTGAAGGTCCTGTGGTTCCTCTGAGTCTCCCTTCTGAAGCTCCTGTGGTTCCTCTGAGCCTCTCTGCTGAAGCTCCTCTGGTTGCTCTGACCCTCGCTACTGAATGTCCTGTGGTTCCTCTGAGCCTCCCTGCTGAAGCTCCTGTGGTTCCTCTGACCCTCCCTGCTGAAGCTCCTCTGGTTCCTCTGACCATCCCTGCTAAAGCTCCTGTGGCTCCTCTGAGTGTCCCTGCTGAAGCTCCTGTGGTTCCTCTGAGCCTCCTTACTAAAGCTCCTGTGGTTCCTCTGAGTCTCCCTGCTGAAACTCCTCTGGTTCCTCTGAGCCTCCCTACTGAAGCTCCTGTGGTTGCTCTGAGCCTCACTACTGAAGCTCCTGTCGTTCCTCTGAGCGTCCCTACTGAAGCTCCTGTCGTTCCTCTGAGCCTCCCTACTGAAGCTCCTATGGTGCCTTTGAGCCTCCCTACTGAAGCTCCTGTGGTTCCTCTGAGCATTCCTTGTGAAGCTCCTGTGGTTCCTCTGACCCTCCCTTCTGAAGCTGCTGTGTTTCCTCTGAACCTCCGTACTGAAGCTCCTTTGGTTCCTCTGACCCTCCCTACTGAAGCTCCTGCCATTACTCCAGTCCAGGAAGGCTTGACCAGCAGCCTGGTTGGCACTGAGGAGAAGGAGGAGGTGCAACAATCCTCTGACACCACATCAGGTAGGAGTTCTCCATCAGGTCCACTCACACTGTAGCTCATGGCTACTTCCATCAAGATGAACTGAGGCATTGACTGTCCTGTTTTATTTTTCAGAGATCAAAAAGACCAAGAAGAAGAACAGAGTCCAACGCTTCTTCCGTCAGGTGTTCCAAACACTCAGAGGAAAAAGAAAGTGACTGAAATCCCACTGCAAAAAATAAATTCAGTGTTGCATTGCAATCAGTCCATGTCATTCAATTTTTTTGATCACTGTGAATTGATGCATTGTAAAATTAAGAAATTATCATACAGGTAATTATGATACTGATGCTTTGGGGCTGCTAGTGGTCCAGATGTTGTTAAGATCGATGGCATAATGAATTCCACTAAATATCAGTATATTTTAACCCAAAACCTGGTTGCCAGGAGATTGAGAGTTGGCCGTCGAAGGACCTTTCAACCAGACGACGACTCCAAACATACATCAAAATCATCACACAAATGGTTGCGGGAACACAAAGTTTCGACTCCAGATTTAAGTTGTTGGTTAAAAGTTTTATTTTGGAGTGGAAAATGCAGAAATCGGATTTGTGGTATCACTTAACAAAGGACCTGTTAATGTGGAGTTAGCAGTCAGCATTGTGGAAATTTGACTAATGCCCTTTGAAAAAGGAAACTTCTGGTTGTCAACATAATCAAACTGATTTAGAATTCCAATCTACTTCCTGGGGTAAATTGTCACCTACACCCAGGTTTTAATGAATGCTCTGAGTTAGTCAGATGACAATAATCAGCCAGCTACTTGCCACACTAGCTAAAACAAAAAAAAAGAAGAAAAAAGAAAAGAAGAAAAAAAGTTCCAACACTGGATATTTGTTCCCCAAAGATAGAAATTGTACCTGTACTGTTCTGTCATGTTCTTTAAAAGAACATTTCAATTTAAATGTTGTGTTGCCGTATGTATGTGCCGTATGTATATTTATGACTTACCCATCATTCTATATGAGACTCTTATAAGATGCTAATACATTAAATTCTTTATACCACTCCTCCATGGAAATCACCTTTTCAGACCTCCAGTACCTCATAATCTTTTTCCCAACCAACACAGCTGTGTGTACCCGTTCTGCAATGGCATTCGGCATCTCTTTAATTCTCCATGGGTCTCCCAAGAGGAAAAAACAAGGACAAAATGGTATATTTACATTTGTTATTTCTTTAAACATTATGGATATGATGCCACATCGTCTTTATTTCTGGACAATGCCATAAGAATGCATCAGGGTTCCCACAGCCTGTTTACACTTCCAACACTGAGGGTTTTCTTTAAGACCTACTTGATACATTTTATTTGGTGTCCAATATACCCTATTTAATAATTTGATTTGAACCAACTTCGTTTTGAGTTCTCTAGACATCTTTTAGATGGCTGGGGTTTGTGGCATCACATGTGATCCCATGATGGCGCGGCCGGTGCGGGGGCCGCAGCAGAGTGACCCCCACAGCACAGGGTACAAGCGTCCCAACGTTACAGCCCACCCCCCCAGCCCTGACCAAGTCCAGAGACAAAGATGACTCTGGGGATATGTGATATCTTTCTGGCAGTTTATTCATATCAGTCAGTGACAAGATGAGCAAGATTTTGAGTTTGTGAGTATTGTAGATTTTGTGTGTGTGGGGTGGGACTGTGGGGGTTCAGCATTTATACCGTGCCATCTTAGAATCTGTTGCTTGCTTTTTACCCTTCAATTAAAACTGTATGACATCATTACGTCATCCTGTATTTGGCAAGACAAAAAACGTGTCACTTGTCAAAGTTCTCAGAGTAGTTTTATTTCATTTGGGGATAAATTCAGACAAGAACTAATGCGACCCTCTCAACTTCACAGTTGGGTTTTTATTTATTTTCAAGACTTCGGAAAATAGGTTGTTTCATACCCCATTCACCTTGCAAATGGGAGGCGAAAGAACACCATTTTCAACACAGAGGACAGAGAGAGGTGCTCAATGCCCTAGTCCAACTCAGTTCTTCATTATTTTCCCCCACTCCCTCAATGTAGATTTTAAATGTATGGGATTTGCCTATGTATGTGCTCGTTCACCCATATAACAGCAGTGGTGGAATAGTGGATGTGTCCACATCCAGGAAAAGGGAAAACTCAGGCCTAGAGCTGACCAGCGACCCTCTGCGTTAGCTAATGAGTAGGACCTGCTGTTGTTCTGGTGTTTCATGAGCAGGCAAACCCACAACAGTAGTAAAAGTCCCCATTTGGGGCAATACGTATACAGTGTTCACAAACCCAACACATTGGTTTATATGGCATTTATTATTATCATTATCTTACTGTCCATTGAAATGAACCAAATAAAACTGTTGACACATAATAGTCTTTGTCTTGCTCTTCGTCATTTTCCGAATTTAGACTTGGAGCAAGTTGTTGCAGTCTCTTCAAGACAAGGTCTAGTTTTGTCAGCCGTCAGCTTTAAATCAGTCAGTCAACTTGAATGGAGCAGTCTCTTTTGCACAAGCCAGCTTCAAAGCCCACAGGTAATATGGTTAGGTAATGAAATGACAGAGATTAGTGAAGATCTGTTGAAGAGAAATCAGCTGTATAAAAGAGGGGAGACAGTGGAGTGTACTATGCATGTTTTTTTTTTTCCCCTCCACAAAGAAGTAGAAAGAAATCGATGTGGTTTTGTGTGCTCTGACATGGCTTTGTGTCTGTATGAGTGCATGTATTTGGCTGGCTAGGTGAGAGGTGTGTGTGTATGTGTGTGCGCGCATGTGTGTGTGTTCAGGGCTGGCTCTGGATGTGTCTGCGCAGCTCCTGGGCCTTGTCCCGCAGGTCCGGTCTGCTGTCGGACTGCAGCGTGGACAGGGAGCGCTGGAGCTGCTCCCGACTCTTCACAGACACGCAGTCCCACTGCTCGCTCTCTGCACCATCACACACACACACACACAAGAACATTTCATCAACACCACAGTGATGCCAATGTCAATGATCTCTGGCATCATGCACTGACAAAATGAACTTAACTCAGCCAATCAGAACTGAGGATGACAATGCTACATTTTATAGGAAAATCTAAATTCTAGCAGGAGTGAATACTTACCTCCGGTTCTTTTCACCAACAGCTCCACAACTGACAAGGCCTCCGTCCTCACAGACGAGTAACTCTTGTTTTCTGGATGGGAACACAATGTATGATGTACTGAAATCCATGCAGATTAGACTGCAATGCAGAGTACAGTAACGGTGTGAGGACCTTACCTAGAGGGTATGTGAGAGCAGCACAGGTCTCTGTGAGGATCTGGGACAGTGCATTGAAGTCTTGATGGCCCTTCTCTAGCAGTAACAACCTACAGAGAGAAATGATAACTTCATAAACGGCTCAAATAACTTTTGCATAGGAGCAGTGTAAGCACTAATTAAGAGAAAACACTGGTGAATTAGGACATCCTGTGTTTGCTTGGTTCTCACCCCTGGAAGTATGCCTTCATAGACTGTAGGACGCCGAGCTGGACTCTCCAGGTGCTCAGCTTGAGCTTCTCACACATCAGACAGCACAACTCCACCTGGAAACGAGCTGTAAACAAAAAAAGTTATTTGTGATAAGCTGCAACCTATTTGGTTCTGTAAAACCACATACAAAAACCTAAAGCTCCGACTAATAGAAGTTTGAAAATGAGCCGGATAGTAGTCCTTGGATCCACTCATCTCTAGTTGGGGTCGGCAACATTTTCTACTCTGATCAGACTCTATGAACTCAACACAATCATAATCACAGATTGGGGTGGGGCTAGAAGTCCAGCAGGGTGTTCAACTTCAACCAGTGGGGGGGGCAGGAAAGCTATGATTTTCTGCCTTAATACCAGCTGTATAATCTTGTCTTGGAAATTACTTGTGTCCAGGATTGATATGTTTCACCATATAGAAGGCATACAAACTAGTTTACAGCTTGGAAAATATGATTTAGGGATTTTTAATTTCACTGCACCAGGTCACTTAAGATGTCTTACTCTGGGTCTGTGGGTTCCTGGGCCAGCTCTTTCCAAGTGTCTCAAAGGCACAGAGCAGAGCTTCTGTCCGCAGCTCTTTGTCCTTCACATCTCCATCGTCGTCATCGTCCAGTGACCTCGGGGACATACCGCCGCTCTCTGGGCAGTTCTGTTGGGGAATTCGGAAGTTAGATTGACCACCTTATTGGAGCAACAATATAGTTGTCACCCTGCAGATCTCACTCATGTTTTTAGCACTATAATAACACATGAACAATATCAAACGTGTAGATGTCATCGTACCTTCTTGATGAGAGGGATGAGGATGTCAGCCATGTCGCTGAAGCGGTCCTCCTGGCTGCTGTGGAGCACGTCTGCGGCACAGCGTAGGGCAGCCAGCTTGTACACCAGGCTCTCCTTGCGGCACTCCTTCACCACAACCCCCAGCACCTCGGAGATGGTGGGCTGGCCTGCGCAAGGCTTCTGCAGCTCCGCGCTAAAGCCGGAGGAGGGGGGGGGGGGGGGGGGGAGAAGGTGACAGAGTGAGAACGGTAGGAACAAGGCATAAAAGAAAGTACATGAATGTGTTGTTCTACATGCGAGATTGGCTTTAATGGATAAAACTACTGCGAGAAGCCGCACCTGCATTTGGACACCACCGATCCAATGGCTTTCAACAGCTCCTCCTGGAAGAAAAACAAAAATCGAAGCACTGGTGTGAGAAAATGTAACGTTAAAATGTCAATGCGACCACTCTTATCACTCCATGATTCAACGTGAACCTCCAAGGTGGGTAGCGGGAAAAGTTCAACAATCAAAAATCTGTTTTTAACATAGTTATTTTAAAGTAATCCCTTATTATTATATGTTCTGCTGTTGTTGTATTTTTATGTCTTACCTTGCCAGCCCATGTGCGTCCCGACAGTCCCTGTATTAAGGCCGTTAGCACCAAGCCAAGGTGTGGTGCCACCAACGAGCCCGTCTGTTCCTTGGCAACAGTTGCCATGGCAGCTGCACCCTGAGCCTTCATCTTCCAGGACTGGGACTGCAGTGCCTTCTGCGTAATAGCGATCAGCTCGGTCATATAGAGTCTGATGCCTCCAAAGCTGCCTGGTATCCAAGTAAAGTTCAAATCATAAAAGGTCAAGCTGTCATAATGACAATACATATACATACAATACAATACATATAGATTTTATGATTTAGATTGTTTTTCTTTATATTTCACATATAAGTCAACTGTCTGCTCAAATGTACAATGCATTTTGTGTCTATGTACATATGATTCAATACAAGCATTATTCCAAAATGCTATATATACACATATATTTTTACCTGATTGTCATCATTTAATATTTCTAAACTATAAAAGATGCAGTCTATAAAAATGTTTTCCCTTTGTGAACCAAGGAGTTAAATTACCTAGTATCCTTTAAAATGACCAAAATTTGTTTTGCACATTTTCAATCATTTTCATCAATCATGTCAAGAGTTTGTGTCACTTTTTTTATAAAGAAAAAAATATTTTTTTCACTTCATATTTATATTGTGTGCGTATTGCCCACCTGGGACGTTCTCCTGCCACACCTCGGCCCACAGCGTGGCATCGTGGCTCTCTCCCTTCTCCTCGTCGGGACCTGGTGCCTGGTGCATGCCCAGGAAGGCCAGGGGCAGCGCCACCCCCGCATGGCCCTTCAGCACATCAGGACTGTAGTGGCTGATGGCGTGCACCGTCAGTGCACATGATGACTTATACACTGGCTCTGGGTGGGGAGAGAGAGAGAGGGAAAAGATGGTTTAGGGAAGACAGCAGAGTCAGAAAGTCACCATTCTGTGTAATGCACATTCAATCAAATTATCTTTTGAATGTCACAGTACAGGCGGGAACGTGTCTTTTTCTGTTCTCACCCTCTTTCTCCAGGTACCAGGTGTTGAGCTTCAGTAGTAGTTTCTCTACACTGCTGTCTTTTGCAGTCTGATGGGGCAACCAAACATATTATTATGATACTTGAGGACGACAGCTAGTGCTTACTGAGTCATTGAGAATAACCTATAGTGTGGTTACTGTAATAAGCTTATGATAACCGGTGCTTACCCTGACTAGGTGCCCCAGAGCGAAGGCAAAGGCTTTCTGCACTACGCTGCTCCGGTCATGGATGCCATTCAGCAGGGCACTCATCAGTTTACCTGCAACACCAAATACACCACTCCACTGTCATCGGTTCACTAGCAGCATACAGTAAATACATAACAAGAACAGACAATACGTGTGCTGTACCTGAGTATGGGGTGAGGTCTTGGGGACACTGCACTGTGAGGGAAACGATTACACTAGCACAGCCGCCCTATGGAGAGAGAGGAGACAAAACTCAATACGTAGGAATTAACATGAAAAGGTTGACTTGGCAAACCACATGTTAACATAGAGGAAGGAGACAAGGGGCAACGCATGGGAAATAGGCAGCTGAAGTGAAATGAGGATGCAAATAAGCACACAAGCAAACCATTAGCCATTGAATGACAATGTAAGAATTTGTTACTGTATGTGTGTGTGTCTACCTTGGTACCCAGGCCCACTCCACTCTTGAGTAGCTCACAGAGCCTGGGAGCCAGCTCTCCCAGCACAGAAACATCCAGGTGCTGCAGACACTGGGCACAAAGACACAAAGGATATACCCTTAAAAACAGCTGTGACTGATTTTTTCTTAATATTTTGTAAGGTTTTGCCTAAAAGAAACCTGAAATTGTTTACTGTGACCTAAATAGAAACTGGGTCCAAAACCCCAAAAGAAAATGTTGAAGGGTCATACCAGAACTGAGAATTGACCATAATTATGAAGATGGTGTTGTTTTTACCATGTTAATGGTCTCCATCATGGGGGAGGACTTAGCAGCACTCAGCCTGGCGGCATCCATGGCACTCTGGAGGGAAAAACAACACACCGCATGACAAGGTGACTTGTAACCTGCAATAAAACTTACAGACTGTAGTTAGTGGAAGAGGGTGATGATCAAGTAGACTGTTGAGGTTACCTTCTCTTGCTCTGTGGCTCTGAGGCTGAGGTAGTTGAGGACCTGAGGCTCCAGGGTGCTGAGGGCCTCCAGCAGCGCGGGGATGAGCCGTGAGGCGTGAGGCTTCAGCCTGGCACCAGCGGTCTTACTAACCTTCACCAGGGTCTGGATACTGGTGGGGAGTAACACATAGAGTGAATGGGAAAGAACAAGGCAGAGAGTGAGGGAGAGTTATGCTGCATTCATATGGTGGCCTAAGAAAAAAGCCATATCGGTCAGCCATGGTGATTTTAATAAACAATATGTTCGACCATTCCATGCACACTGATAAAATAAAAACTTTATTGTCTTTATTTTCAATATTTAATTTAGTTTCAAAATGGGTTATATTTTGCATAAATTATTAAATATGACTCTCCCTATAAACGAACAGGAAGCTAAGCAGGGGATTTGAATAGTCTAGCCAAACTTGGCAAAAGATCCTTGCTTATTCACAACTTTGTCTTTGTTGGATCATATGTGGGTACATCTATTTTGCTAGACATCTGGTTTAACTTCACCGCCAGAACTGAAGGCAAACATTGGGAAAATTGAACTTTCAAGTCTGCACACGCAGTAGCCAGCAATTTACGCAAGCATTTGTGGAGTTTTAAATCAACACCCGGTCTGGTTTGTCTACCGCATATTGCCAAAATATGAATGCAGCATTTGACAGAGAGACAGGCAGAAATGGAGTGGAGTTCAGCAAAAGTTGCCTCAATATGAGCAATTTCAGAACAAGGCCACGCAACAAAACAAATACTACAGTTATGCAATACAAAAACACAAATGAAGAGAGGCGTTACCTGAGTGAGCGGACCTCTGACACATTGCTCACGATGCCTTTGTCTAGCAGGGTGGGCAACAGCACCGCTACAGTTCTCTGGGCTGCAGTGCCTGTAGACTCACACATGCGAGCGCACACCTGGACAGAGAGAAAGAGTGTCGAGGGACAAGCACTTGGACATGCACGCATGTACCCATAAACAAATATGAACACATACAGGCAGGCAAGACTTATGACAAACAGCCTTACCTTACTGAGTGTTTTCAGGGTTAGGTCTGCAGCCTTCCTCACAGATTCCTGAAACGCAATCATGACGCGGTCAGAATCTCATCTAATAAAAATCTGAGCCTACTGTAACAGGGATCATAACATGTCGCAGATCTTAATTAAAAGAAATGAGAACCCCTTTATGGAATCATTATGGTTAGCTATGACTGGAGTTTATGATAGAGAAGAGAGAATGTATACTTGTAATATGTTCATGTTTAGTCTACTGTCGCACTGTATGTGAGGTCCTGTTATAGTTTGTCTGACATCTAGTGTGTGAATCCTGCATTGTGAAACTGTCTTGTAATGTGTTAAAAAAACAGTCAAATTCCTTGTGCACGGTGAATAAAAGCAATTCTGATGAGTATTTCCTGGTCACCTTGATGTCATCAAGGACTCTGAACAGTGTCTCCCACATCTCCGCCAAGTGATCGATGAGGTCATCAGCCTGGCGACCGCGGATCAAGTCGTTCAGAGCCAGGCAGCTGGATGGGAAATTAATATATGAATCAAACTTTCAACTACAGACTTTTACATTATATTTTAGCTGAGGCGCTTATCCAGAGCAAGTTACAGTGAGTCCAACAGTAGAATAGGCTTTAATTCCTACATCAACAAAATACAAGCAACCAATGGCAAGGAGTACAAAGGGCCTTAATGCCCTCATAGTATTCCTGTGACCACAGAACGATCATGTATGAGAGAAGTACTAGAAAAAGAAGTAAAACACAACCTAAGGAAATAGAAGGGATATTTTTTAGAGCATTTGGTCCTATACACAGTCACAAAACTCATGCTACATAAATAGATGAAGGTAGATACTATGATGGCATCTTAGGAGTCTTCAGTTTCAGGGGTTTTATACATAACTCATATATGGGGTGTGTACTGTTATTGTACCTGGACTCCCGTACTCTCCAGGTGTTACTGGTCAGGTTGGAGATGACATCCTGCAGAATCTCCTTAAGATACTTATCCACCTGAAACACATCAGCCCAATCAAATGTGCACATACAACACACTGATGATGGCAGCCATTTACATGTAGGTCTATGTGTATATGAGTGTGTATTTGTTGTACGTGTATCAGCTCCTACCAGGGTCTTGTCAGTGACCAAGGCATCCCAGATGCTGGTCATGGCCTGGCGAATGCCCAGGTTGGGGTCAAACTGGTAGCGGTAGAGACGGGGCACTAGCTGGGGAAGGTATGGGGCCAGCTGCTCTCCGGCCTTGGCTGCTATGATGTGGAACCCAAAAGCTGCACCCTGGAGGGAGGAGAAGGGAGGTGAGGTGGGAGAGAGGATAAGAGAGGTGAGTCCAGTCCAGGGAGAAGGTGAAAAGGCACAGGAGGTGGATGAGAGAGAGAGGATGAGAATGAAAGCAAAGGGAGTAAGAATTGCGAGAAAGAGAAAAAGGTGGGGTGCATAAACATGGTGAACTGTGTGAGTATTTGGCTAGTGACAAGCTTTGGCTCTGTCCTCTGACGTTCTAGGAGAAATTATGCAATAACTATGAGGCGAAAGTACTGACTGTCTGCTTTAATTTGAATATATTTTCTGCAATATTGGTTAAACAGTTAAAAGACTATAGCCCTTCCTGCCATGCTCTCCTCATTTCAGAATGCCAAAAGTATTTGGACACAGTGTCAGATCACTTCAATCTGCTATCATACATTAACTCTAAAAAAGGCCTTTTGGTGTGTTAGTAATACATCAACCGGTCGATTGTACTTCCTGGCAGTACCTTGCGAGAGTTCCACATGGCGTGGTGATTGGCCAGGTTCATGAACTTGTAGACGAGATCTGGTTGGTTCAGGTCACTGGCCAGTGAGCAGAGCTCCTTGTACGTGGACAGTCCCTGCCTGCCAGGAACCATGAATATGAGGAAGAAGAGGGTCAATTTGTGCATAAATTACCTCACTCAGAAGTTAAGTTTGGTTCCTATTTGATGCTTGTCTTCTTATTAAAACTCCCATTTTGTAACAATGTCATTAAATTTGAAAAAGTAACAAAAGAGAAAACATGCCTAATTGTGGCGACATATTACTTACCCATCAGGTGCTTTCCCCAAAGCATCTCCTTGGAACACCTCTGTGTCGTCTGACACGGCATGCTTCACTCTGTTAGGAAAGATAAATCAGCATTAAACATTATCTTCATGCATTTTAAATGTTCTCCCCTACACAGATGATGCTAAAACTTGTTATGATTCTCTCTCCTGCTCCATTCTCTCCTTCACTCATCCATCTAGCTGTTACCTTTTCCCAGTCATGAGTGTTTCCACCAGGGTGGACACCAGTTCCTGCTGGTCCCCCTCTCCTCCCATCTCATAGACCAGGCCAAGGCCTTTAGATGCCACATCCTGACTCAACTCTGAACCGAAGAAGAGGAGGGATGGATAAAGAGGTGGGAAGGACAGAGAACAAGTGGTGAGGGCTCTTCCTTTTGTAATGTTGCAGGGATGCACAAATACATTCAAAAGAACTGGTTGGTATAATAGTAATAAGTAGATCAATGTAACATAGAGATCCTCATCTCACCATCAGGGTCTGAGAGAATGGAGATGAATGCTGTCTGAATCTCCTTCAGGTGAGACTGGAGGAGAAGAGAAAGCACAACAATTATTACAATTAGAGTGATCTGACAAATACAGAATGAACTCCAACTCCAACACAAGAAAAACAAAGCAAAATACCAAGTAATTCTTATATTTAAATCACAAGAGGCTGAAACACTTCTTGAATTCGGTGCCCATATGAAGCTAATAGGAATAGGAAGTATTCATGTGAATTGACTCCTGGATAACACACAGCTCAACCCTTGAACTGTGACCCCCACTTGTCTTTAGCCACTGACCCCCCAGCCAGGTACCTTGATTTCTTTGTGTTGGCCGATTTTCTTGACCAGGGAGAGCAGCCAGATGCAGGCTGCCTGTCGGACGTGGGGGTTCTGGCTGGGTATGTACTTGGACAAGATGGACTTGAGGACCCAAGGAACCACGTCATTGTTTTTCATATCTGACAGGGCAAGGAAGAGAGTGGAAAAATAAAAAAATCAGTCTGGAATTTATTTTACCATCTAAATTTAGCATATATCGAGTTAAGTTATTGGAATTTTTGACATTTAAATGGAAATGGGACTATTAAAGTTATGTTCAGACAGGCAGCTCAAATCAATTTTTTGATGGATCATATCTGATATCTCATATCTGATAGCGTGCACACTCCTGAGATTTTTCATGTCTGGCCTTTTTTCAAGCATGCGGCGTAAGGATGCAAGACGCTTGGTTGCTTGTTCTCGATTATTGGGGAGTTTGCGTCTTGGCAGTTTGAAGGGTAGAGGTGCCACCCAACTATTTGAGTTATCCATAAAGACTTCCCTGTCCATTATTTTGAGGAAAGCTTGATCTTCCACAGACATGGCAGGAGTGTTGTCATGTGGTCTTCTCTGAAACACTCCTTTTCCTAGACCGTCAGTTTCATCAAGGAGGTCAGTTGTCTCAGTGGTGCTTGAAGGAAAATGGTGAGGCATTGGAGTATCAAACTTCTCTCTGACGTGGATGCTGTTAGTGCAGGGGTGATGTGCGCCCATTGCTTACCACACTGGTCTGATAAACATTAACACCGGCTGGCTTGTGGGATCTTCCGAGGCAGACTTCTCCTATAATCACCCAGCCAAGGTCGAGACGCTGAGCGTAGGGTGCATTGAGGGGTCCATTACAATGTTCGTGGACTTTGTGCACTCGTGGTATGTCTCGGCCAAGGAGAATGAGGATATCTGCATTAGGGTCTAGAGCTGGGATCTTGTCCACTACTCGGCTGAGGTGCATATAGTGACTGGCGATCTCAGGTGAGGGGATCTCAGACCTGTCGTCCGGGAGCATATCACACTCTATCAGAGTGGGGAGCAGAACATGAGCTTTGCCATCTAACGATTCAATAATGTAGCTGTTAGCTCGCCTCCCTGCAGTTTCAATGACTCCCGAGCATGTCTTCAGGGTGTATGGTGCCGTATCTGCCGCAATGCCAAAGAGCTCGAAGAACTTCCCACAGATGTCAGTGCATTTTGAGATAACAGGAGTGTTTTTTTCCTGTTGCTTCCCGCCTTGATCTCCTGTGGTTGTAGAGGCCCCAGACTGCCATGGAGCCGGCCCTGGATGTAGCGCAGTAGGGTTGCTGTCGCTGTTACATTCTCTGCATTGAACATTCTTGTCGCAGTATTTAGCCAGATGACTGGATGATGCACAGCATCTGTAGCAAATGTTCTTAGTACGACATCTTCTCAGGGGATGTGGTTTGTTGTGTAATGGGCATTGCTTGTCCAGGTCAACCACCGTTCTTCCTGAGAGGCCATCATGGCTGCCATCAGAATTGATTGAGACTTCTGTCCGTCTGACAGACACTGGTGTTCTGAAACTTCACGCAATCTGTAACAGTCCTCCAATCTTTGCCACACCATGTTGTCACCTGCTGCTGTATCGTGGATGTGCACTGCTCACATTCTCTTTGCCTGCTCAGATGATTTTGGTCCAAGCCATTTACAGAGGAGAACTAGCTCTTCCCTCGCTGTCAAGTTCAAGTCCTCGGTGGAACTAAGAAAGATGCTTTCCAGGCCCAATAATTATCTGGATGATCATCAAACTTTAATAGCCCAGAGCTTACCATTTCACGACGTATTAAGTACTTGGCTAAGTCTGCTGTTGCTGATGAGTTGGTTTCATTGGGTCTGGGGGTTGAACTTGGGTGTGGCTGGAGGGGCTGATAATCATTGCAGAATGGTCTGCTGTGTGACTGTTCTCTGTGTCTGTAGGTGTCTTTGGATGGACATGGCTTGTGCAGACACTCTTGTTGGAGGTAGGCATTCCTGGATGGGCTTTGGGTGCATGGATGATTAGGAGAGATGACATCCTGTCTGAATGTATGCCGAGCAGGTAATTCATGGAACTCGTGGTCG
Organism: Centroberyx affinis; assembly: GCF_046629955.1. Taxonomy (NCBI): domain Eukaryota; kingdom Metazoa; phylum Chordata; class Actinopteri; order Beryciformes; family Berycidae; genus Centroberyx; species Centroberyx affinis. The sequence continues at coordinate 97,291 of NW_027280476.1, read as the reverse complement.
CTGATCTCACTCGATTGTGTATTACTTTTCCCCATGTAGCGTATAGCTGTCTCACCATTGTCCATTACTAGCTGGTGCACTGGTGCAGATACGGGTTCTAGTAGCTTGGAGTCTTGGTGAGAGTCAGGTACTAAATTCACTGTGGACTTATGCTTGGATGATATGGCTCTCCAAATTCATTCTCAGCAGCTGCCTCCAGAACTTCAGCTTCGGCGATGGCTGCAGCGGCTGATCTCTCTAGTTGCAGTGTGTGTAGGTTGGCCTGTAGCTCAGCTTTCTTTCTAGCAGCCTCAGCTGTAGCCTTTTGTTGCTCCTCTTCAATATATGCTTGAGCCTTAATCATGTCGGCTTCTCTTTGAGCAAACAATGCTTGTGCTCATGCAGCCTCTGCAATGGTACTGGCTGAGGAATGTTGACTGGTACATGAGGTGCTAGAGCACTGTGATCTTATTTCAAGCATTTCTTCCTGGCTATCCATGTTGACTGCAGCTTTAATGGCTGAAGAATGCTGTGTCTGTGATGATCCACTCTTCTCTGGGCGACCCGTTAAATGTCTGTCTTTTCACTATTCTGCCCTCACTAGAGTGTTGTGGTGCTGACTAGCTTGGCAGATAGCTAAACAGGTTTCTTCAATAAGCATCCAAGAGGCAGCAGGTAAGTTTTAGGATGTTTACTGTTAAAAGCACTGTGAAACTGAAATACAAATAAATAACAATTACAAGTTACAATGTGTCTCAATATGTCAAATTTCTTTTCATTTAGATATATTGAGGCAAAAACAAGTAGGTTACAAATACACACAACACAAATAAACATAAGTATGTGCTGGTTAGCTGTTATTCAATGAACTGGATAGTATTAGCTTGTATCCAGGTAGCGATTAGTGCAAATGCTAACATTAGAAAAGCCATAGCGTGCTAACGCAATTAGCATTGCTAATGTTTTTATAGTTATTACAAGTAAAAGAAGAAACAAGCGATCTTTCAGGTAAGTATTAAAGCTGAGAATCACATAAAGGTAAGTGTCTAAACGAAATGTTAATTATTATTTACAGACATATGTTGTTTAGGGATTAAGAAAAGACTGAACAGAAAAGAAAAAAACAGCAGTTGGCATTGTTACCATGGAAACCAAACTACCAAGTCTAGAGACAGGACAGGCGATTCCATCAGTTCTCTTAAAGGGGCAGCACAATGACAGCAAATGATTATACTGTTTAAAAACACAAATCCAATCTGGTCACTTGTAAATTACAATGTGGACAGTCATCGGACTTACCTGCTGTCTGAACATGGCTTTAGAATTCTTAGTCTAACTCCCAATTTTACAACCTTGTAAACAAACCTTGTAAAGCCTCAACATACATGTAAAACTCAACAATACATTTTAGAGTGAAAAATCTTCAATACCTTCAATCTAAATAAATGAACAAAGACAGTAGTGAGAGCGATAGTGTTTGAACAAAACAACATTTTGCAATTCAAATTATATGTAATAGGTATATACTCTGAGTGCATGTATCTAGTACTGTGTGGGTGTAAGGTGGAGTGTTTTACTCTATGTGCATGCTCATAAATCCTTGTGTGTGTGTAGGTGTGTGTGTGTGCGTGTGCGGAAACCCATCCTTACTGTATGGTGGGCTGTACTGGTCCTCGGTGCAGGTCCATGGGTCTCTGGCAGCTCCAGAGCTGGTGCCTATGGCAGCGCTGGTGATGGCCTCACCCACTGTGAACTGCAGCTCCACCTGCTTGGCCTGAGAGAGGGGGAGAAGGGAAAAGAGAGTGAGCAAGCGAGGAAAAGAAAGAATAAAACAGACAAAGTGAAAGATGTAATTGTGTTGAAATGGTCAAATTGCGAAATGGCTTGTTGATGTTGTGCACATGGAGAATGAAGTTTGATCCAAAATCCATGAAAGAAATGGGGGAAGGAGATGGGATACTTCAGTAATAAACTCTATGAATTTCTGTCTGAGTCATAAGCAACTTGCAGACTTGTAGAAGCCTACATAGCTAATGTTAACCCTGCTGTCAGTCAGTCAGTGCGTTTCATACCTCCACAGAGTCCATGAGTCCCTGCAGCAGCTTCTTCTGGTGGGGGAAGTCCCCATCTCCCACTGGTAGGTAGCCCAACGTCTGAATTGATCGCTCCTTTATCTGGACCATGCACATGGACACACACACACACACACACACACACACACACACAGTGAGTTTGATGGATGATGCAGAAAAAGTCAGAATTTTACCTGATGTATACACCGATGAAACAGTGATCAGTAACACTTTACAATAAGGGTCAATGAGTTAAGGGTTAGTTAATGCTTAATACTTAATAATAAAACACTCTTATTCACATATACACACTTATTCATCAATAACATATACAATATAAATAATTGCACAGCTTATTAACTTGTCACCACTAGACAGAATCATAAAGCAGCCACTTCCTGTATGGCTTCCTGTATGGTCCCAGGTTACCTTGGTGCTCTCCTTGCCGGAGGGGATGCGAGCCAACAGGTTGTCCACGGTGGACAGTTTGGTGAAGCCCTCACCCTCTGCGGGGATCAGCAGGGTCCCGTTGCGGCCAATTTCCCCCAGCGCTGTACACGCCGCTACCGCCAGCAGCGCACTACTGCTGTCCAGGAAGGAACCTGGACGGACACACATACACACACATGAGCGGATGATCCAAAATAGACAGGAATAATTTGGTTCACACAAATAGCATTACATTGGCAAATCAAAAGTGTGACCTTTATTTTGTTATGGGAATACAATAGTGGCGGGTAGATGTAAGCTACAGTTAATAGTATTCATTACATCCCCTTGTTGTTTGTCAGCAAACAACTGGTAACTGTAACTAAACACCCATTTTTTGTGCTCAAACAACTGCCACAGTCAATGAATTATGCTGGCAGGAAATGCATGTAACATCACTACAATAGCGTGAATTCATACCAATTGTCTTGGTGGCCATGGCAACAAGTTCATCATCCTCCTGGGGTGTGGTGATCATTCGCTGAGCAGTATCACTAGCAGTGACAGCTTTCCTCTTGCTCATGTACCTTCCCACCATGTAGCCTAGAGCCAAGATGGCGCCATGCTGGGTCTCAGGACTCTGTAGAAAAACAGTAAACATTTCGGCAAGGTAAACTGGGACAACTTACTATACACATAAATGCAAAAGTGCTCTTTAACATGGAGGTATTTCTGTTTCTGAAGTTATCAAGTATCAAGAGCTGTGTAGAGGCAAAGTGGCGTACGTGGTTGTCTTTGGTGATTTTGACCAGGTTGTACACAGCGGTCTTCAGCTCGTTGCCAGACATGGTGGAAACCACCACGGCATACAGCTGGGCCGCCAGCTCCCTCATGTCTTCCTTGTTTGTGTTCATCAGACTCTGGAGAGGAAGGAAACGTGTGTCGTTACAACTGACTGCATCGATAGGTGTGGTAATCTGGATCAATATCACAGCTTTACAATATCAGAGGACAGCTGAGCCTATGTGGTGATTGGACGAATAGTTCAGTCAATTGTTGTTTGGTGATATTTGTCATACTGATGAATCAGCTCACAGTGAAAGTCAATGTAGTCAACAAGTCTCCCCACCCTGCATCGATCATGCATTAGTGCTGCAGATTTTTCCAATAAATTCCTCTTATGGGTGGAGCAACATTCCACCAGTGCAGCCCGCATGTGAAAAGAGTTTTATGATGGCCTCATCTGTATTAGGCTGGTATGATGCAAGCATGTTTCATCATCGATAAACCTAACATACGTGCAGCCAATTTTGGACACCCTCGGCCAATTCAGACACATACACACACACACACACACGCACACAGATATTACATTTAATTTTTACCATCTTGTGTAATTTTAAGTCACTTGCCTTTTGTTGAGAAACTTAAAAAAAATTGTGCTAAAAGACTGGAAACCGCATCAAAGAGTGTGTCTAGAATTGGTGAGAGTGAATTGGCTGCCAGTACATTCAAAAGAAAAGAAGCAAAACATATATCTTTTATCCAAAAAAACACTTACTTTAATCCAGTCAATTTTCTCAACATATCTGGGAGCCAGTTTCTGTGGGCAGACAGACACCACCTCCAGCAGACAGTACATAACTGGGATTCCTGTTGAGAGATTACCAATAAAGTGCAATAAATTCAGATTGTCTTCAGAACACAAAACAATAACCTATGCATACATGCACGGATTAATGCAACATTGTTTATAACAGGGCCGAATCCAGTCAAGTCAAGTCAAACACAGACACAGTTAGTCTCACATGCCCACATTTTAACACAATAAATGATTGAGACTGCATGAAGTTTGAAACCGATTTATGCACCACTGTGCTGTGCTAAAGTCAAGGTCTGATTTGGGCCCATAGTATTTAATCTAACCTAATACTAAAACCACCACACCAGTCTTGTAAGAAGCATGTAAATAACACTGGAGCCTTGTCTCCATAATGGTCCTAAGTGAACAGGAGATTAATTCCTCTCACCTCCTACGGCGGAGAGCAGCTGCTGCAGCAGGTCCATGTAGATATGAATAGGATTAGCTTCGCCACCCTTTGACCCTGAGGGCTGAGGCTCAGAGGTCAGCAGTGCGTGGACGTAGCGGCCGATGGCTGGTGCGTCGTCCTGCATGTCCACCAGGCTCTTGGACAGCGGTGTGGCCCCCGCGCTGTGGGCGAGACACATCCTCAGGTAGAGCACAATCTGGGGGAACAGGAAGAGGAAACACAGCGGACATGAAGCAGAAGAGGTTTAAAAAAGCAACATCCTTCCCGACAAAGACAAACTTGAATACGTAAAATCAGTCCGTGTCAAGGTGAATGGATGCAACTGATTGATCACCAATTATTTTTTACCTCTCCAAATGCAGACGGGTTGAAAGGAAGAGTGGAGGTTCCAACAATGTACTTGGCTGGAGTCTTCATCCTCTGAGCCGCCTGATACGACAAGATCAAAAAATATGTGAGAGCCATTATAATGTCTAGCAAAAATAACAACCGGTATAAAATACTGTGACCTGAAAGAATATCAAAACCCTGTTGCCCCGCAGAGTGACAACTACTTCTTTAAACAGCAGCTGCTTCAAGGGTTGTCAAGCTCAAGGAAAGGCCTCCAGCATATACTGTATGTAGGCCAAATTATGCCATTGGCCTTCACCTTCTCCTGGACGTAGGCCACCATGTCAGGAAAGGAGGGCATTGGTTTTGATCCCTCCTTCTCGGAGCTCTTGATAGGAAAAGCCCTCAGCACCTTCTGGGCCTCCCCACACACCTCCTCCCTCCTGCAACACAGAGGAGAAACACTTCATCTTCTGCTCCATTCAACAGAGTAAACCCTCATTTCACATCATCTTACAGGTGATAAATAATCATTTACCTACTATTTCGATGCAAGTAAGGTGCATTCAAAAGTCACTAAATTACCAATAGTGTATTAGTGTTTTAGTTTCCCTCTCCATTATACAGCAGTGTTGGGACTTACGGGTCTCCAGCAGCCAATAGCAGCAGGTATCTTGAGGGCACGTGATCACGTGCAAACACCGTGCTGGCAAACTTCATGGCCACCTGACGAACCTGCACCTCCGGCTGACCAAGAAAAAGAAAAAAAATACTATAAACAAAGCAACTATCATAGCGCTGCCAAATGAACATTAGCAGTAATTCAACATCACAAAGTATGTGACTGTTAAAATGTGTTCTTACTTTACTTTTCAAATACATTTAAAATACCCTAATAGAATTGACGTAACAGGTAGTTCACTTAGTTTTAGTTCTCATGTTTCATGTTTAGTTTTATGCTTAGTTTTACTTCAGATCAAATCAAACACCACTCACATTTGTTGTTTTAACCAGATTTTTTCAAAATCTCTTTTGCCCTGGTATGCATTCTGACTTCATGCCTACCTTTCCTATGTACGCAGCCACCAGGGCCTCCATCAGGTTGAGCAGTGCCCCCTGCAGGTTAGCGTAGGCTCCTACCATCATAGACAAAGCCTCCTGAATGGCCAGACGAACGTCAGCCTCCTCCTGGAGAAGTTAACACAGCAATTTGGAAATACCAAGATCAGTCATCAGACATTTTTCCTGTAATGCATTGTTGTTTGGTATTGAGTTCTTAAGTGCATTTAATGCCAGATCCTTGAGATTCTTTAACCTACCTTGCACATGGACTCAAAAAACTGCTGTACAAGTGCGATGTCCTTTGTGAATAGTTGTGGCATGCGGCTAGGAGAGAGAGTGTAGAAAAATGGCACATATTTCATTATAAAAATTCCATAGTAAGCTGGCAGCTTTCAAGAAAAAGAGCATTGGGATCACAAACATACCTGGATAGCTTCCCGACAGCAGAGTATGCAACACACAGTAACTTAGGATCCTGCAAGGACACATATATACATATAAAATCAACTACTGAACTGTATGAAATAACAGATTAAATATGTGTTGTTATTTGCAGTTTTACCTCCTTGTATTCATTGATGAGCTTGGTGAGGCCATTGAGCAGCATTAGCCCCAGGGGTTTATTGGTGTCAGGACATCTGAAAAAGAGAGAACACCCAAATATTATGTTTCAAAATACTCTACTTTATCATGAAAAAGTTCACAGGTTATCCGGGATATTTCTACACAGTGGAAAAACTTAAACTTTTCTTACACCATGCAGATGTGATGGACAAACTGCAAAGTGAGAGACAGCAGTTTGTTGTTGGTGTTGGCTCCAAACAGACCATCATACACAACCTAAGGAGGAATGGCAAACCATGGAGAGTGATTATACATGGGAGAAATCTTATGAGACAGACAAATATGACCAAAATGAGACAATTTTGTTAACCTAAACCTTAACCTTGTTAACCTTCAATCTTGTCCTGGATTAAGGAAGGATTCATATGGCTTTACTCATTGAAAATGATTTAGTCTAGGACCAGACTTAATAAATGTCTGCATATTTGGGTCTCACAACAAATGCATTCAAATTTGCACACACACACGCATGCAAACCCACCCTACCTGGATATTAGCAGGAAAGCACTCTGCAGCTAGGCGCGACCGGAGAAGGTGTGGCAGGATCTTCAGTTTGACTCTGGTGCTCACTGGCTCGTGTTTCAGCTCTTGCTTCACGGTCGCTCCCTAGTACGAACACAAACACACAGCAATAATATATACACAAACTATTTCACGGGTTAAGTTTGAAAACCGGGAATGCTGAATTTACACACCTTTGTTTTGAGAGGAATGTCCCCCAGGTAGACTTTGTACATCTTGTTGATGATCAGAGGATTGTTCCAATCAATGATGCTGGAAGATAAAAAAACATGGACAGTGATTTGAGTGAAAATGTACTCTTCCAACGTTTCTTTTCTGACGTGTACAGATGCCGACCTACTTTCATCACGGGTCTTACCAAACAATCATCATGGTTCTTACCTTCTTTAATATAATTTCATGTCACGTTGTGAACCAGCGGAAAAAACACAGGAAAGCCTTACCTAAAGCTTCTCAGACTAGAGAGAAGAACAATGAACGGTGATATGTTGATCATTTCTCAGGTCTTTTGACCATATGAACCCACAATGACTATGTGACTAAAAAAGCAAACTTATCTCAAATTTGACTTTCCATTCCAAGATAAGTTTATGAACAGGAACCCAAATCAGCATCAATTACCTCTCCCCAGGGTTAGGGTTAGGGTTAGTGACAGGAAAGTTGGATGGGCGGATGACATGTGGCAGGCGGTGAACCAGACGTGAACCCAAGGCGATGCAAATTCCTCCACCTACCTCTGTTTGCTCTTCAGCTCCAGGTCGGCGGCGGTGGCCACGCTGTGTCGGGTGTCGCTGGACGCCACCACCAGGTGCACCACTGTCTCCACCTCTGGGACCTGCTCCGCCTCGATGAACTTCACTATGCCTAGCTTACACTGGCGAAGACACACGCACAATTAAGCCAACAACTAAAGACAGGCAAACGCAACACATTAAACTGTCTATCACTCTCCAAGCATACACAAACCATCTTACAGCCTTTTAAACACCGCGAAAAATTGTCTATCAGCTATTTATTGATAGCTAATAGACAATTTAGAGATTGAGTTGGGTGTGGATCACAAAAAGCTTGCTTGAGCATTACACAAAATTTTTACTTTTACTTTTGGTTCGAGAGTCAAGCTTTATCCAGCACACATACACGCAAACATGGAACCTGCCCACATTGACAAAAACATAGCCACCCAGCCCAGTCTTCCAGCGTCAGGACTCTGGTACCTGCTCTAGTTGCTCAGCGCTCCACTGGGCCTCTCCGATGACCCTCTTGGCGGCGTAGACGCTCATCCCTGGGGGAGGCTGGGGGAGACCCTGGCCGGCTGCTGCCACTGTCCCGGCCCCGGAACCTCCCTGCGGGGAGGAGGGAGCGGGGCGAGTGGGGGACTCATTCAGCACAAACCTAGAGGAGCCAAAATGACGATAAGTCAAGGGGGCTCGTTGAAACGCTAAAAAAAGCCTTGTGTTGAAATAGTGAGAGGTGGGACAAATGGCAAAATTTACAGACTACAATTCTGACAGGGTTTCAGGACACGCCTCAATAGATGCGTCTTGCTCCACTGGTCTCTTTCATACAACTTCGCTGACCTGGATGAAAGCGCCAAGTAGATTGAGTAGCTTCCCTATTGGGTTTTCATTTGTTCTATTCAAGCCGGCACAAATACATTCCATTCACTGTGGTGTACTTAGACCCTTCTGAGCTTCCCCTTGGTCTTACAATACCCGAACCACAAGCCCGGTACACACCCGTAGGGCATCAATAGGACGTCTAGCATGAACTCCAACAGCAGCTGCACCGTCTTTGGCCTCTCTATTAGGATGAACGGGGAGGCATTCTTGGAGGTGTCAGCAGGGTATTTCATATGGTAGAGGGTAGGGATCAGCAGGTGCATCAGGCTAGGAGAAGACAGAGAGGTTGGAGAGGAATTAGAAAATGATAATACAAAAAGGAAAGGATAAGGTCAGCCTGAATAAAGACGACTGAAGCAGTATGAGTGATAAATATATAATTGGAATAAAAACTTTGAAACGTGGTCTTTTTTTGATCAGGTATTGTAGTAACAGTAAAGGTCCCCAAGTGTCCTATTGTGTGTGTGTGTGTGTGTGTGTGTGTCCTCACCTGTCCTGCTGTGGCTGTGGCTTGCCCTCCATGGCAGTGAGTAGGGTGGGGGCCAACTCACACTGTTTTCCTACCTCCAGACGAGGGTAGCCCATTTTGATATAGATGATGGTGAAATTCTACAAAAAAATAAAATAAAATAAAAAAGTGATTACCATTCCCGTCTCATGTTACAGACAAACACCAATAACATTTCTATCAATAGCAGCACTGATCTCTGGTCGAGCCATGTGACCATATAAACTGCACTATGGAAATAAAAAGCAAATTGGGTTCAGATTACTACTCCCATTTTAAGATAGCTAATAAGCACAGGCGCATGACTCATTACCAGTTAGGAAAAATCTCATATTATTAAAAGATAATGCTAAAACATGAGGAGCCGAACCACGCGCTTAGAACCAGATCCAGCCAGGCAAAGATTACTGAAGTGGAGACGTCTTTAATTCCAGGATTACACTAGATGATGAAATGTGCAGCACAAGTGAATTTGCAGTGTATTCTCAATGGGCACCTCTTCTTTCTATTCATTTTGAAATTGCTCTACTGGGGTTGAGGACAAGGAGTGAGGCAAATAGCTGCACTACATGTATATTACACTTTTGGCTCTACCTGATCTAAAGTGTAAAATGAGATTGTTACCGTGACAAAGGAGGCGGCCGCGGGGTCTTGGTACTGCACCAGCAGAGTTTCTACTGGTAGCTGTATCTTAGGTCGGCTCTTTATCCTCTTGTTCAGGTGGACCAGCAGCTCCATCACCTAGCAGCAGAGGCACAGTGAGTAGACAGTCAGTGTATTTACACAAAAGAGATGCATAAATCAACACTTGCTGGCAAGAGAACAATGATACATTAAGGAATCGAAAAGGATCCTTGTATTGGGAGGAAATATGCCATGGGGACCATAGTGGTACCTTTAAGTCTCCATCTAAAGAATCTTAAGGAACAGCTAATATCAGGTATGCTATGGGTGAACCTCAGCTTGAGGTTGTTAGATTTTAATACATGCTTTCTTATTAAAAGATATTGAGGGAGAGGCTCTAGACTATGGAACTCTATCATTTATTCTAATGCATGTGAGGAGTAGGTACACAGCACAGACTCCAGTGTTAATTTTAATCTTTTTAGCTACAAAGATAGCTGACATCCTTCTTACTTTCTTCCGCACACCCTCTTGAACACTGGACAGTTTGAGGAGCACAGGGGGCAAGAACTTAGATATGATGTCTTGCAGCTGTTCGTCTGTTTCTGCATGGCCCAAGCGAAGGAACACACGTTCCAGTTGATCTGTCAAGCACAAAAGAAATGACACACATTAAACACACGGCCCTTCGAGTAACATTTCTGCCTCATTATTTAGGTAGTTTCTGCCATGCTCTAGGACTGAATACTATACCTTGGCCCTATTTAAAATGAGAGCATTGCCATCCTAAATTTGATAGTAGCTTTCTATTCTGATATGGGAGTGCCACTACATGCAAAACCAGTGAGTGAGATGTTCAGCTGCATATAGAGGATGCAAAACACACGACCTGAAGCCTATGGTGAAAAAGTGTGATAACTGTGAATTTAAGGTTGACAATCCCTCGAGCATGTTGCTCCAGCTTGGCTGATAAGCTTGTCAGCTGCTGTAATGCTGTAACCATCACTCAGCCTTCTTACTGTTGGGATGGCTCACTAACAGGCTAGCTAACTGACAGACTACCCATGCATTTCATCGCTTCTCTGCCACACCATTAGCTTTCATCACCAATGGCATCCTGTTAAATGAAGTCTAGATGCCCAAAACGTTCAACTGTAAAATACACACCTGGGTCATAACAGCATAATGGAAATTTGTTCCTACGTGATACTTTCATTTTGACCATGACTGGGCAAACGGCCTTCTGACGTTAGCATGCTAGCAATAGCTGACTAGCTATCTATGCTAATGTTACTGCGGCAGCCTTTAAATAAACGTATCTCGTTATTTCATACATACTTTAATTGTTCCAATCAGCCACATCAGTTCATTAAACACATATTTGACAGTCATAAGCACGAGCAACATCTAAGCTGACATCAATCAATCGCCAATAACGCATAGAGAAACTTACTGAGTTCATCTTGGGCAGCCATGTTTGCAGAAAGTCATAGGCGACCCTCCCAGTTTACAGAGTGCCACTGCACACCGGTGCCACTCCTCTCTACTACATGTGATTAAGTATGGGCTACTATCTGGTGAATCTGAGTATCAATTAATATAATGTACACACAAAATGTATCACCGCAAATTTGTATAAATTGCAGTATCTGTAAATACAGAGACCATATTATTTTGTGTCCTCGTTTTTTTTTAAGCTTCTATAAATCAATATGCATGGCGCTTTGAGCAACAAATGTGACTTTTCTTTTCTCAGACACACATAATAAACCCAAGATTTTATTGTACATCTCTTCAGATGCAGGTGCACGGACTTTCTGTGAAGCAGACTGGCCGCGTTCCAATTCGTCGACTCGTCAGTCGATTTGCAGATCTCACCGTGCAGAGATAAGTCTATCGCACCACAGCCAGCCGGTCGTATGATACGTAAAGCTACTTGGATGGTGACGTAGACTGGCTGGTCTACATGCGATCTGGAACGCGGCCGTTTTCAAGGCACAAACCAGCAGCAGCAGAGCAGCTGTCATGTGAAACAGCTGGACGAACAAGGAAAGGGATAAACAACAATACGACTCCGTCTTTCTAAACCAAGGTAAAATACAAAACATTTGGTCGGGGACGGTGTGTACTATGCCGCTGATGATTGCGCATGGTATTTCGTCTCAAGTTAATTGGAGGGGTGTAATTTTCGTGACTCCTTTGCTTTAACTGTGTTGAATTAGCCTAGCTATCAACAGCTAGCGTTGCCAGCCAGACAAGTTGGCACTCGCTTATGCCATGGGGCACCTCGCTCTGTATGCCTTGTCATTGTTCGTCGATCTGTTGCTGAACTTGCATGGTCCTGACAAATAATCTATGCATTATATACATATATTCAGATTAAATCATCTGTATACCACACAAAGCCACATAGCAAGCTAGCTGCGGGCCTAGCATCTGCAGCCACCTTGCAAGGGACATTTAAACCCCACTCTCGTGCATTGAGAAGTTAGCTAATGTGGTAGCTAAACTAGCTCGCCTACTTATGTTTTCCCTTTCCTAGCTGTTATCACCAACTCCTATCAAGTCAACTCCTATCAAGTCAGCTCCTATCAAGTCATATCAAGCTCAACTTAATGAGTACCCTAGCAGATTAGTCTACTAAGTTAGCTAGCCAGCTGAGCTAGCTAACTGTGCTATTTGTTCAGCCATTACTTGGCATCACAACAAAACGTAGGCTAGCTGGCTAGTTAGCTGGCTAGGCAGACAACAAAGATCAGCCAAGCTATAGACGCTTTCCAATATGCAATATTAAACCGAGGTTATAATTCAGTCTTGAATTGATAGACCTTGATTGTCCTTGGTTTTAACAAGTTTGTTTTAATGATTAATAGGCCTAATAAGGCTTAGTAGGTTTATTAATGCTTTTTACATTATTCTTTTAATAATATGTTGACAAAGAGTAAGGTTGTATACTACAATATTTTCGAAACATAATAGTTATTTTTTTGTACTTGTTTTATCCTGTTATGGCCTGTTACATAATCGGATCGCACGCCATTATAATGTAGTGTATGTTGAAGCAGCACTGTGAGGAAATACAAGGTTGAAAATCAAATGAACTCCAGCCGGGGCAATGCGATCCTTTGTCTCAATGCAAAGTAAATTTGGAGTTGGGAGTGGGATGGGACCGGGGACAAAAATCTGAGAGGTTGTCAGCATCAACAAGGATCAATGGATCAACTCGACATTTAATGCATCTTTACCTCCATCTAGTGGTGAACCTGTCACCGACACAGCAAATCGGCTTCACAGCTCGTGATCTCTAGTTCTGCACACCTGTAATTACATCTAGTCCAGACTTCATGGTCAAAGGAAGATTGCTACTGAGATATTATGCAAATAAATAAATGTGGAAATAAATGAAATGTTGCCACTATAAATTAAGAAGGGAGTATAGAATTGTAACGGCATGATTCACCAAGTAATAATCAATACATCAATTTTATGAAGTGCAAACAATTGCTTAAGTCTGAAATTGGTACAGCCTAATTTTAGTCATCTATTTTATTTATTTATTTAATTATGACTTTATTTTTTATTATTGTTTTTTATTAATTCAGCCACAAATACAAACCACTCAACAACCAAGAATAACTTCAATACAAAAATCAACAGAAACAATAACAATATACAAAAATTAATAAAACAGTGAGAGAAGATGAAAACAAAACACACAGAATTATTTAAAGGATGTTTGAATAGTACAAGAAAATACAGTTAATATTAATACTGTACATGAATTCATTACCTACATACATGAAAGAACAGCAAAAAACAAAAACATAATCATTATTCAACAAACGGAGATGATTTCATCTGCAAAAACTGCAGTAATGAGAACTAAAGTCTCTACGTTCTGTGAACTTGCCAGCTTTCCGAAATTTTAACAATGTTCCTGTGTCTTATAAGTCTTACTTGTAGTGTATCCTTCTACAATGAAGTGGTATTAAGTAATCAAATGAATTATTATTTTTTTCCTTTCCCCAGTTTCTCTTATTAGAGTTAGAAAGTCAACTTTAAAACACAAATTGATGCTGGAACACATTTTTTATCTATTCGTCTGTTGGTTTTTGTTGCATCCGCAGGCTTTATCTGGTGAGGCAGCAGGATGGCGGGAGCAGAGGTGTACACCCCTGCAAACCCCACCTGCAAGATCATGACCTTTAGGCCCACCATGGAGGAGTTCAAGGACTTCAACCAGTACCTGGTTTACATGGAGTCTCAGGGTGCACACCGCGCAGGCCTGGCCAAGGTAGGCACTGGTGTATGTGTGTATTTGCACAGTGTCTATATGTGTTGTTGTGTGTGTTTCTTTAACAGTATTTGTATACATGAACATTAACATCACTCCAATGCGGAGTCCTGTCATGTTGTTTCTAAAGCCTTACTAAGGATTTAGAAACAATGTAAAATGTGATTTTTATAGTATCTGGTATTGCCATCAAGTAGTGAACAAACAATAACTGATACTTGTGAGAATACTGACCAGCCTTTCCCTGTATGTACAGTATGTAAATACATCATTATAACACAGTGGAGGAAAACTGTCCCTAACTACACAACTGTGGGTAAATTATTTATAGATGTGAACCGCTGTGCTGTCTACTTGCTATTGAAGTGGGTAGCATGGAGCAAACAGTTAATGAGCCATCTCTTGAAACTTTCTTCCAAAGAGATACTTAATATTGTTTACCATCTAATGTAGTCATTTAGGACTTGAAATTGCACAATAGGAGGTCTTTTTCTGCAGTTCTTTGACAAAAAGAAAAATAACTATTGCTGTGTTATTTTCAGCCACAATCTCATCTCTTTATCCTTTTAACCTCTCTATTCCTCTGTCTGTCCCCCAGGTGATTCCTCCTAAGGGCTGGAAGCCTCGTCGTACCTATGACGACATCGATGACCTGGTGATCCACGCTCCCATCCAGCAAATGGTGGCTGGCCAATCAGGGCTCTTCACTCAATACAACATCCAGAAGAAGCCCCTTAGTGTGCAGGAGTTCAGGCGACTAGCCAACAGTGACAAGTCAGTGTCATGGGGGACTTGTTTGATTGTTTTGAGTGTTTGATTGATCGATTTTTATGGAGGGAAACGTTTCACACAATACACCCAAGGGTTAAAGATGGTACTGCCAGGAAAGTAACTTTTGTTTACTGGGTACAGTGACTGGAAGATTACAGAATTCACTCTCTAACTCCACTATTTTATCAACATAATAAAAGATGGTTTGTTACCTGGCAATGTGGCTGATAGAGTAGACATACTTACCAACTGCATCCATATACAAGTATCTGGCAGGTGGCCGGTGTTAATTTACTACCCTGGATGCTGTTTGTTTCCAACACAGCCCACAAAATGAAAGTAAAGAGGAGAAAACATTGCATCATATGTAGGAAGTTGCACAGTGGGCATTGCAGGCATTATGACCTTGGCTGTTGTCCTGAACAAAAAAAAAAATCTATACCTCCATGAATATATATTGTGTTTTACTGCTAAGCTTAAATATAAAAGGAAAGCGGGGCATGGGGCAGAGGCGAGGAAATGAAAAGCTGATAAAGCCGGTGTTAATTTGTATATTTCCATAGCTAGGATTTTAGACAAGTTCATAATCCCACATGTGATTGAACTTTGAGTTGGATGAGTGGTTTCTAAAAGTGCAAGGGGGATATTTGCTTGGGGTTTAAAATGTAGCTGAAATATATTGTCCGCTGAGAAGGTTCTCATCATGCAGGATTACAGATGCCCATTTCACAGTAACCAGTTGTTTATGGTCTTTAAAATGCTAAGTCATCTCTGTCTCCTCCACAGCTACTGTACACCTCGCTACCTGAACTATGAAGATCTTGAGAGGAAATACTGGAAGAACCTCACTTTTGTCTCGCCCATCTATGGAGCCGATGTCAGCGGGAGCCTCTATGATGAGGTGGATGGCTTTTCTTCCTCTTTGTTTCTTTCTGTTTTATTTCCCCGCTTTCCATGCATTATTTATTCCTTCACTTTTCGTGTCTTCCAATCTCATTGTGCTCAATCCTTCTAGTTAAGCGTTCACTCATTTCTTTAGCTAATCCTCATCTCCTCTCATCCACATTTCTGTTCTATTTCCAGCTGTCCCTGTCCTTGGGAGAGGGTCTTGAATGAATCTTGAACATGTAAATTCTGTCTTAGGTTGTATTTTTGCATTTAAAATAAAAGCCTAGAGGTATCTAACCAGTGTTACTCATCTCTAACCACCGTCTCTAATCTCCTAGGATGTAGAGGAGTGGAACATCGGCCACCTGAACTCCATCTTGGATGTTATCGAGGAGGACTGTGGTGTGTCCATCCAGGGCGTCAACACACCCTACCTGTACTTTGGCATGTGGAAGACGTCTTTCTCTTGGCACACTGAGGACATGGACCTGTACAGCATCAACTACCTGCACTTTGGGGAGCCCAAGTCCTGGTTAGTGCGGGACAGGGGTTTAGGTACATGCCCAGGCTATATACCATGAGGGTCAAAACACCATATTTGTACTTTGGTGTGTGGAAGACACCTCTCCTTGTTCAATGAAGACATGGACCTCTCATGGCAATCAGTTCATACTGAAATTACTATGGGACCCAGGCTCTTAAAGCATGTCAGTGCTCTTGTCAAGATTGTGACTTATTTGGGGTCAAAGTTAAATAAATAATGTTCAAGGCTGAGGTAGGGAGGGAGGTAGAGGGCATGTTCAGGAGGTAGAGGGGAGAGTATACAAAGTAGTAGTAAGTATAGAAAATATTAGTACCACTTTCCTAATATTAAGGTGTCCCTCCTTTGCACAATCCATATCTCATTGGCCTCAAGGCTGGAAAATCCATCTTTACCCATCTCCTCTGTCTACATCTCCCCTTCATGATCTAAGTGGATTTAAAAGGTGAAATTTGTAAGAGCTCGCAACTTTCACCTTGATTTACCTGGCCATTCTGTTAAATAGAAAGTGCAGATGGTCCCAATGATTTGTGCCCACTGTGTATGTTTGCACACTGAGGAGGTGGCCATCTGCAGTAACTGCCAGGATTTTGGAGAGGCCAAACGGTGATGAGAGTAGGACAGGTGCCACATTTACAGCAGTAGAGCCCACGTTGCATGCCCAGAGAGTAGGTGTGGAGATATATTTTTCTCCGAGGGTGTAATTATATGGTTTGGTTTTCTTGGGAGCAGTCATCATCAATATTTATACACTGGAGTGAGGCACCAGGATATAGACAAAATATAATATTTTGACATATGTTGTTGTTGTATGACTTGCGATATAACTTTTAAAAGTCTAGTGTCAGGTTTTAAGTCTACATTACCTTTTGTTGGTTTGAAACACTGGAAGTAGCTCAACATCGTTAGAATATGTGCTGTTCAACTTCCTATGAATGACAAATCACATAATAATATACATTGTTTCTGGCCTTGAGCGAGGCATGTCTGCCTTCTCATTCTCACCCTTTACTCACTGACTGTGTAGATCATGAGATCGACATTAAAAATTGTCGATATTGCAGCCTTGGAGGTATAGATATTACATTATTTCATAATACAATGCTATCTTGTCTGAATTTCTGTAGACCAGGGTATAGAATAATGCATTCAAGTCAGTCATAGAATGTAAATTGCATCGGTCTAATTGGTAGTTGTTAAAACGACTGCATTCTTTAAGGGAAGAGAAGCTGGGTGTAAGGAGGCGCAGGGGGAAGTGACAGAGGGAAAGAAGAGGTAAAGAACGAAGGTAGATCAAAATGGAGTTTGCTTTTTATTCCTTTGTCAGCCTGGCTTGCTCCATTTCTCTCTCCCTCTCTTGCCCTGGAGGGAGTTCTGCTCATTAGAGCAGTGAGCCCTGCAACCCCACAGGGATCAGTGTCACAGCCAGACAGTGACACACATACACACACGCACACACGCAGCGCTGCCTAGTATCCCAAGTATCCACACACACATACCCTTATCATCTAGCACACACACACACACTCTTTCATCCCGCTGCTATTTTGACATCTCGTCCCTGGAGGGGAGCAGCTTAAAGATGCACCTCTCTCACCTCTCCTCAATCCCCCCCCACCCTCTCTCCCCCCATGTCATCTCTACCTGAGGTTGCTTCCCCCTCTTGCCCCTGTCTCTCACAGCTCTGTTAAGCTGACAGGTGATATGATGATAGAAATGCCACAGACCTGAGGGCGGATGGTGTGAGTCAAATGGAATGCCTAGTCAAACCTTGGGGGAATTCTGTCAAGCTCTCTGGGTTTCTTGCCGGGAACTTTGGGAATAGTTAAAATTCAGAATCTGTCAGCAGTGTGGCACAGGAAGATGCAGAATAAGGTCAAAATGAGATTCAACTGAACTCCTCTTTCTACAGCAGCAATCAGTGATGGTTATTTTTTCTCTGTCGGAGACAGAACTAGGCCCCCATGTTTTGAAGTGTCTTAGTGACTACATACATTAGTCTAAACTATAGCCAGCGTTTGTTTTGAAGAGCTCATCTACCCTCTTAATAGGAAGTAGATTATGTGAAGCTCTCTACGATTAATATGAATGTGTTTGTGTGATTAAGGATAATTTCCTTTCAGCATATTGTAATGATTATGCATTTACTCACAGTAGAATGCTGGAAAAGGTTGACCAGCTTTCTCCCAAGTACCAGTTATTCATTTATCCACCACTTGATGGCAGTCTTGAAATTGTAAAGGTTCTCTCTGAAAGCTTGGTAAAATCCCTACCTCACTACACACAAGGTGTTTGTCTCAAGGTATAATACAGTGTAGGTGTAATAAATAGCATGTGAGAAATCATCAGAAATTCACACACACACACACACACACACAATCTGACTGTCCTTGCCCTTGTCTCCAACAGGTATGCCATCCCCCCTGAGCATGGGAAGAGACTGGAGCGTCTGGCTACAGGTAAGGGAATATTTTACACTACCAGCTGTTGTGATATATTGTGTGAGACAATTAAATAATCCAAAACATCTATGATGGCAGCATACAGAAGCAGTTCTGCTTTAAACTGCACAGAAATGCAAAAACACTATAAAAGTGCCAAAGTGTTTGGTGCCTGATTGTTACAGATGGCTCTCCAGTTAGTTAGACTGGAATGCTGACTAAGTAATTTGGAGTTGGTAACAAACCTTGAAGCAGCATGATCGAGTGAAGGTGGGATTCTTTGGTAATATTTGGTGTATGAATACCCGAGTTCTTCAAAGTTAAAAATGTTGCTGCCACTTGGTGTTTGCTTGTAGTGAAAAACAGGCTTTGTTTCTGAAGTAAAACCCCAACTCACTCAGCTTTTTAGTAAGTTTTATTTTCTTTAATCTGGCTCAGTGTCTCTGTTAATGATGTGTATGTGTGTGTGTGTGTGTGTGTTTGTCAGGATTCTTTCCCAATAGCTTTAAGGGATGTGAGGCTTTTCTTCGTCACAAGATGACTCTAATCTCCCCTTCCATACTGAAGAAGTATGGCATTCCCTTTGATAAGGTAGGCACTCAGCCTCTTTGAAAAGTTACTCCCAGTCGCCTCTCTGCCAGTCATACTCCCTTTACTTACAAACTTTCTAAAGCAGCCCCCCTGATTGTGGCATTCTGGAGCGGCATTGTGTTTTTACCGCATCTCTCACAATAAAGAAGCATTTTGTTTTTTTCTCTTCTTATATATATTTTTTCTCTTCTTCTCTTCTTAATCTCTTTTTATAAACCCATCTCCCCCCCCCCCGTATTGTCAGATTACTCAGGAAGCTGGAGAGTTCATGATCACCTTCCCTTATGGCTACCATGCTGGCTTCAATCATGGCTTCAACTGTGCTGAGTCCACCAACTTTGCCAGTGTGCGTTGGATAGACTATGGCAAGGTGGCCACGCAGGTAACCAGACAAAATGGAATTGATCTTTACTGTACTTCAACCTCAAACCTAAGTTTAGGAGTGAACACAGCCTTGGATGTGTGCCACTCTGCGTTTTGGTAAAGCAGAGATAATATTTGCCTCTCTCCCCTCTCCCTCCTATAGTGCACATGCAGTAAGGACATGGTAAAGATCTCCATGGAACCCTTCGTGAAGCGTTTTCAGCCTGACCGCTATGCTACCTGGATGCTGGGCAAAGACTCGGCGGCCCTTGACCACACGCTCGCCACTCCCAGTTCAACACCTGAGCTGCAGAGCTGGCTGCAGAGGCGCCGCAAGACCAAACCTGCCAATAAAGGGTACTGGATTCATATCCTTGTTGTATTCACACAATGTTTGCTATGCTACTCTGTTTATTTAGACAATAGGCCAACTGCAACTAATACTGTTGGTGGGGGTTTAACTTGATTTAGGAGTGTTCCTAATAGTATGTTAAGATTATAATACAATTAACGCACATGCATGATAATTAAAAGCTTGGGTGAGTTTCTTGCCAGCTTTGTCCTTTATAGCCATTGTTGCTCCTTGGACACTGCCTTGAGGCCATAGTGGCCACCACACTTTTCACACTTTTCCACTGTTTTCATGTTGATGTCACCACCTGTTCCTGCAGACATTAACATTAAAAATATCAAAAAATACAGTTGCATAGTTTGTCACTACACAGTGATAGAGCCATAGCCAACTGTGGCATAAAGCAGCACACTGCTGCCTGCTGGACCCTATGCAAATAATTTGCAAGCTATATTTATAGTCCGTACATTGATCATTGATTCCAGCCCCCATCAATGTCAATACAATTAGGAAAATGTGTATCAGGCCATTTTATTTAGAGAAAAATAATATTTTCTACATTAAATGTGGGGATGCATCAGATTGTGATGGTCTGCGTTTTGCAGTTGATAACATCAAAAGAAGGCCTTGGTGCCCTTGCTGGGGCCCTTGTGCATTGGCTAGGAACCTACTGTACAGTATGTGGCCTGAAAAATTTGGCAATTGCAAAAGCCAAATGGCCTTGTGTCCAAAGTCACTAAATTCCAGGCTTGCCTAAACCGCTTTTCAGTGTTAATCGGGGTTTGAGTTGGAATCCTCTTTGATCTCTCTCCCTCCTTACTTCCAGTAGCACCCACTCCCGTATGCGCTCCAAGCGTCTCAGAACCACAGAGGAGCCTGTTGCCCTGGAAAGCAGCTCAGTCCTGGGCAGCAGCAAGAGGAAAGGCCTGGGTGGTCCGCTCGGGCCCAAGGTGCGACGGTCTGGAGGAGAGACAACCTGCCGGACGGAGGAGGAGGAGGAGGAAGAGGAGGAGGAAGGGAAGGAGAGGGAGCAGGAAGAAAGGCAAGCTGAGTCAAAGCACAACCAGAATCAGAACTCGCTCCAGCTCTCTGGTAAGAGACTAACTCATGGCGCCAGCAGGTGTTGTTTGAGACTTGGGCTGTTAATTGCTTGGATTTGAAGTGTGTGCAAGTGAGCCTGTGAGTGTGTATGCATGGGTACATGAGGGATTTTCTGTTTGAGTCTGAGCAAGTGTGTCTATGTCTATTTTCCTCTCTCTCAACTGATATCTAAATAAATCAGAAAAAAATATGCATATATACTCCTTATGTACTTGATGGTAGATTATACATTTTACCCATCCCTGTGTCCTCAACAGGTCCATGCAGACAGATGTGCGTGGTCAAGGTAAACCGTGTAGAGAGTGACTGTTTGGGCTTTTCTAATATGGAAACATCCCAAAACTCTCACTCCAACTCCTCTCCCTCCCCTGCTTCACCAGTTAACAAAGCTCCAGTGACGGAGACACTCACTCATATTGACCCTCAACACCTCTCGGGGTCAGGGGTCAAGGGCGTGACTGCTGAAGGATTCCAACATAGGCCCGAGGCTACCCAGACGGATGGTGGAATTGAAGAGTCGAGGCCTTACTCTCCTGAACCGCAACACCTCTCAACCTCTCAGGACTGTTCTATAGGGATCACACCTCTGGAGGCCAACAAAATGGGCTCATCTTCCCCCACAACAGGCAGTTCTGTTGAGGCTGAGGTGGGCTCGTGTCCTCTTGACTCTGAAGCTCAGACAGTCAGTTCTTCATGTAGAGAAGAGGCTTTAAGCACTGACAGGAAAATGGACACGGGTACTGAGAATTACACTAACAACACCGCTCAAGCAGAGAAAATGGACTCAACTGAACATATCAATCAACACTCCACCACAGAAGCACTTTATGATCTCAACACTGAGCCAGTAGAGGGGGGTAGTTGCACATCTTGTAGCTCTCTCTCCCCGTTAGGACAGCAGTGTAGGCTAGAAAACAGCAGCACTGAGGAAAACCTGATCCCTCCTCTGTTACAGAGGAATGGAGTGGATATGCCGCTCCTCACCCCCGAGCAGGCAGGAGATAAGGTTGGAATCTGTCCCTTGCCACCTGTCCTGACCCAGGAGATGCCCTCACTCACCCTCGCTGATGACGGGCTAACTGAGGTCCCGCCATCCAGATCACACACTCACCAGGTGGCACCCGTGCTTCAGCGGGAGACACCGACTGGCTCTCCGTCCTCACAAGGAGCCAAACAGGAGGAGACAGAAACTGACTCAGTGATGTCAACAGAAACTGTAAAACATGCCAACAACTGGCATTCGGATTCCTCTCAATATGACCATGAAGGGGCAGGGATATCTGATTTAGAAGCTAACACAGCTAATTTAACTAGCAACGCTATGCACAAAATGGCTTCTGATGGTCTCCATGAAACACAAACAATGGCAGAAATTGCTGTAGGAGAGGATCATACAAAGTCGGAAAGTCTTAGCCCTGCACAGAGCGATGCTGCAGCTAGCCAGCTAATTCACAACGCTGCACTTCAACCAGAGCAGCGGCCCAACCTAGCAGAGTTAGCAACTAAGGAAAACTCTAAGGACCCGACTCAAAGAAACACTGCATTCACCCTCAGCAGTGTGGGCTCCCTTTTGACTGGCACCTCAAGCCACAATCCCCCCGCCCCTTCCCTTCCATTAAGCACTCAAAACAACAGTCACTCAGCACTACAACTCCACCAAATGGATGAGTCTCATCTTCACCACAATACATACTCCCCCTCCCATTGTAATTCCCAGAGCCCCTACATGGAGCCCAAACCCTTTTCTAGTAGCATCTGGAAAAACCTCAATTCCCAGAGTCCTGCGGTACTCATCCAGAGTCTCCACCCCGACCTCCCTTCTGACTTCACCCATGACCCCCTCCCTTACACCATGTGGACTGAACCGCAGTGCAAAGAGGTCACGGACCTGGACGACCCAGAACAAGACCTCCGTGAGTCAGAGAACCAGGAAGAGGAGGGTGGGCCTCTCACCTGGGCCCAGCTGGAGCCCACCTCACTAGTGTCAGCTGGTGCCGTGGAGCCACTGGGGCTCTGCGGAGACTACGAGCTCCACAGAGAGGAAGCGGACGGGGTCGAAGCCCTCGCGCTGTGCCGGGAGCTGGGGAGGGAGAGGGAGGCAGAGGGGAGTCTAGACCCAGAGGCTCCCGGCTCTCCTTTGGGCATGGCAGGAGGAGAACAGGAGGGGGTGTCTGACATGGAAGAAGGGGGGTCGGAAGAGGAAGAGGAGGAACAGCAGAGTAGCGCCAGGGGGGAGAGCAGTAGTGAGTCATCGGAGGAGGAGGAAGAGGAAGAGGAGGAAAATGATACAAGTGACTACGAGTGTGGTGAATCAGGGCTGGAACCTGGGGAGGTTTGTGCCGTGAGTATTCCTTCACACACAATCTCACTCTGTCAGTCTTTTGCTCGCACTCGCACACAAATACAGACACAGTCTATGCGCTCTAATGCCCTCTAATGATGCCTCTTCATGCCAGTACCCAGCGCTGTCAGTGAAGAGGACCAGTAAGAGCTGGCGTCACCCACTGAGGAAACCTACTGCCAGGGCCGTGCCCACTGCTGTCAAACAACAGGCTGCCAGTGATGATGGTGAGCGCATTCAAACACACACACACACACACACACACACACACACACACACACACACACACACAGACACACACATGCAATGAAAAGGTATTGCCAAGCTTTAGCCTTCAAAGACAACACACACACATAGATACTGTTAGCCTAGAGGCATGCACATTTCAATAAAAACTCATAGATATTTCACATTGTGGTTGGCAGTGAGTAGTGGGTGGCACCAGGCCAGAAACCATGATCCTCTGACTTCTGTTGGCTTTGTGTGAGTCACAATAAACTTTTTGAGTAGGTTTTAGTCCAAAATGCAATTTCCACCATTTCAAAAAATGTGACACCTACTTATAAATAAGGTTGCTGGCAGGAAAGTAAACCTCATAAGGAATATAATTGATGCTAATTGCTATCTTTACAGCTGTTAATTGCAAAATTTGAAATATTGAGTAATGTCAGGTAACATTTGTGTTACCCGAAAAAATGTATAATATAACCATTGAACCATTCAACTCTGCTGTCCCCTCTTCCCCTCTTAATTTTTCACATTTTATTTCCCCCGTAAATGATTCTTCTGACGTCAATGCACTCATAAACATACCAAATAGATTTAAGTCTCAGGTCTACCACAGCGAAATGAGTGAGTGATAGATCTTCTGTCTGTTTTCATGGTTTCATGGTGTCTCAATTAACAACTGCTAATGCACATACACACACAGGCACACTCATCATCTCCTTGGCTGTGGCGAGGGATGAATTATTCAGCAGCCATTTTAGTTGTTTATTCCTGAGTAAGAAATGACCATGGAATGACCATTCATGGCTGCAAGAAGCCCATTTTATGATGATGAGAGCCCTTAATCATTTGGGGCAATTTTGTAAACAGACAGGCCCCTATTCATTCAAAATGGTGTTTTTTCAACTCACTGAAGAAATTGTCACCACATTGGATGGATTAAATCTGATTTAGCAGCAAGTCTATTAACACTGCTGAAGTGAACACTGAGAATGATGCACGCTGTGTTCTTGATATTCAGGTCACATGTTTGCCTCAGATTCAGAATAGGCTTAATTAACAAACAACTAGACCGGAGGTTTGCTTTTGGTACAGCATGGATCGCCATCTGCATCATAGAAAAAGAGGCACTAGTGGAATACAAAAGTGTTTGCAAGGTTTTAAGACTTTATTCCCTCTTCACTTAGAGCCCCCTGAGGCAAGCCTGGCGGAGGAGGAGGAGCAGGAAGTGGAGGCATGGGCTAAGCCCCTCCTCTTCCTGTGGCAGAGCAGGAAGGGCTACTTCACGGCAGAGAGGGAGTACAATGCCAACGCAGCCACCATGCAGCCGTATTGTGCTGTCTGCACGCTCTTCATGCCCTACTATCAGGTAGAGGGGACTCACACATATATGGCTTACAGTTCCATGAATGCATACAAGCATGTATCACTTTGCAAGCAAAAAATGACACAGACAGACTATCTCATACATATACACACACACACAAACACACCTTTAAAATATGGCCATATCTCTCAGCCACATAGCTGAAGATGGAGGCACCAATTATCTGACTGACCGACTATCAAAGACTCTTTCCTACTCCTAAGAAGAACAAAAAAAGGCAACATTTTTTTTTCTCCCACAGACTGAAGACAAAGCAGAGGACAGTAAACCCATCCTAACTAAGCCCCCCGCCCCGTCCCGAACCTCCTCTCCTCCGGAGGGCCCCACGTGGCCCAGTGGAGGTCTGAGGAGGACCAAGCCGCTGGTCCCAGAGATCTGCTTCTCCTTCCGGGAGCAGAACTGCCCCCCTACTCCCACCAACCCTCTGCTACAGGACGATGGCACCTCCCCTCTGCTCTGCTGCCAGGGCTGCTGCCTCCAAGTCCACGCAAGTATGTATCCACATGGGAGACATTAGTGTGTACAGTATGTGTGTGTATGTGTACAGGGCTGGGGGGTGGGGTGGGGCAAGTGTGTGTCCACCTCTATAACCTCTAACCTTTTATAGTTCTTTTCAAGCAACCTGTTTCTGTAGTTGTGGTGCAATGCCTTCCACTTACTCTGACAATACTGCCCACCTACCACGCCAAGCCACATTGTTTGTTTCTACATTTTGCGCTCGTCTCTCTGATGTCACTGCAACAAGTTCAGTGGGTTTAAGTCCTGACTCGCTCCCCTTTAATTTTCCACCTCCCCTTCTCTGTTTCCCTTTCTCCCCCCCTCTCTGTGGTTTGGAGTATTTTATTTCCCTCGTCAGCTGAATGAGGGTGAATCCTCTGTCTTCACCACACATACTTCCTGTCCAACAGCCCCAAGCCAATGCCACAAGCCCTCACACACACTCTTAAAACCCTGGAGCCTTTCAGTTCCACTACACAAACACACACACAAATGCACAGCACATTTTCTCAATCCCTCACTCACACACTTTAACAACCCTAGATCTCTTCCCCAACCCACACACATTTTGCCAATATCTTAAGTCCTCACTCCACTCAGTCTTCTACAGGCGAGCGCAAACACACACACACACACACGCACACGCACTATACTTTCAAAGTCCTTCAATCCTCAATCTTACACACTGTCCCAAGTCCACAACTTTTAGCAGACCTTGTTTCTCCCTCAGTCATCCCCAGCTCCACAGCTCTTCATATGCATTCTTTGCCGATGTTTGTTTCAATCCCTCATACTTTCTCGCCACCAGTTTTGTTCTCACCTCATATTTTACTTTAAAGGATGAGGCCTAGGGTTATGCGTGTATGCGTGCTTCACTATTGTATATGTGAAATGCATTCTCTTGCGTGTGTGTGTGTGTGTGTGGGAGGGTGTAGGAGATGAAGTGTATATCAATTGACACTGATGTAAAAGCCACAAGTTTGGTTTTGAGACCCGGCGATAAATACGGGCTGATGTTGCTTTCCCCTCTGTACCGTTATTTGAACTCGGGGAAAGGAAAGAGAGGTGAGCTGGGGTTTTTTTGTTTGGTTTGGTGATGGATTGTGGGAAAGGAGAAAAGACACACACACACTTAAAGTGTTTGTTACAAAGAGAAATTCACCCAGCTTATGTGTCCAAAGCCTCCAGCCCGTGGATTCTAACTAGCTGCCAACTCTGAAAAGAATCACATTTGTCTTCCTTTTGAATTCCAATTGTTTTTCTCTTAGAGGCCACCAGCACTTCCTTCTATAAAACGTTTGTGTTATTCTTCCCCACCAAGGACACAGACCAAAACTAAACCAAACAACAACAGTTAAACAAAGCCGCTGTTGTTTTTCAAGCCGGTGTAATGTTTTTTTGGGGTGTCTGTCAGCCATGTCGTCGGAGTTACAAAGGTTCTTGCTGCGTTTGTGTCTGAGACTAAAGCATGATGTCACGCCAATGCAAGCCTGGCATGGCTGTGGCTAGCCAGTCACACAAAGCACTCTGTTAATACATGGACGCACACATGTACACACACACACACAAACAAATACACTAATAGACTTATAAACAAACACACACAGACGTACCTCAGCTCCCCTTAAAGTCTCCATTTCTTGCCTAACCACACCTAACATTTCCTTACACAATTACACGTACACACACACACACATACACACCACAGAGATCTCCATTTCCACATAGTCTGCAACATTGCACTGCTCTGCATGGCACTAACCCACCTTTCTGTCAAACAACCCGTGGAAAGGACAATGGAGATGTGGAAGATGTGGTTGCGTGTTTACGTGTGTGTGTCTGTGTTTGTGCACTTTTCTTGTCTTTTTAAATCTGTTCTTTCTAATCGAAGATAGAATCAAGACTGCTGTTTTCTCTGAATGGTTCATTGATACTGTGCCAACCGTTTGATCAATATCAGACAAGTTTGGATTTCACTAATTTATTTCTCTCCCTTTTCATTCTAACCTAGTGAGTGAATCTATGAGCGGTCACTGAGTCTGTGAGATTCCTTGCCAAGTGGAGATTTAAATGTTTCCATAGATTTATATCTTTGCCCTTAATTTCCATCAATTCCTCCCTCCTTTAGGTTGCTATGGTGTTGCTGCAGATGATGTCAGTGAGCAGTGGTCTTGTGATCGTTGTATGGAAGGAAGCTTCACAGCGGTAAGTCAGCCAATCAGTCCCTTGTATGGTGTCACTTGACCTTTAAGTTTGTTAGCCATATGTTATCTTAGCAAGCATAGGCTAGATAGATGGCTGAATACGGTTTATGCCACAGACAGAAATACCTTATTTATGTTAAAACACACTTTCTCTTCCACTACATCCAACCCACCCAAAGAAAAGATGTTAAAGGTGCTATGTGTAGCATCTTTAAACATTAATATCATTGTCAAATTAATTGTGATACCTTGGTATAATTATCATAAGCAAATGAGACCACTGTCGAGACGATTGGTAGCCTCTATCTCATGCCAGCAGTACTGTGTGTTGGACATGTTGGAAGTGATTTGATCATTCCACTGCCATTGTGAGAAACTTTAGCTCAGTTTGCACTGGAAGAACGAGTGACCCTCTAAGCAATCTGCCTTTGAACTGTAAAACAATCCTGCAGATTTCCCACAAAATCCAGCCTGGGGGCACACAATGTAAAATGCAGTGTAGAGGCCAGTAGAGGCTGCCAATCTACTCGGCAAATTATACTTCTGTCTCAAAATTCATACAGTAATGATATATTGATGTTGCTATTTGTAGCACCTTTCAGAGGATATTGTTGAATGGATGGAAGGTCTGATCTTTCTCTCTGCCTCTCTTTCTCAGGAATGCTGTCTGTGTAACCTCAGAGGCGGGGCTCTGAAGAAAACCACAGATGACAAGTAAGATGCTTTTGTTCTCTGATTAACTGTGCATATTCATTTGTGATCTCTTAAGCATGTAAGAATTAATAGTCTTTGTGTCCGCAAATCATGTTTATGTATTAATCGGGGTGTGTGTGTGTTTGTGTGTGTGTGTGTGTGTGTGTGTGTGTGTGTGTGTGTGTCTAAGTAGGTGGGCCCACGTGATGTGTGCAGTAGCTCTGCCGGAGGCGAGGTTCAGCGATGAAGCCAAGAGGAGTCCCATTGACACCAGTAGGATCCCCATGCAGCGATACAAACTGGTGAGGACAGACACACACACACACGCGCACACACACACACACACACACACACACACACACACACACACATGCAGTGCTGGAATTCCCCAGGTCCTTGAGGACTGGCTCAGTCTAATTAATGAAGTGTTCACAGTTCTAATTAACAATGTGAGACGAACATGCCCGCAATCAAAGCTAGATAATTAACCACTGGTGGGTGGGAGTTGGGGTTTGTGCAAGTGGGGCTGTCTGCGTGCCGGTGTTTGTGTATGTGTGTGTATGTGTGAGTGTCCGACTGCCTTTGTGTATGTGCATGCCTTTATGCATTTTGTGTGTGTGTGTGTGTTTGCTTAATGAGAGAGCCGGAGTGTGCCTCAGCAGACCTGACACATTGCCACTATAGTTAGCTCTCTGCTGCAGGCGCCATGATAGCTCAGCAGAAACCAAAGAGTCAGAGAGAGGTGCATCGTAGCTCAAGACGGATAGCAGAGATAGAACACTGCCCATTTGTATCGAGATTACATTTTTCTTTCAGTGATAAGTATAGTATTTAAAGGGAAGTGTCAGGTTTTTATGATTGATCATGACATGGGATGGGGCTCTTAAAAAGAAATAAAATCACCCTAAAATAGGATTCACATCACTGTTATCCCTATGATCTGTGGACAGTTTAATCTCGAACTGTGATTATGAGCATTCATCCTCCAAAGCTAGGAATAAGAGTCCTTTGACGGCATGAAGAGCGCATTCCTATATTTGCTGTATGTTACTATCAAGCTAGTGTAGGTGCAGAGGCTTCCTCTTTATAACCCCAATGACATACCTGCTCTCTCCCACCCCCCTTTTCTCTAACGGCCGAGCTAGGTTCCTACATGGTTGCTCACCCTTAAATAGTTCAAGCTTCAATAACATCCTGTGTATTGGAAAATGCGTGTCAAATCTTTCGAGCTGCTCCACCATCACTGCATGGGACACTAACTTTGTGGACACAATGACAGTACCCACAGGGAATTTGCAGGGATATGGTTCATATCTGCTCACACCACATTGAAATAAAGCTCATTTGGATACACCACAAAGTCAGTTTCCATTTCCATGGGCCAAAACCTGAACAGAATGAAAATTGTAGTCCACTCTGAAAAGGCAGGGTGCATGTTCAGTTTTTTTTTAAGGAATATACATCTGGTCTATAGCTGTGGAATATGCTATTCAGTTTGTTGCGGTGCCATGTTTTTTTTTAATGCTATGACACTGCAGATTAAAGACAGTCCTCTGGACTCTAGCTCTTATTATTATCTAAGTCTATGAAACTGAAACTTTGAAAATCTCACACAAGTCCATCTCTATATACAATTAGTTTTAAATCTACTGAGGAACTCTGGAAGATGTATCTAACTTTTCAAGGAAATCCATTTACCAGCACTACATGACTAGTAAATGTATGTATATCATTTCTGCTGCCAATATTTCACACATTCTAATACTGACACAGGTACTTTTTTGAATAGACCAGTGCTTTAGTTCATGATGAATTGAATTACCTCTGTGAGTTCTATGTTAAGGTAAAATCTGAAATGCATCACAGCATGTTTGACTAAATACTGTAGGCACAAGCAGAAGGCCCTGTCACACGTAGCTGCAAAGAAGTTATAATTTCCCTTCCCACCAACTATTGCAGACTGCATGGGATTCATGAGTGACATTGAAACATGGCATATACTTTATATTGATTGTTGGTTGAATAGAGGGAGATTGCGAGCGAGACTGTGGGTGGCAATGGTACACCTTTCTCCTTCTGTCTTTTGTCCACTCCTTCATCTGTTTGTTCATTCAGTGAGCCACGTGTTTTGACGTTCGCACTGGACCCATTGCCCCTGCAGCAGCCCAGAACATTCATAATTTACTATCACACGTAGACACACACACACACACACATACACATTCATAATTTACTGTGGGAATGTTCTTAACGCATGGCTCAACACAGGCACCCAAATACACCCGAGAGATGGCACAGGCATGATGAAAGTGGGTTAGACACACACACACATTGAAACTTAAAGCTACATTAACATATTTACACTTCAGTATATTCTCAAACTCTTGTAGAAATTGTTGTTTTTCACCAACAAATGCGCATAAACACTCATATACATGCGCTCAAACACAGATGCATACACTCACACATACACACATGTACACGCACACACACACACACACAGTGTAAGTTGCATGCCAGTCAGAATCTTGTCATCCTGGCCTGAATAGGTGGACCAGACAGTCAGGCCAGTTCATCAGTGTACCGCTGTCCATAATGGAGGAGGTATGGGAGAGGGCTTTATGAAATGTAGGCCAAGTTAGTCACCAGGAGAAAGTGGGAGACAGAGTGAAAAGCCACTCACTTCAGAAATTGAGGAGGCACAGAGCAAAGGATGGTTCATTAATAGAAAGAAAGGGTGAACGTTGGAGATTATTTATCAGCCATGCTAACTGAAACATTCATTCATTCCATCAGCGTTCTGAGAGTCTTTCAGTACACAGTGCCTCCTGATCCTCATCTGATATCTGAATTAAACAGGCTAAGCTGATAATTGTGAAGGCGAAACCAAACCTGCTGTGGAGGTTAAATTTAATTAATGCTGTCTGGGTTAACTAATTAGATCAGCTATTGATTGTTCAAAGAAAGGCACAAAGGCTATTTATTTGAGCGGCTTAGCTGACAAGGACATAGACTTGTAAAAAATGTTGTATTTACACAGCCATCTTTACCATCTTTACCAAATATCAAACACTGTACTATTCTGCCTTAGGCTATGATGAGCACTTGCTGTTATATATATACTTGGGGAATTAGAAGCTTTTAAGGCCCTTTTAATATTCTAGTGTTTCTATACACTCACAGATGCTTTATATACACATCATGTACTTACCTGGCTATGATATGACAAGTGTTATGACAGCTCACATTTCATCAGGCCTTTTTATAGGCTGGAATTCATATTTACAAACCAGCTAACTCCCACTTGAGCCCTCTTACTGCTGAGGCTCATTCTCCCCGGAGTTTCTCTACATATATGCCTATTATCTGTCACCATGTATGGTTACATTAATGTGGATTCGCTGGAATGAGATTAATGAATAAATTAACTTAAAAGAGATGCGAAACGGCAGTGGAAGAGAGAATGGGGAAGTGAAGTGAAAGAGAGAGAGAGTGGAGTAGATGGGTGTTGTATTAGGGGGAGAGTGAGGGAAATGGAGTGAGATGGGAGGGATGCGAAAGGGGAGAAAGAGCAATGGGGAAGAGAGTAGGGTTATAATGGGGGGATGTCGTCATTTTTTCCCCTTAGTGGGAGAGCGGAGGATTTGTGGGAGGAGAGGAGGAGGAGAGGGTAGATGCCACAGCGGAGGAAATGGACTTGATGGGCTGTTTGGTGCAGAAAACCAAGGGGTAGGCTCAGAAATGCAGGCGCGAGTGTGTTTATGCATGTGTGTGCTTGGCAGTGTTTGTGTGTCGGATGTGTATGTGTGTTACACCCACCCCTATGTGCAGTTGTCTACCACTCGGTGACCCCAAGAAGGGGAAAAAAACACCACAACATAGACATTGCAGTGCTGGTTTGTTGCGGAAACCTCAAATGATGTCATCTGATTGGGTTGTGTTTTTATTTGAGGGTTCCCTTGTATTGTAGCGGTGAAATAACATGTTCTTGTTGACTGTTAAAGCTGGGCTCTCTCTCCCTCTCTTTCTCTCTCTCCCTCTCCCTCTCCTCCTCTCTCCCTTGCCCTCTCATTTCACTCTCCGGTTTCCACACTTTGTTTACACCACTGTATCCAATAACAGCGAGTTGAACAGATTTCACAGATATGACTGTTTGGAGCACATAATGTTTTTAAACGATGTATGAGGTTCATGGCACAACCGAACGATGACTCACTTTCTGGTCTTTTGTCGTTAATTGCTGGTGTTTTTCTTGAGCTCATATTCACAAAGTCTGCGCACAGTGACTCATAGTTTACCCCCATTCCAAAGGCTATGTATTGAATAAAGGGCTGTGTGTTGAATAAAGTCGAGTTTCCTTCACAACAATAAAGAATAATAATGTAGTATGCAGCGGAGAGTGACAGCAAAGATGGGAGGGAAGGCAGATGTGACTGACACTCTGATCTCGGTGAATGCAAGCCCTCGTCGGTCAGTGTTTTGGTTCTGACTGTTTCCTCTGGTCTGCATGTGTTTACAGAAGTGCATCTATTGTCGTAAGCGCTGTGCGGGGAAGCGGCAGGCGGGCGCTTGTATCCAGTGCTCGTGCGGCCGCTGTCCCACCTCCTTTCACGTCACCTGTGCCCACGCCGCTGGGGTGACCATGGAGCCTGATGATTGGCCGTATGTCGTGTCAATCACCTGCCACAGACACCAATCACGGAGCTCCTCAGCTGTAAGTTATAGGACAGGTGTTTCCTACAGCTGTTATGAACAGAGTTGTGCTTAGCAGGAATGGACATGGATATGTGTTGGCATTTTAGCACACTTTCATGTCATTTGTACTTGTAAATGTTTGATTAGGATAAATGTTCCTATTGTAGTTGTGTTAATCTTATATAGTAGACGGTGGAGTAGAAGTGGACAGATGAATATTGGTCACATGCATAAAAATAAAGGGGAATACACTGAACAGTAAAGTAAATGGTGCAGCTGTGACGTGTGTGTGTATGCAGGACTTCTTTATCTCTTGGATGATTTGAGCTTGGTGTCATGAAATATATTGATTATGTCTCCCGTTTTCTTATGATAGATAAGATATAATGTATGCAAATTTATTAGCTCATTGTTCTTCTTCTGTGGACTGCTTGGAAAAAACTGAAATATCTCTTTCAAGGAATATTTTTTGCATTTAACAACGTCATTTTTGGGTTATTCGTAGCCTTAAAATGCAAATTAGAGTGGCCGTCACATACTGCGATGCTATACTGTATTGTCACCCGCCCCTCGCATACAGTCTAAGCTTTGCCCTGCGCTCTGTGTGTACCAGAAACAGCGGGCGTGCCAGGCGTCCATTGCACTGGGCCAGACGGTGATCTCCAAACACAAGAACCTGCGCTACTACAGCTCCAAGGTCACCCAGATCACCTCCCAGACCTTCTACGAGGTCATGTTTGACGACGGCTCCTTCTCCAATGACACCTACCCCGAGGATATAGTGGTGAGGATCTGTTTAATTAGACACACACGCGGGTCACCTCCCAATTCTACGAGGTCATAGCAGACATTAAAGCCCTTTCAGATGGAAGAAGCTTCCATTCAAATGAAAATAGAATTATCAGACTGCAGAGTTTTCTAAAATGTGTTGGGTGATCGGGGCTACAGCGTTTTTCATGGTAGCTGGGAATAATCACTGACATGACTGTTGTTGATGGGTTGAAATTCATGGATTTGCTCAAGTGATTATCATAATCACCAGACCTCCCCCAGTGAGGCTAACACCGTTTTAAAAGAAGTAGTGGTGACAAACGTAACCACACACTTGTTTTTGTTACTGTACTAGTGAGGACATTCCATCGATTTGCACGCAATCCTTTACCCCTAACCCTAACCTCAGCCCTGACCACTAACTGTCTGCCTCCAGGCTCGTGTTGCTGTACATCGAAGTCTCGTAAGCGCTTTGACAACAAACAATTACTTATGCATTCATCTGAAAATACAACACACTAGTCTTGTAATACAATGCGTTACGTGACAAGCAAGGTGTTTCAAGTGGTGGTGAATCTGAAATGTTTGGAGCAGAAGCGCCATGTTTCCCACTGTATCCAAAGTTTGTTTTTCAGCTCAATCAAGTCTCCAGCTCTTTTTCGCGGGTAAGCCTGTCAAACTTCCCCACTGTTTTTGAAACGGTGGGAGAAAAGGGCTGAGCCTCATCTAACCATAACATTAACTTGATTCCAACACTAACCCCAAACCTAAAATGACTCCTTTTCGACATCAAGGCAGGCAAAGTGTTGGAAGTCTTTCCTCATTTTTCTATCGCTGTGAGGACATTTTGACACACACACACACACACTGATGCATAAAAAGACCAAATGTTATTTTCCTGCATTTGCAGAGCAGAGACTGTGTGAACTTGGGTCCTCCTGAAGTCGGGGAGGCTGTTCAAGTGAAGTGGCCTGATGGGCTGTTCTACGGAGCCAAATACCTGGGGTCCAACGTGTCCTATATGTACCAGGTACACACACACACACACACACACACACACACACACACACACACACACACACACATACTCTACACACATAAAAGCATGACAAACAATACACTTGTGTGTCTTTGTTTGTAGAGAGAAAGTTGCAAGCCCAGCCTCTTGTCAAAGAGAGATACAGCAATAAACTTGTTCAACTCCCTCAACTTCATCGTGACTCTATTGACGTTATCAGGTTCTCCAGGTCTATGTATAGAGAGAAGTGGAGCGAGAAAAAGAGAGAGAACACTTGAGGAGGAGACTGAGGGAGGTGCTGAGGCAATGGCGAGAAAAAGGAGAGGAATGGAGTGAGATGGAGGATGATGGGGGGGATGGAAAGATGGATAGATGGGGAGCAAAAGCTGTTCAGATACGCGGAGCGGAAGCAGATGGGCAGAGGAGAGAAAAGAGGGACGGAGAGAGCGAGATAGAGCGAAAAATGGGGGATGAGGAGGAGGTGACAATCTGCATTATTCAAACTCACTGAAATATTCACTAAGCCAAGAGTCAGGCTGCTTCCACTTAAAGCTTTATTTAGTTGAGCGGGGCGTCAACCATTAGTTATGCACAAATGCATCTGTGACGCACACACTCAGGCTTAAGATGGGTCAGATTTTAGAAATGGGCTGGACTCGGCAGAACGGGAACTTTCCATTGTCAAGGTGGGCTTAGGTATGAAATGAGTCAGACTATGTTTTTTACTCTGCAACATAAAGCTGAGGTGATTAAAAAATGCATTTCACGAGCAGATTGCATTCATTTCTCAGAGCAGAGGTGACCTGAAAATGACTTTTTTAATCTGTTTATGATGTTTAAAAAGAATCTTCCATCTTTCGTCACGTAGACTTGAAAAATGTTGATGTCCCGAAATAGACAATTTTAATTTTCAGCACAACCTGGGATGAGGATAGGCAAAAAAAAACAATCAGCCAATGCATTCAAACAAGGTAGATGACTGTTGAATGTGTTTGCGTTCTCTCAGGTGGAGTTTGAGGACGGGTCTCAGGTGCTGGCCAAGAGGGAAGACGTCTACACTTTGGATGAAGACCTGCCGAAAAAGGTGAAGGGTAGACTTGTAAGTATTAGACTCTATGGACAACTCAAAGTGATGATACAGGCTAAAATGTAAACTTTGAAAGTTTGATATGCAGATCAGTGTTATGGCTTCTTATTGGCATTTGAATAGAAGTTGTCCCTTGATTTTATTTTTACTCTCTGCCCACCTGGAACATCACTAATTTTTCTTCCTTCTCTTTTTATTTTCCCCCGCCGTGTTCTCCCATTTCTCTCTCTCTCTGCAGTCCACGGCCTCCAGCATGCGTTTCCAGGATGCTTTCTTTACCACGCAGGGTGAGAGGAAGAGGCAGAGAACGCCCAATTCACGGTTCCAAAAAGACTATGTGGCCCTGCCAGGCCTCCGTACAGCCGCCAAAAGCACATGTGAGCCACGCAGCCCCAAAGGGAAATAAAGCAATGGAGAAGGATCAATGACAATTGAATGCACTGAATTGACTGCGGATGTAAAGGAGAGGTTGTTTGTGTATGTGCGCGTGTGTGAGTGTGTGAATGCTGGTGCGTGAGCTTATTGGATCTAGTTCCATCTTAACAAACATTGCCCACACAATTTCCTTGTGAATAGATTAGAGGAAAGACGTGAGAACCTCAAGGGAATGGGTGCTTTGGGTGTGATGGATGTTAACTTAATGTGTGCTTGTACAGTATATCAATGAGTTGGTGGGTGGGGCGACGGGCTAGAGGAGAGTTTCGATTGGACTGACCATCTACAGAATGGCTTAACGGAGCGCATCATGGCCCCCGGTTGCCTAGTGCTTTCACATCTGTCAGGGAATTTAAAAAAAGAACACAACTTATATTTGTCACATCACCCTTTTTTGAAATAAACAACAAAATACTTTTTCCTTTGTAAATGACAAATTCAAAAGTTTGAGATTTTTCTAAATAGCTGATCTACAGTAGCTTTTTTGGGGGGGGATGGAGGGGGGGGGGGTCTGTTATTCCCAGTTTTCATTTTGAATATTTATGCACTTTGCTTGTAGTATTTTCATCACGTCCTACTGTTTTCTCCCCGCATGTTAAACATTGTCTCCTCCTGCTTCTGCTATGGGCCACGTCCCAATACGCTACTGTGGCTTCCTCTCTCCGTGTCCTTTTCTTGTTCATCCACGTTGATCAAAAGAAGCTGAATGTATAATTTGACATTCAAGTGGCATAAATTATTGTATAATCAAGACTATTTTTCATTTGATCGATCGCACCACCTGTTATTCCCTTTCCATGATAAGGAGATAAGAAAAGGAACCCCGGATAGGAAACCACGCTAGACTGTTGTGTTGGATACTGTGCCCTGTTAACATGTGAAATTGAGATGCTACTGTCGTTCTGTGTTGAATGAAACACACTGTTGAAATTATTTAAGTTAATATTTGTATTTATTTTTGGCTTGCTATAGATAAAGTATTGCTAACTGCTGTAAGGAAAACAAAATAAAAAAAATCCATATTTGCTTTTTTATTGAATAGTGTCAGTTGTTATTTATGAATTCAAGTAAAGTTTCCTTTTCCAGGTGGCATGATTCTTTGTGAATCTTTTTCAGGGAATGAAGTAGAAAGATGGCTTATGACAGTGGTTCTCAACGTGGGGTCCGGGGACCACCAGGGGTCCTTGAGGGAGTTCCAGTGGGTCCCAAGGAAATTTATGAATTGTTAAACTCATTTACAAGAAGCACAATTACAGAATGTAGAACAAGTATAGACAATTTTGATCATAGTTTCACTGTTATCTCTTTACCTACAATACAGATTGTCATGGGATTCTGAACAAAATCATATCTAACAATAAAAATCTTCTCAGATTTGGGTCAGAGAGACAAAATCTCATCAATTGGGGGTCCATGGCCCTAATGTGGACTAAGTTAGGGGTCCTTGAAATGGAAAAGGTTGAGAATCACTGGCTTATGAAATGGTGTACAGTGTTTTAATCCATGAGCCATGATGTTTGCGTCATAGAAATGTCACCCTGGAAACTAATAGGCTAATACCACTATTTGACTGGTACTTTTATTAAAAACATACAAATTCCTGTAATGTAGCGGCAAGAAATATCTTGAAAAGTGATCTCCATCATTTGTGAATATTTGAAAGTGGGAGCCAAACAGTTGAGCTTGCTGCCTGCCTGTTCAGAAGCAGGGCGCTGTGCCATGCTGCGTTACCATAAAGGACATGAAAGGACGGATCCTGACGACAGTGAGTGTGACTGCAACACACCTACAGCTAGAGCTTTACATCTGACTGGACAAATGCTGCATTATTCTCTTTGATACAATTGTCAGCATTGTGTTTCATAACTACGTTCTTCACATTACATTCTCTTTTATCTAAGGTACATTTTTCTTCTAGATAGTGGTTAACACTGCTTTAAGAGGACAAAAGATTAAATAGATTGCTGGAAGAAAGAGTCAAGGGTTGAGGAATGTATTTGTTA
This sequence comes from Centroberyx affinis, assembly GCF_046629955.1. Lineage (NCBI taxonomy): Eukaryota > Metazoa > Chordata > Actinopteri > Beryciformes > Berycidae > Centroberyx > Centroberyx affinis. The sequence continues at coordinate 58,766 of NW_027280476.1, read as the reverse complement.
CATCGTCGAGCTGCTAAGTAAAAACACTTAACAGTTTCAATTCGATTCGATTTAATGCGCTGATTGTGAACCTGAGCTGTGTGACTGGCCCTCGCAGGTGAGAGGCTGTTTCATGCTGAGGGAGACCGAGCGGGGGCCGGTTCCCAGCAGACCCTCAGCTCTGTTCTTCAAGCAGATCTGAGCGGCCCGGTGGAAAACGGCAGGAAGTGGAGTTCTGGAAAACACATCTGAGATCCAGGAGGCAGCTAAAGTGGCTGTGGCCGGGCTTCAAAACAGCTTTGTACTCCTGTGGAAACTCCGCTTGCCGCACGCTCCAAAAGGCTTTTTGCTGATATTGAGGCCAAAGCAAGTAGACAGTCATTCCTTGATGAAGATGCCAAAAAAAGAAACAACTCTGGAGAGCTTCAGCTCCAGGGTGAAGCGGATCTATTTTGTGTTTATTATCTTTCCATCAACCCAGGTGCATTCCAGAAAGGAGTATATAAGCAGTCATGTGCCTCCACTGTCTTCTCTGGTCCTTTCCATGGGTCCAGGTGACTGAGGATAGGTGGCACACACATCACTCTGAGATAAAGACAGATAAAAGACTCTTTTAGACCTCGGTAAATGTATGAGCTCCCAGATCTATACTTGGCAGAGCTCTGGCCGTCCAACATTCATCCAACATTTTTAGTCCAGTACATTGTGAATCTGACTGCTTTCTACATTACCTAGCAGGTAGTAGATCACCAGTCGACAATAAAGAGAAAGTGCTCCTCTGACAGAGAACTGCACTGACCAAGCCTCTCCCTCCGCTGGTTTGAATCAACAGAGAATTGGTCAAGGACCTTGTGATGGAGTTCATGCTGCAGCTGCACCCACTGGGCAAACATGATTATAGCTCAGTCAGCAGGGGGATGTCTTCACTGTGTGCAATCATGACTTCACGCTGTTGAAAAAGATGTGTGTCTTCGGATGACAAGGCACAAGGTCCCCGGTGTTACACTGGACCCATACTGCTGCGCTGCCACAGCACCTGGATGGAAAAGTTTTGGGCTCCACACACTCTAATTGAAGGAATCTTGTATATATATTAAGTGATGAGAATTCACCGCAGCCTGACTGCTTTCTGGCCGCAGTTTCCCCCGATATGGATGCGAAAACTGCAGCGACGACCTTGACAAGGTGCAAGATGAGCAAACTCAGGACGCAGATGATTATTCCTTCTGTGAGCGTGTCATCTGTCCACCACCAAGGCCAGAGAGAAGGCTTTGTAAAATAGAAGTGTCTTCCATGTCTGAGAGGATGCCATCGATCAAAGAGGAGGCTAAAGAACAACAAGAGGACAATCCTAATGTCGTCGTCACACAACATGAGTCATTTGAGGAGGAGCCAAAAAGGAAAAAGAAGAAAGTTTGGAGCTTGTTCCACCCTAAAAAAATGGCTTTAGAAACATGAAAACCTGCCACAATGTATTTTACATTACCACCAATTAACACCACCCAACCCCATTTATTTCAAACAGTAGATTCAAAATTATATGGTGTTTATATCTAATATAATTTAATGTCTTTAATTTTATGTCAGTGTTGATTTTACTGTTATTTGATGTTATAGTTGTTACTATTTACTGTTACTGTTGTTGACATAAAGCATAATTATGTTATTTATTTCATATATTGACTTAGTATTTGTTATTCATACCATGGTATTTCTAAAGTCTTATTTAAAAGGACAGCAGTAGCAATTATTTCACTTGAGTTTATTTGTAACAAATGAAACTTGTGTCGACAAAGAACAGAATTCCATACAGACCTCTTTTTTCGGTTTCACACACTCCGAGAACCAATGTAAGAAAATAAAAAGCACTTGTTCACTCGGAGCAGAAAACAAACAAACAAAAAAAAAATAAAGTTTACATTTACAGACCAATTGGAGGTAACTGATCCATGTAACACACCATATTTTTGTTTTTATACAATTTATAAACTCCAGTTTTATCCATCTACATGATACATCGGGGGAAAATATAACACTTTCTTGTGAAAATTTCTCTTTTGTGGTACAACAAATCCACGATGTGATGTATTGCACGTACGGCTGTGCCATAATCTGTGATTTCAGGTGCATCCTCTTATTATACCACTCCGTATATCTGATAGACTTTTATTTACTCTTCACCTTCTTCGTTCATTTCTTTATGCATTTCTCCGTTTTAGAATATTCTCGGTGTTTTGTGTTATTTACATATACACAACCATGTGAGCATTACAGGGTCCGTCTTTACTGAGTTCAAGTAAAAATTATTTTTTTGGGAGGAGGGGGGGCTATCAGAGATAATAGGATGTTAGTATTAGTGCATAGTACAAAGAGAGAAAGTGCAAGTCTTCCTGTAACAGGTGTGACCAAGGGGGGGGGGGGGGGGCATCTCAAAAGTGGTACCATGCATATAAAAACGACAACAGGGTTACTGTAAGATGGTGGACAACTGTGAACGATCCCTTACACGGTGAAGCATTAATGAAGATACAAAAAAAACAAAAACAAATGATGCTGTAGGTTCTGCGTCATTGGAGATGTAGCACCTGAACTTCTCTCATCCTTTGTCAGTAAAAGAAAACTAGATAGACATCAGGACAAGGAACACAGATGAGCAGTTTCACTGATTTGCAGGTGAAAGCCAGGGCTTCAGGTGGGGAAAACGTAACCATATCTACATGGTTTGTCATTTTGCTTTTCTTCAAACCGGCCAGGAAAGCCACCGCCGTTCAGCTTTATATAGAAGTCTACATAGCTGAGTAAGTAGGACTTGTCTGAGCCAGTTCACAGTCGGCGCCAAAGTCGTCAGTGTGGCCAAAACTTCATGGCAGGCGAGCTGAAGTCTCCATGAAAAAAGTATATACACAAAGCTTGTGCGAGAGTCCCAGGAAGAAAAAGACGACAAAAAAAAACAAAAAAACAAAACAAAACGTCAACATTGAAATGTTCCTGTCCAAAAAAGATTGTTCAGACCATCTTGCTAACAACCTACTTTTGAAACCGCTATTTTTCTCTCTAGCTGAAGTCTCGTGTAAGATTGGATTTTGGATTAAAACAGATATGATGAGCTTGTTGCTGGGTTGAAAGTGATGAGAACAACTGTCCAGCCTACACAGAGCCTTTCCATACGAAACTTCACAGCCAAGAACAGAACACACGAGATACCTTCACATACTGTCAACGTAACAAAATCATATGCACGACACACACAGACAGTCGGTTCACACACGTACAAGCATACATACATACATACATAAAATACGCAAAAAACCCTTTAAAGTAACTTTATCAAAATAGGCGTGTAATATAAGGCACTAGAAATCTAAAATCAAAATACTTATTAGATGCTGTTGAAATATGAGTCTTGAGCATTCGTCGGTTGCTGTGACACACAGGATGACATCATCTACTGGCATCGTGACATGATAAAAGATCTACTTCCCTATAAGGTCAGAGGTCATCCCTCCGGTTTTGGACACATTAAAATGGTGGCAGGTACCATATCAATCATAACATCCTTGTGTCTGGAAAAAAAAACGATACACCATCATCATCGTCATGGCATATAACTGCAGTTAGTGACTTGACACAAAAATATATAATAATACATCTACTTATTGCACACTGAATCAGACAGAGAGAAAAGTCATATAGGTGAGCATTCCAGTGAGAAAAATTATTTCACCCTCCCTCCCTCCCTCCCTCCATCCATCCCTCCAATTTTCTACAACCCTTTCTCCCTCCCTGCTTGAGAAATCTTTGTGAAGCTTATTTGGACACATAAATAGGTTTTTTTTTTTCATAGAACTATTTCGCTTTCTGTGCATACTCTGTTGTAGTTGTGGCTCGCTCTCAACCTGTGTGCAGAACTGCATGATGGGATGCGTCCTGGGGGGGGGGGGGGGCTGTTTGGTAGCAGCAGGTTTCATACTGTACTGTGGTCCCTTCTGTGGTCCCTGGCAATTCAAAATGGCCGCCCTCAGGTCTCTGCCATGAGGTCGAGAGTCTTGTAATATCTGTGTGTGTGTGTGTGTGTGTGTGTGTGTGTGTGTGTGTGTGTGTGTTAAAAAGAGAGTGTTAGAAAGAGAAGAAGGGAATACAGGAGAGTGACACTCGATGGCGGTGTTGTTCGGAGAACTGTGAACGTTTTCACACTGGATCTGATTGTACACTTTAAAACAGTACCGTATCGCTTCAAAAAAAACAAAAAAAACAACAACCTCGCTACAACTCAATGGAATATAAAAAGAAACATTTTGCGACCTTGCTTGCGTGTGGTCAGAGGGGACAAAGTCACAAGTCAGTAAAAAAAAAAAAAAAAAAGAACAATGTGAAATAAGGAATACCCGGTTTTTAAAAAACAAGATAGTCACAGATCTATATTTTCTTCTAAAAAACTAAAGTAATGTTTTTATTTCGTGGTATGCTTTTTAAACCTCTCCCAAATTTTCCCTTATCTTAAATTGTGAAGCATAAGGTTGAACTGGTGTTTCTTTTTATTACTGTATGGTAGAAATATCTACTTTTTCATTCATCGGAAACGAGAGTCTGTTTCCACAACAAAAACACTTCTTGGTGTCTTTCTTTTTTTTTGGGATGTGTGTCCTTCGTCTTTAATACTGTGTGCTCTGTGTTTCCAGCCTCCTGTTGGCAATGTCTGGTCCTCAAAGGTCCCTTGGCAGGTCACCAGGTCTCTCAGTCCACCAGGCTTCCGTAGGATGGATCTGTAGACGTTTCTAGACAGTCTCGAGATAGAAAAATCTAAACTTCCCGTGATAGTTAAATACTGTAGCCGAGTCCTGTGTTTAGGTTGGTGATGCTACACTGGTGGTGGATGAGGTGAGTTCCGCACCCAAACAATGTAAAGCAATCTGGGTGCTCACAAAAGCACTGAAAACACATAAAATCTATATTTGATCAAGTATTTTGATTGGAACAGCGGTTGAAGTTGCTTCTTCAGACTGACCAATGGGTGAGTTTGGGCTGAGGGTGCAAGGAAAAACACCCTTATCAAGCAGGTTGCTATGGCTCAGGTAGAGGTGCTCTTTCTGGGTACGGGAGAAGCCGATGGTCCCCTTTCACTCTGGATGTGGTGGCAAAGATCTCCAAAGACACCCTGCTCCCTGGTGCACTAATTGAGGCCACAGGTGACCAAAGAGAAGTGCACTAGGTAGGATGTGGTATCGGAGATGGCTGTTGGGTTTATGTTGCATAGTGGTCGAAGCTCCCCAGGTACTCCAGACTGGCCCGGTAGCAGAACTGATACTGGTCCTGGAGGGAGACAGGACAATGACAAGTCCATGAGAGACGGAGGAGACACAGAAAGAGAAAGAGACTAGAAAACAGAGACAGACACAGAATGTGCGAGTGTTTCGGTCAGAGAGGGAAAGAGGAGACAGAAAGCAACTGAAACAGAGACAGACAGAATGTGTGAGTGAGTATTTATGTGAGAGAAAGAGGAGACAGAAAGAGAAAGCAAACAGAGTGGTGATTGTGTGTGAGAGAGAGCGACAGAGTGTAAGTGCATGTGAGAGTGTGTGTGTGTGTGTGTGTGTGTGTGTGTGAGAGAGAAAAACACAGAAAGCCTGCTCACCTCTGTCTGAACGGTGGCAGGTCTCTGGGTGCGCAGCATCTTGACGGTCTGGAAGATGTCCACCACTCCCTCATACCGCATCCTCTCCAGCACGATGCTGAGGGTGATGAACACCCCGGTCCTCCCTACTCCAGCACTGGTGGTGCACAGGTGGGAACAAAAACATATTTAGAGCCTTAGCTGTAGCATTGGTGGTCAGGTTCACATTCAGATTCTTAAAGGACCACACTGTCTTTTTGGGAGTTTGGCCCATTGGTCACCTTATCCAATATGTGACGAGAGGATTGGCAGTGAAATAATCTGTGTCTCTGGTAGATAATGCTAAAGCGATATAGCATACAGTATGACTAGCATTATCCTAAAAGTGAGAAATTGTAGCAGCTCTAAGACTGGATGGTTAGTTAATTTTATTGATGTATTTAAACCTGCCAGGCTTGTTTAAGGGATTGGTAAAATAGACAAAAAATGTCCTTATTGGAACTACTTTCAATGGCAGAAAATCTCTATTCCAGCAGGAAGTGAGCGAAGTTAGCCACACAGCTTAAGTTTTTGTGCTGTTGATTCATAATGACTTCAATAATGATGAAGATTTAGACTTTGTTTTCAGAAGTTATGAATCTGCAGGCCATAGAATACCAATTTTGGATTACTAAAAGGTTTATCTTTATACTTTGGATAGTGCTAATCGCCTACAGTTACTTAACATTCTGTATGCTAAAGCGTTAGCATGCACACAGACAGCTATCTACCAGAGACAGACATGATTTTGGTGCCAATCCTCTCTTCACATATTGGGTGAGGGGACCAATGAGCCAAACTCCCCAAAAAGTCAGTGTGGTCCTTTAACAGGCATGTACACAGAATGATGTGCTTGTCCTTGTTTATACTAGTGCAGTGACTCAGTGATCACTGCATGTTAGTTAGGGGGAAGGACACTCTTACCTGCAGTGCACGGTTATTGGCCCGTCCTGGCCAAACTGCTCTTTAGTTTTGTGCACCTGGCCAATGAAATCAATGAATCCCTCCCCTGACTTTGGCACTCCTTGCTCTGGCCAATCAGTGAACTGGAACTGACGAACTGTCCGTGATTGGCCATCCTGGGGGAATAGAACGTGTGACTTATTCTTTTGTTTTTCAATTCCAGAAATAATCAATGCAAAGGACTCTCTCTCTCTCTCTCTCTCTCTCTCTCACACACACACACACACACACACACACACACACGATGACTTACCCTGGCGTCGGTGACTTTGAACTCTCTGAGGATGTATTGGGGCATGTTGTACTCGGCCATGGGGTCCACCACAAAGTACTGGTACCTGGCTGAGCGCTCTGCAGGCCAGTACTGGTGACACTTCTCCTGCAGGGGGACAGCGCACACACTCCGTTAACACCTCGGACAGATTAAATGTGCAGGGGGAACAATGTCTGGCCACTTAGTCATGAAAGTGTCACACTGACTTGTGAATTTTGCTATCCAGATGTAGTCAGCCTCGTGCCAGATGAAATATGAGGCTCATTAGAAATAACTCATATCACTGTCTCTCTGGCTTGCTCACTCTCTCGCTGTGCTCTGTGCTATACTGTATCATAGTATATTATGCAATGATACTGTTAGAATACATTTATAGTAGAGATTTTGTTGTAATTAGGGTTAAACCAATATGTATCTGGCTGATATTGGCCTTTTAATAAAAATGGGATATTGTCCAGTCAGTGTTATCTACTGTCGATATGATGGAGGTGAGGTTGTGATTTTTCTCAACGGTATCTTGGGTGTCAGTCTATAAAACCTGTAATGAAACCTGCATCGTCCTTCCTTAAGAAGCTGCAACCCACATAAGGTAATTTCATTAGATATTGAATACTGACACAAACTATCAGCTATCACCAGCTTCGATCCAAATATATCAATATTGGTATTGGCCTTAAAAATCCATATTGGTGTGCTTACAGTGTGCTTACTTCTGTCCAGCGGTCTGCTGTAGCACATATTCCTAACAGGTTCAGTTCCCAGTGGGGCCATTCATACTAACAGGTACGCCCTAAAAGTATGACGACTATGCTGCATGTGTGTCCGTACCCGTCCCATTTCTCTCAGTTTGGTTAGCATGACTACGATGGTAGAGTTGTGTTCCCACAGCATCCTCCAGTAGTCCTCTGTGGTCTCAGCCAGTGGGCCTTGGGTTGCTATGTAGGCCTTCTGCTGCCTACACACACACACACACACACACACACACACACACACACACACACACACACACGGTTTATCCATATCAATGTATCTTCCAGAGTACACAGTAAAGTCACATTCATGTGAAACATTTTGACAATTTATTCTGCTTGAGTACACATAACAGAATATTAAAATGTTTGATGTCATACATTAAGGCCACTAATGAGTGTGGCAAGCACTGCATAATCCACCTATCTCAAAGTTGACTATGGTAATAGTAGCTGAGAGGGAGTTATAATTTACCATAATTAAGGGTACAATGGTTATGTAATAGGTATGAACAGCAGCTGGGTACATTTGGCAGCATCAAAGTGTATTATGCCTTTTTATACACCAGTGGTAGTTATCAATGGATGTGTACTGACTGAAAAGTTTTCTTCAAAATTATGTACTTAACAAAACAGGAGAAAACAAGAAATATTGCGAAGCAGCTGGTTACCTGGGAAGCTTTGACCAATCAGATTGTATGAATTACATCTCCACATACAAATGAAAATTAAACTAAAGGGAAAAAAAAAACAGGAACACACAAAAACAATAGTGAACATGTTTAAATAAAATTTTTGCTTACCTGTATCCATCAATGAAGCTGGCGTTGATATAGTCGGATCCCTCCACCCCTCTGATTGGCTGCAGACAGACACGTGTCGTCTCGTACGGCATGATGTTCACCAGCCGGTTCTTGAACTTGTTACATGGCAGGTTGGCGCTCACAAACCGTGATGTGTGGGCCTTGGCACTGGCCAGACGCTAGGATGGGGAAGAAATAAAAGGATATATATTATGATATTGACCGACATGATGTGGTAGGCCTTAGTACTTGTGAGAGCAGACAATACAGCAAGGAAGGAAGGAAGGAAGGAAGGAAGGAAGGAAGGGAGGAAGGAAGGAAGGAAGGAAAGAAGGAAGGAAGGGGATGGGAAAGGAAGGTGTGATATAGATAAAAAGTAGTTCAGACAAACTCATGAACATTTAAATATGGACCTTGGATTTTGATGTAACCAAGACTTTCTGTGTGTATGTTATTGAGATGAACATTCCTTGAACGCATTCAAATGTATTTAGCACAAGACTTGGTTTTCCTCAGACATACTGGACAAGAGACAACCAGACAATCCACTTGACTGGGCAGACCTCAGGATATTTAGCCAAATGACTGAGACGTCTTCAATTGAATAAACGCAGGCAGAAGGGAAGGGGCTGGAAGGAGGGAAGGGGTAGAGAACAGTGGGGGAAATGGTGAGAATAGGGCAGCAGTGGGGATTGAAGGAGGGAGTATAATAAGCTGAACGAAAGGAGGAAGAGGAAACTGGAAGGGGGTGGGGGGGGTGAGAGGGGGGCACAGGAAACCACAAGGCCCCACGCTGTCTCAACGCACATATGTGAACTGCAGTTGATCCTGCATCGGCGAACCCCCCCCCCAGAACACACACATTCATATCCATACATGCAGACAGACAGACAGACACGCGCGCATACACTCTCTCACACATAACACCCTCTGACCATCGGCTGACACGGGTTACAGAGAGAGACAGAACAACACAGGATAGGCGGGGGGAAACCGCAGACTCCGGGGGAACAATGGGGTCTCACGAACCAAGCCGAGACCAGCGGCGGCTACCGGAGCGCTGTGGGAGAAACAAGAGTCCCTTATTTTCTTACAGACAGACCGAGCTGGAAAATCCCACACTAACCACAAGTTCGCCAGTTCATTTGAGTACTCTGAATCCAGTATCCAATGTCAACAATAGTAATTCTTCATGTCATTTGGTTTGAATTTTACTTCGGTCTTATCAAGAAAGTCTGGCATGCACAAACTCGTTCATTGTTTCGATACACGCCGTCCTTCTCATCATCTGTTATACTTGGATAAAATCATGCCCTGTTGGCAACCTCTTTGAACTCGACAAGTGAACTTTCTCTACAAGGAAACAATAACATGTGTCCTAATAGAATGTTGGGTTGCCAAAAGCTGCCAGAACGGCTTCACTTCTTCTCGTCACACACACACGCTTCAACTTTCTGTAACTCCGTTGGAGGGACGCAACACCGCTCTATGAGAAATTCCATCCTTTGGTGTTTTGTTGATGTTGGTGGAAAGTGCCGTTTCGGATGGCGCTCCAGAATGTCCCATAAGTGTTCAATTGAGACAAGATCTGGTGGCGGAGACAACCCTGGCATATGGTTTACATCAACGTAAGGCTGAACAAACAGTTCAGTGAGCACTCGGGGCATTGTCATTCTGGAGGAGACCGCTCCCATTAGGATAGGAATGCTGTAGCATGGGATGAAGGTGATTGCTTAGAATGGCTTTGTGTTTACCTTGCCCTCTGAGCGTCTGAGCAAACACAAACCAGGCCAGGAAAATGTAGGCCACCTGCTTTCAATATATACCTGTATATCTTTAACTCAATCTCTATTTAACTAGCCGGGTCAGTTGAGAACAAATTCGTATTTACAATGACGGCCTGGCAAGAGGCAAATATAGAAAAAAAACAAAAAAAACAAAAAAACTGAAGAAAATGAAAAATAAACACATTTTGAATCCCTTATTTACTTGCACTTGCCTGTGTATTCATGCCTACCTTCAATGATCTCCCTTTGAATTCTGAACAGCTCCCTAAAACCCTTCAAAACGCCCAAGTGACCTTTCCCCGAGCCTTTCTAAATTGCAACTTTCTGGCCGATATTACTTTGCCCTTACAGCTTTATGCTGCATATGCCCTTAGAACTTTCAGAACTACAGTGCTATCTAAAACGCTCAGCAGAACCCTCTTACCTTGAACTCAAAGGTCCAATCCTTTAATCCCCTAGAATCCACCTATTCATCCTGACTATATGAATCTTACAGTGGGACTGGAACTTCAAGAACCTCTAAGAACCATGAGTAAAACAGCAGGTGATTATCAAGGCCAAGAATTCCAAGTTGATCCTTGTGTCCTTGTGGAGAACGTTCTTCCCAAGTTGTGTTGGAGAGACCAAGCTTCTCAAGAATGTCAGCACAGAGAACATCTCTCCAGTTTGAGATGTTCTCTGTTTTCGTCATGCAAGCAGTTAAGACAAACAGATGTCCAGGTGTCCTGATGTTTCAACTGGCTCTGTACTGTAGACTATGATACTGTCAACTTGTTTGGACAAAATGTGTCGTTCTCGCAATGAATCTTAGGGCTCCTTGTTCGTTCTCGTCAGCCATTTCACTATCTGATGCTTCCTTGATATTTAGGGGTCCTTCGGCCATTAGATATTTAGCCTAATTCGCCTGTGACTTTCCAGAGTCTATATATTCTGATGCTACATTGGTTTTTAACAGTGGGTCGAGAACTTTTGGACTTTTACAACCTCACAGAAGTTTCTGAGGATCTCTCCTCACCTAGACCTGCAGCTCTAAGCCTGTGATGTTCTAGATACCATACATTCTGACCCTATACTCTCTTTAGGGTGGCCTAATGGTTAGAAAGACCATCCTTTGACGCTGATTCATGCTGCTGAAGTGCTCCTCCATGAGCAAGACACTGAATCCCTACCAGCTCCAGGGACACTGTTCTGAAGCTGACCCTCCACTTGTGTGGAGAGGAGAAAGGAAAAAGGTGAATTTCCCTGTGGAGATCAATAACGTTTCACATTATCACATTATCATCATCTAATTGGTTTCTACCGGTGGGTCTAGAACCTTTGGTACTTTCAAAACCCTTCGGGGACCCTCAGTGGAACCTTCCTCACCTTGAACTCCAGCTCCATGCCGGTGACGTTCTCTCCTGGTTCAATCTGCGTCAGCCTCTGGATGTAGGAGTACAGGTTCCTGGCGGGGACCTCGGTGTTCCCGCAGGCCACGGCCTCCAGCAGGGCATCGTGGATGAAGACATACTGGTCCTCCGTCTGGACCATGTAGTTCCTCTGGGAGCGCATCAGCGTCACATGGCCGTAGATGTCGATGGTCTTCTCGTGCTTGATGCGCTCCGTCATGGCGTCAATCACGATGAAGCAGCCTGTGCGGCCCACTCCGGCGCTGAGGCAAAATGGGAAGGAAAAGGGGCGGCAGAAATTGTAATGTGAGCTTCTCATATAACCTGGGGTATGCATTATTGAACAAATATTATTCTTGTGTGTGTGTGTGTGTGTGTGTGTGTGTGAGAGTGCGTGAGTGTGTGTGTGTGTGTGTGTGTGTGCGTGTGTGTGTGTGGGTGTTGTGTGTGTCTTACAACCAAGATTTGGTACAAATGCTAATCTAGTCCTGTTGCAATTTGCAAAAGCACTGAGACGAGATATTACAATAATCCTATACCTATTGTGCCTAAACCAACTAAGTATCATAAAGATGCCAGCCAGCAATATTTTGAACAAAGGACATAATAATTGACATTAGCAATGAGTCAGCAACACCGTCTCGCTGGCATTAGGAAGATGTCCTCTCCTATCGACACACAATCCAGAAATATAATACATTTTGCTGCCCACCCAAACACTTCACATTTTTGCTGTGCTGGTACCTAAATGGTGGAACACCCTGACCAAGCAGGTTTCTGCAAGTGAATAAAAACCTCTTTATATGGTTAAATTAATATCAGTGTGTATGTGTGTGTGTGTATGTGCGCTCACGGGTGTGTGTTGTTCAGGTGGAATGAGATTCAGTCCATTGAGTGATACAGAGGCTGGTAGATATGTTAAGGCACATTATGATGGAGCCTTGCCGGGATAATTTAATTTGACTGATAATCCTGTTAGATACTCCATCTGACTGCTAGGAAGATTAGGAAGATCTCCTCTCCTGCCAACCTTTACTCCCCCCCAGCTCCCATCTCTCTGCCTTTTCCATCCTCTCTCTAAGCCCCCGACGAACACTCTCACACTCAGCCACATCGCTTTTTCACTCTCACATTTGCAAGAGTGCTTTTTTTTTTAGACTCCATTTTCTCTCCCCCTTTTCCTTTTCTTTAATTCATCATTTCTATTCGCCACATCACGGATTTGACCTCACCTTCTCTCCCATTCTGCACGTACCTCCTCCCCTAACTCCCCGTCTCTTACCGACTCCCCCTCTCAATCATTGTCTCAATCCCTTCGATTCCCTACCCTCTCTTCCTCCACATCCATACCTCACTAATTCTGTCACTCTATAGTGTCCGTTCCATATTCCCTCTACCTTCTTCCCTTCTGTCCCTGGAGGAGAGCAGACAGCGGCTCCATTCCAGCTCCTGGGGCTCAGTGTGCCAGGATTGTAATGACAAGTTTCCAGAATCTTCCTCCAACCAACGCATCAGCCTCCTGCTGCTCAGACTGCAGCTTATTTGAATATAAACTTGTGAACCCAGATCTATCACCCGCTTAAACGGTAAATAGTCAACAGTTAAAGCTACTTATGGAAAATGGGGTCGGCGCAGTGGCTGCTGTTGTTGTAAAACCTAAGCGGTGATGGAGGTTGTTTAGGGAGGAATGTGAGTGTCTAAGCCAGTGAGAATGGTTTTGGGGTTTGCATAATGGCAGGTCAATCTCATTTCAGTTCTGGACCAATGAATGATTTTATACGGGAGTTCTTGGACTCCCGGCGAGTTTCAGTTTCAGGGACTCTAAGGTTTATGAAAATTACATTGCCAAGTAAAACCCAAAATAACATAAGTGTTTTCGTGCATGCACACAAACACACACAATCAAGGACCAAATCTTTTTTTTCCAATCAGGGAGCACGTTGGATTGTCTTCCTTGATATTTTTAAGAAAATATTATGCAGTGAACTATGAGAATTGTCTAAACTAAACCAAAAAAAAGAACATGGATGAGGTGCGAACATATACACAGACACACACCTGCAGTGGACCACCATGGGTCCTGCGTCTGGAGGATTGCAGGCCTTGACCCTGCGTAGGAAGGCCAGGAAGGGGGTGGGGTGTTCGGGCACCCCATGGTCCGGCCAGGCCGTGAACTGGAACTGACGAACCTCGCGCTTCTCATTGGAGCCACTCTGGAGGAGGAGACAGACAGAGTGTTAAAAGGCTGTTCGCTTGGCCACATATTGATCGTACAGTATGAACATATATGTGACCACATGCCACGAACCCATTTAACTTTACAGGGGATCCATTTTACCTCAGATACAGTTTGATCATAATGCACTTTTTCGAGTCAAAATAATAATAATAACTCAAAATAATTGATTGGCCCCTATTATGTAGAATACCAGTTTAAACCTCCATTTAAACCTCTCAATAACGATAAAAAACTAAAAATATCTTGACAATGTGCCTAGTTCCCATGTTGGTTCACATTTATGAGTAATTGCACAAGCATGCCAGACAACAACATGGACACAGACGCAAAAACACAGACTAGTATCCGTAAATAGCTGGACAGATTGATGCACACACACACATACACACACACATCACACTGCCGCCCACTCTGCCGCACACACGCCATGCTACCTTGTAGAGGGCGAAGGTCCTGACAGAGTAGGTGGCCAGCTCCACTGTGTCCAGCAGAGTGACCTGGATCAGGCCGTAGGTCTCCGTGCCCCGCGTCGGCCAGTACTGATCGCACTTCACCTACAGAGGAGGAGGGGAGAGGCTGTGAGAGATGCAGAGCAGTTTCTGTATGTGTGTGTGTGCGCATGTGTGTGTGTGGGAGTGAAAGAAAGAGAGAGAGAGAGAGAAAGAGAGAGAGAGAAAGAGAGAGAGAAAGGGTCGACTTGGGTGCGTGTGCACGTGTACAAAGGCCAAAACCGAGGGAAGTGTTGAAGCAGATTTGTGAGACAGTGGTGTGGTAAAAAAAAACGTGCATATAGAGGCAACCCTGCAGGTAAAAGGTGTTGTGTGTGTGCCAGAGCCTGTGTGTGTGAGAGAGAGAGAGAGGGAGAGACAGAGAGAGAGAGAGCAAGAGAGAGAGAGAGAGAGTGAGAGAGAGAGAGAGAGTTCTAGGTACCTGAGTTGTTTCAAACGCTATCAATCATATGACAAGAAAGGAAAGCGCCATAGGATCCGACACAGAGCTCTCAAAGGCCAATTAATACCTAATGTTCATTCCTCACATATTTGATGCTGTATGTTGCCCTATATTCCAACCCCACAAATCCCTACAAAACTGCACACAGCACACCAAATCCCAGCATGCTTAACCATCGCGACGCACTGAATTCCCCCCGCACCAAGCAGACATATTTGTAGTTCTTTAGCTCAGCCTCAGAGACCACAGAGGAGGGGGAAAAAATCCCAGTGGAGAGGAAGGGGGAGGAGGGCCTTGGCAGAATCAGGCCAAACCAAACGTTATGTGCTGATCCCTCCAGTCCTCACATCAAAGACAGCAGGGAGCTCAGCTCAGGCTCGCTCTGCATTCCACTGCTCCAGACTGGGGATTATGCGTTTTGGCCCGGGACGTTCGGGCTGTAATTACAGCTTTTCAACTGTCGTTTTCCCATCAGGCCTTGAGACACTGTGGGGCTAGTGGGGACTGGAATGGTTGTCCACGTAGGGGGGCCAGACCACTGCCAGCGACTCAACGGGATCGCAGTAAATGCCTGGTGTGAAGAATATAGTATGCATTGATATATCGGCTAACAGCATAAGTTGGCCTCGGTCTTGTGTGGTTTGATTGAGAAGAAGCGTATTGGTTTGAGTTCCACGCTGGGACCATGTACTTATCATCTGTGTTTAGAATGGGTAAATGCATAATTACATAATGTGAAGTAGTGTTAAATGAGATTAAATAATTTTCTCCAACATAAAGCCCACTACCTTCACATACATTAGAGGTAGTAGGCTGATGGATAAAGAACTTAGGGCAGCACTCCAATGTAATGTTGTCATTGTTGTGCAGTGTTATAGCTGTGAAGAATTATATTCATCATTGAATTGGGAGAATGTAGCTCAGCTGGCATTCATAAAGGAGAGATTCATCATTTTATGAGACAGCAGTCTACTGGTTACGGTTACAGTAGGTGTTCTGCAAAGCATTGTATCCTTTGAGTGGAAGCTATTGTAGAACCTGCATTAAGACTGCAGGATTTTCCATACAATTCCTCACGATGACGCAGCAAGCATGTAAAAATAGGTATTTCTACAATGGCTACATCTATACTGTATAGCCACAAGAGAGAGAAAGAGAAAGACAGTTGACAGCGTGATCATGCAAACTGTGGACACTAACGTGCCCTGTTTCTGAACTGGTGTGGTTACAATGAAAACCATTTCAGACCAAGTTAACTGTAAGTGCCTTGCGGTGAGTTGAAAACAATTCAGCATTCTCACTCAACGCACTGGCTTTTGTACAGAACGAAAAGGGAGTAAAGCAGAAAAAAGGCACTGAATAGGGAGAGAGGTAAGGAGAAAACCATGTGAGGAGAGGTTGCGTTTCACAAGGGATTAGCAAAGGAGAGAAAGAGAGGTCTTGCCTTAGAGAAGAAATAAGAGGGCATCTGAGGGTCAAACAGACACAACAGAGACAGTTGGAAAAGTTGGAAAAGAGACAGAGCTTTAACACAAAGCACAGGTTATTAGGAAAAGGAGCACAGATGAGAGGAAAGGATAATTTTCTGTACAGGGCTCTAGACATAATTGGTTAGCACTTAATCATGATTCATACCTCAAGCAATACTTGTTCATTTTATTCGGACATGACATTCTCATTACATTGAATATTTACTCAAGCGCATATTCTGTTAACTATAGCAAAATGCCTTGAAGCAAAAAGATTTTCTAATTCATTACCACCCCCCAGTTAAGCTGTACTTGTAATTCCCCGGTCTCCCTCACTATCCTATCCTGTTCTATTTGATCCCACTGATCTATTCTACTCATCAGTGCTGCTCTCTCCTGCCCCATCCTACACCCTTCTGACTTCCCCCAGTCTCGTCAGTGCTGTCTCTGTCCCCTCCTGTTCCCCCCTCTCTTAGCCATGACTCCTTTTAGCTTGGTCAACATCATGTTGATGTTGGCTGCGGTTTAGTTTATGCTGTACATCATCCTGACCTATCCTGTCCAGTCCTGTTCTGCCCTCTTCCATCTCATTCCTTCTTGTCCTGTTGAATTCAACTGGACCCGTCCTGTCCCACCACATCCATCCCAACCTAATTTGTTCTGTTTTGTTCTGTCCTACCCTATCCTACTCAACCCTACTCAGCTAACCCTACACTAGTGTCCTACCCTACCGTACTCTACCCCACTAACCCTATTCTACTGTACACTTCCCTACTCTATCCTACCCTACTAACTCTACCCTACCTTACCATACCCTTTCCTTATTTATTTTACCCTACGCTACCCCTCTAACCCTGCCATATACTACCCTACTCTACCATACTCCATCTTATCCTACCTTTGCCTTCCCTACCCTACTCTACCCTATCCTACTCTACTGTACGATAGCCTATCCAATCCTACTCTATCCTACCATACCCAATCTTACCCTCCACTGCACTACTCTATCCTATCCTACAGTACCCTATCCTACTCTACCCTACTATATCCTACCCTACCCTACACTATGCTAACCTACACCATCCTACCCTACTCTATTCTACCCTACTCTATCTTATTCTATTCTACAATACCCTGTCTAACCCTACCTAACTTTGTCCTACACTACGTTACTCTATCCTACTGTGTCATACTTTCTCCTACCCTACTCTATTCCACCCTAACCTACTAGATCCTACCCTACCCTACTCTATGCTATCCTACACTATCCTACCCTATCCTAGTCTTTCCTAATGTATTCTACTCTACACTATCCTACCCTACCCTACTCTGTCCTACCCTATCCTATTCTCTTCTACTCTGCAGTACCTTAGTACTCTGTCCTATACTAGAGTATCCTATGCTACCATACTCTATCCTATCCTATCCTACTTTGTCCTACCACAGGGTTTTTCCTGCATCAAGATTCTTTTTGGCGGCTGCCTAAGCGTAATTAGTGAGCGCCAAAGCTGCTAGAATGGAAAAATGTTAATTTGGTGCAGTTAAATGTGCTTTAGAAGTGTTTTTCCCATGCTTTGTTTTTGGTTGTTATAGGGTACAACCATGATGATGATGAGCGCTGTTGTGCCCACTCTTGCTATACAGAAGAATTCAGCAAGATGTGCGAAACTACTGCTTGAAAAAGAGATGCAAGCGACAGAACAGCAGACTCCTTTGTCAAATAATGTTCTTACTCCAAGAAGAAATGCTATTTATGCTATTGCTATTTATCAGCTAACTGGTAGGCAAAATTTCCTTAACACCTGCAGAGCCTGTGTGTGTGTGTGTGTGTGAGTGTGTGTGGTGGGTGGATGTGTGAGAGAGAGAGAGTGACTGGTGAGTCAACAACCTCTAACAGTTGCTAGGCTCAGGTGTGAATTATTAGTAATTTGTATCCAGGGTTAGAACACTAAATGCAAACAACCAAATATTTATCCAAACATGGTATTTTCCATATCTTAATGTTGTGAAATGTTTGAAGATATACAGACCTACCTCATATTCTATATTGCCTTAAGGTAGAATGTGTATTTCTGTTACTAGTATGTTTTGGTTCCTTTCAGGCAATTGTTCAGAACTGAAAAGCCTGTTAAATCACATAAAAATTGCTGCAAAAATGTAATCATACAGTTAAACAACAAACACTTAGATCAATAGCATACAGTCAAAATTATTAAGAAATTGTTTTATGCATTTAATTGAAAGTTGTTGTTTTTTTTAATCTTTTGTCAACCACCTGCTAACTATTTTCCTATAATCAGCTAAATAAGATCAAGCCACTTCTGCATTGAAAGTCAATTGGTGGTCCAAAATAACAAGGGTCCAAGTTCATGCATATAGAGTGTTCATTGATTGCATTCACTGGCCCACACAAGCCTTTTTCTGAGCCAGGAAAAACCCTGTTAACCCTACACTATCCTACCCTATCCTATTCCATGCTACCTTATATGGTGAGAGTCTTACCAACACCCAGTCCTCACCCTATCCCAAACAGACCGATCTTATCCTACTTCTTGCTGTCCTGTCCAATTCCAATTTATCATCAGGATAGCGTTGGATGTGTGCTGCTCCTATCCTGTGCTACCTGTCCTGTTCCAATCTTCCCCCTTCCCCCATCTCGTTCCGTCCCCGCTGTCTTACCCGTGACTTCTCCTCCAGCTTGGTCATCATGATGATGTTGGCTGTGTGCTGTTCCCAGACCAGCCTCCAGAAGTCACAGAAGGTCTCGGGCAGGGAGCCCTGCGTGGCGATGTAGGCGTTCTGACGGCGGTAGCCATCGATGTAGTTGGCGTTGATGTAGTCGCTGCCCGGGACACCTGCAGCGTCAGGAGGGAGCGAAGGTTAGGGAGGGTGGAGGGCAAGAAAGAAGAGTGGAAGGTGAAGGGGAGAATGAATTGTGGGGGGGGTGAATTGAATTGAATGTGCATGATGAATGACATTACGGCTGTATGTCTCTGCACTAAACACATTTCCTTGTGCAATTTACTTGAACCTGATTCTTCGTATTCTGATTCACAATGAAATCATCTATATGGATTATTCCAAATCTATTACCATGAAAGCAGGTTTATGTCCCGGTAATAAAGGGTGAGGATCATTTGAGGTCGGGCTCGGGAGCTTAATGTTTTCACAGGGCCCAGTGTCCTTTGGTGTTGGATTGTTCAGCCGTCTTGTTTTATAATACATGCTAAGACGATCATGGGCCTAATCTGAATATACTCTGGATGTGTCGCTTTGAATGGCAATATGACTGTAAGGCCGTCTCTGTGTAAGACTCGGCTGACACTGCTTGTCCTGGAAGGGATTGTGTGTATGTGTGTGTGTGTGTGTTTGTGTGTGTGTATACAGGCGTGTGTGTGTGAGTGTCTGTGTGTGTTTGATTTAGGATCAGTCCTGCTCATCTGGGGCCTAATACCATAATCCCAAAAATCACTGAGTCACAGCTCAAACACGCACACACATACACCCAAACACCCAAACACACACACACACACACACACACGCATACATACACACACATACACACACATACGCTCAGAGTTCAGCCATGACCTGATTCTGCCGAAGTGGGACACAAACCACTCTTGAGTCTTCTGAGGACAGTTTACATTTAAGAGATAGAAAAGTCAATGTACAAACAGAAGAATCACATGAAGAAGAAACTCTTTCAGCAGATTCAGACTCTAGCGGCTCATTTTACTCGAACGGCTACAACTCAGCCCCATCCAATCCTAAAACCCCAACTCCTAAAACCCTGACTGACCATCATACACACACAGACACACACACACACGGTTAAATGACAGAGGAGTATGGGATGTTTATACATCTTATGTTAAATGGGGTGGGGACAGACGGTAAGGAGAGCTTCTAACATATGTTTATCAGCCCCAGTCTTTAAAAGACAGCTTGACTGAAAGCTTTGATGTGTTGCAACTTAATTGCAAGGGAGTACGGTCGAGGCACTGTGCAGTTAGTAGATAAAACAAATACACACACACACACACACACACACATACACAAGATGAGTTCCCATCACTTGGTGGCTACACAGGCTTGGCAGTGAGAGTGTGTGCATGAATGTGTGTGTGCAAGAGAGTGGGAGCAAAAGTGCATATCTGTTTGTGTTTGTGTGCATTTTGTGTGTTTGATCTTAAGTGTATGTATGCTACGCTTTATAAGTGTGTGTGTGTATGTGTGTGTGTGTGTGCCCCTAAGTGTGTTTGGACATGCTCAAGTGTATATGTGTTTTCTGAGCTGAAAGAAAGACAGACAGCCAGGGCTCCAGGACAGGCGGGGGTGGAAGGGCTGCTCACACATGCTCTGCCCAGATAAGGCTCATCTGTTCGGGCTTGGCCTCCCACTGCCTCCCTCTCTCCACGTCGGAGCTGCCAGTTTCTCTGCCTCAGGTCTTTCTCAGCTGAGGTGGGTGAGCGAGCTTCAAAATGCACACTGAGAGCAGGACTGGGAAACACGCCGCTTTCTCTCCTCATTTTAGACCAGCCAGAAGGAGCCAATCCAGTGTGATGGGCGTACCATGAAAATATATCAGTAAAGAGTGTGTAAATAAAGTGTGAGTATTTACCTCCACAGACTTTTGCATTAGAATGGCCAAGTGAGAGACCATAGCAATTCTGTGACTGGGTCCCACAATGGGTGGAAACAGCAGCTTGAAATGCTGTGTAACCATTGCAGGCACTACTGACTTTACAAATTAGAACTTGGAAACACTGAAATAATAAATGTTTTTGCGGCTAACCTATCTGATGCAGGCACAGCACTTTGTCGTACAGCAACCGGCCATGAAACTTTGTACTACTAATATCCCATTCCTCATAGCAGCAGCTGTTTTGAGATGGCTCATCACACACTTACACATTCACACACACACATACACACACACGCTGCGCTGAGTGTCTTACCTTCGATGCTGGAGAGTATGACCCTGGAGTGGTCGTAGGCGATGACGTTTGCGTAGCGGTTCTTTGGCTTGTTGACCTCCAAGTTGGAGTTCTCCCATGTGAACTGTTGACCAGGGTCAACGGACTACAAGACACAAAGGTCAAAGGTCAATGGAACACACCGCACAGAGGCCAAAGACCAAAGATCATATAAAGACTATAAACGATAAAAATAGCCTTGCAGGGTTATTATAGTTTTATGATTCTGGATAGTTTTGGATGTTGTTTGCATGTTTTAGTTTTCATTTGTTTAATTTTTCAGTTTTGGTTTTAGTTTTTTTTCTTTTAAATTAAAGTTTAGTTTAAGTACTAATATTCAAATGGTCATACCTGCACCTATTTTGTACACATACTAACAAAGTAAATGTCTCGATGGCCATAGTATTCATTACCAGATGTGTAAGGGCAACTCTTTTTTGTTTTAAATGCAAATCATGAAATGTGAATATCATCTGTCAAAAAGACTGAGAACCAAAAATGACTGCATACCACTTTTAGTGTTGTAAGTACTGTACTGCTGCTTTACGTACTGTCTAATTCTCCAGTACTGTTCTCAACATTACAGCAGAGATAAAATGTTACCACTTAAAACTGAGACAGATGTAGCCTGGCGTGGATGTTATTAGCTCTTAAAATCTGCCCCAAAGTCAGTGCAGAAATTGCTCCCTAAAAAGTCAAGCACTGGACAATACTATAGATCCGAGCTTACAGGCCTTGTTCAGTCTTGTTGTAGCAAAACAACAAAATTAGAAAACAGACAGAAATTGCTAATTAACAAGGCGGTATTAAACTGAACCACAATTTGGACAAATACCATATCCTATTTCAAGAAAGCACAATCACGGAGGGACTTTTTGCCTTCAACAGAAAGCCTGGCTAGCAGGGCAAGATGATAAAAACGTGATAAATTCCTCTGGGAGAGAAAGGATGGTTGTGTTAGACCAACACATTAAGTTCCTGGAGGGTAATTACAGTGTAACCAGTGCTGTTAGCCGGGAGAGGCAGACATGAGGTCATTATGGGGCTGTCAATGGAGAGGGACGGAGAGGGAGAAAGCCAGAGCAATTTAGCAATTCTGAATATTTTACGACACATAATTATGGTTAGGTTGGGGAAAAAATGGACAGGAATGGGACTGGATGAGTGCACGTGTCCGTGTGTGTGTGTGTGTGTGTGTGTGTGTGTGTGTACTGCTTTCTGTTCGCTGCTCCGCCATCATGTGTGTCTGATTATTACACCGCAATCATTTCTGGCCTCTCTCTCTCTTTCTCTCTCTCTCTCTCTCTCCCTCCCTCGATCCCTCCTCCATCCATCTCTCTCACTCCCTCGTTAAGGGTTCAGCACTGAACAAAGCACACAGTCATGCAGAGAGAATGTGTGGCTCGACAGAGTGGTTCCAACTCGCACCACAATTACATACGGCTCCCCCCCCCCCCCCCCCCTTTATTCTCTCTCCCATTGCTTTCTCCCTAAAACATCCTAACTCTATTTTTCTACTCTCTTCATAATACGTCTCTCTCTTCCTCTGTATACGTATCTCTGTTGCACACAACCTCCGTCTCTCCCTCTCTTCTGGTAGCCAATTAGAGCCTTACGTCTTGCCCATATATTCTTTACCCAGAGGCCGCTGGTCTAAACAGATTTTTGCAGTGGGAGAAAAAAAAACAACATTTTTTTTACCCCTTTAATAGCTCTCTGTGGAGCTCATTGTAATGGTAGCACTGTTTGCTACACAGCAGTGCATGTTGGAAAATATTTCTACTGATGTTTTGTTTTGGTAGAGCTATTTAGCTCCACAGTTCAGCACACCGTGTTCTGGCACATCATTATCTCCAAGCAGATGTGTTTTTTCTTCTTCCCTGTTTCGCATTAAATACACTGCAAGTTTAAGGAAACTAATCAAAAAGCGGAGAACACTTACTTCCTCTATCTCTTGGTAACTCTCCGTCTCTCCCTCTTTATTTCTATCTCCGTTTCTGCTCTACGATTCTCTTTCTCCACCAGAGCGTAGAAACGAGGGCTTGATAACCATCTGGCTGTAAGCAAACTCTCTTTGAGCTTGCAATTTCAATTTCCCTGACTGGGAGTCTTCATTCAGTAGAGACACTCTTACATTTGCAGCGATAAGGACATGACAGTAGAGAGGGGAAGAGAGTCGAAAATGCGCTTTATCTTGTATCCGTCTATGAAGACAAATCAAAATACAGCTTAACTAAACCGAACTTGCATACAGACCGAAAACTCAAGCGTCAGACTTGTTCGGGACCCACCGATCTACAACGTGTCAGTCAGCCGTCGAAATCGAAATTGGAACAAAAAAGGAGGAATCAACAACGATCACGGCTGGAGAAAACCTCGTCAGAAGCCGGATGCATGTCTCGAGTTTAAAGATTTTCCGGGAAAGATAAATCTGCAGTCCTACCTCATACTCTTGAGAGAACTTGAGATTGTCGTTTGCCTTCAGGCGCTCGATGTGATCTGCCAGCTCGGAGATGGGGACGGGCGGGTGACTCGCCATGCCTGCCGAGCACAGAAATAGAAGAAAGGGGCATTTTTGATACACGTACAACTAAACCGTTTTGGAGGGAAACGTTAAGAGTTAGGATTCTCAGAGGAGGTGTTGTTTAGTGTTCTGTCCATGGTCAGCAGAGGAAGCAAATGGAAAAGTGTTTTTTTTTTTGTTAAGTGACCGTTTTCTCTCCAGGCAGAGAGAAGGAACAATGTGCGTGTTCTGAAAGTTACTGAGGCACAATAACATGTCCTCAGAGTATATGCACATTGCTGGTGTGGGTAAAAAAAGACTGTGACACAGGCGGTTAAAAATTCAGCATGAAAAAAAAAAAAAAAAAAAAAAAATTGGGATGTTTAAAGGCATATTTTGTGATCCCAGAAGTGTTTTGATGTGAGGTTATGTTGTCATTCGGAGCAGCTTTATCCTAAATGGGATGAAATGTTAGTTAGCCTGATAGCCTGGCAGTGTGAAGAAGAGATTGAAACAGAGAGAAGAAAGAAAGAAAGAAAGAAAGAAAGAAAGAAAGAAAGAAAGAAAGAAAGAAAGAAAGAAATGTGGTAGAATCTGATAGAAGAGAGGATGTAGGACCAACTAACTTGACAAACGGCGATAACCGCGGTACACTGATACACGGTAGGCTGAAAAGGGAAACAACATCGACAGTCTGATCAGTGTAAAGACAACTACAGTAATATTTAGGAAATCAAACCACCAACTACATACTGTGTGTGTGTGTGTATGTAGTCTACCTGGAGTCTGGAAGTTGATTCTGCGGAGCTCCACAGGGTCAGTGGGATGGTGGGAGGACATGGCTTTGCTACAGGGAAAACTGCCCTTCCTGCCTTCAGCCTCAGCTCTTTTCCTGGAGGAACACAACAGCACACAACCGTTACACCTCTCCACACACCTGATGACTGATGCTATGTTATGGATGCATTGTTTCAGTCAAAGGATGAGCGTTATATACAGTAGATCAGTGATTCTCAACCTTTTTCATATCAAGGACCCCTAATTTAGTACAGATTAGAGCCACGGACCCCTTTGATTTTTGTCTCTCTGACCCAAATCTGAGAGTATTTTTATTGTCAGATATGATTTTGTCCAGAATTCCATAACTATCTATATTGTAGATAGAGAGATAACAGTGGATCTATGGCCAAAATAGTCATTCTTCTACATTCTACATTCTTGTAAATGAAATAATGCTGAAGTTTAACAATTCATCAATTAGCTGTGGACCCTCTGGAACCCCCTCAAGGAACCCCGGTGGTCCCCAGACCCCACGTTGAGAACCACTGCAGTAGATTACCATGCAGTCTTCAAAGACATATGAGAGCAATGCTAAGCCTATTGGGATCTATTATCTATCTATTATGGTATTAGCTTTAGAAAGGCATTACTGGCAGAGGCGTTTGAGTGAATGCTTAGCCAAGCTATTGTACAGCCCCTGCAGGGCAGAGGGGATGATAATAGGTAGAGTTTGTTTACCTGTCAGGTTTGCTGGATCCAAACAGAGATCGGAGCAGATAGAAGAAGAGACGAAGATGAATAACATTAATGGCCAATCACAAAAGCATCAGAGATAAAAGCAAGTGCTAAGTCTTTCATTCTATTTCTCTCAGTCAAATTAATCCAGCGGTCCTCAATTCCGGTCCTGGAGGGCCGCTGTCTGGCAGACTTTTGTTCCTCCCTGATAGTTAATGAGGCACACCTGGGGCCAGATGTATAAATGATGCGTCCACACAAAAAGAACGCATACGCCACTTTCAGCACAGAAATTGGTATTTATAAAAAAAGACCGTGCCGGAGTATGCTTTATATCGTGTGTACACAGACTTTTATGAGTCAGCTGAGCTAAGTGGGATGCAGCAATATGTCAAACGGAAGGAATTTGGGCAACATTTTATTTGAAGCCTTAATCTTTTCAGCACTCCACAGCAGCCTATTAGGTCTCAATAGAGTCACATGTAATGTAACAGAAGAAGAATAAATTATGATCATAAATCATAAATCATAAATTAGACCTACTCATGAGTTATCAATCGATAGGCTATTATGGCTCACAATATACAGTAGTTGTGTGTAGGTCTACCTACCTACCAGGTGAGGCTCATTAACTATCAGGGAGGAAGAAAAACCTGCAGGACATCGGCCCTCGAGGAACAGAATAGAGTGCCTAGGAATTAATCAATGATTTATATTTAAAGGTATACTATGTAAGATTTGCGCAAAATAGCACCCCCTATAGGCGGAAAGATGAATGATGAATCTCAATCAAAACAAATTCAAAACCCCGTTTCCAAACAGCGCTGCATTCACACTCCCCCTCACCAAGCGAAAAAATTCTCCGACAGTTCAACAATGACAACACAAGTCAGTTAGAAGTAGTATATTTATGACAGGACCTGCAGAAATTACTCATGACCTTGTGACATGACTTCTACAATAACGTTCTATAATAACAGAGCTACAAGTGAAACAGTAATGGCTGGGGATCAGCATGGGTCACACTGTAGGCTATGACACATCAAAACAGACCACACTGAGCGATTGATGATGTGTGTTAACAAGGCTTTTGGCAAACGACCAGATTATTATCATAGAGCTGATGGGCAATGATGTTATCTCTCCTCTGTGCGCTGCGTTAGGTAACCTTGCTCTCTGTACATATATTTAGAGAACAGAATACAGAAGACAGGCGACGATTCAGAATTTTTCGGTGAACCGATGAGCTAAACTTAGCCACAGTTAGCATAACAGACGAACAGATGATAATAATAGCGGTATCCCTGACCCTAGTGCTGCATGTAATGGAAACACACAACAAACCAACTGCTTTGCTTTTATCAGGCTCTGCCCTGCACTGCTCCACACAGCCTGGTTCTGACAAATGGACCTGAGGTATTAGATCTAGTTAGAAGGACTCGACTAGCTTCCCCGAAAAGCAACAGTCCAGATAACAAATGCACTGTAAATTGGAGAAAAACAGCCAACTCATCAACAACAATACCAATGTATATTCTTGTTTATGACCTTGCTCTAACAAAGGCAATGTGGGAGGCATATTGTGCAACTGTTTTTGGGGTGGCAGAGCTGCTTGAGCCTGGACAGTTATAAGGGGTGGGAGGGGCTGCAAATAGGGGAGGAGCTTATTTGCAGCCTGTAAAAAATACTCTCAGCTGAATACAGCAGACAACAAACAAAACAAATGGAGAATGGATAGATTAGTAGTTCATTCCTCCACCCTATTTTTTGATTTACTGAGAAGACTGTAGGCTAGATTAAAATGAAAATCTTACATAGAGTGCCTTTAAATTATTTTTCTCTTTGAACAATTATGCTTCCCACTTCCCCTTGCCTCCATCGTCCTGTCCTTACCTCTTGAAGAGGAGAATGGCGATGACGATGCAGACGATGAAGATGACGGCCAGCACAGGCCCCACCACCCACAGCAGCCCCTCCTCCTCGTCCACGATTGGCTGAGGGTCCACATCCGATGAGGTCACGGGGTCAGAATAGGGGCTAGTGGCGTACATGGTCTAGAGGAAGACAAGGATAGGTCACACGAGGTAAATCAAGTATTCAGAGGCTCTGTGTGTGTGTGTGTGTGTGTGTGTACATGTGTGTGTGTGTGTGTGTCTGCACTCACATTCTCAGACAGGTCCAGCAGCGCGAGCACGAAGAACACGTACTCCTGTCCGTTCTGCAGCGGACGGTTGCGGAAGTCGCCGTAGTTTCGGCCGTCGCCTAGCGTGAACTCCAGGGGGAGGGTCTTAAAGTGAGCGGTGACGTAGGCCCTGGGATCTGATTGGCCGGCCTGTCTGCGTACGCGGAGGGCCCGGCTGACGCTGGTCCTGTTGATCTCTTTCAGGAGCTGGAGGGGAAGGGAACGGAAGGGGAGGATGGAGAGGGATGAAGGGAGGACGGATGGAATGAAAAGAGAAAGGTAGCAGAGAGGGGAGGGAGAGACAGCGGATAGAGAGAAAAAGAGAGGGAGAGAGAGAGAGAGGGACAGAGAAAGGGGGGAAAGGAGAGAGAGGTCAGTGGATCATCATCCTAATGTATGCTAAGTTCAAACAAAGTGCAACATCAAACTCTAGAAAGGTCAAAACTGAAATGAAGTTGTCTAATATTGTAAAAGCAATGTACTCATCCTTCCTCAACTTTTCCTAAATAAATTCCTGAGTTTGCACAATTCCAAAAAATGGACTTCGCTAAATAAAGACAGCTTTGACAGTTTTCTCCACACAAAAACCCTCATTAGCGCCGGAACAATGGGCTATAGAGCGTTTGTACCCAAGTGTGAATGTCTCTATCAACAACTGAATGGCCGCCACATTTATCCATTGAGACAGTGAGCGCCATAAAAACTCTACTGAAACTAATCTCCCACATATTATTGTGCCTTCAGAACAGTGTAATGAAGGTGATGAAGTCTTTAGAATAAGGGGGAAGTGGAATTAGACGGGAAATGGCATGTGAAAGCACCGGATTGACCAGGTACACTACCTCCGCCGGATATTCTCACAGATACAACAGCTTCGACTCATTATACAAGAACAAACACTGCCAGTGGGCTCAACACTTTTCTTTGTCTGTGTGACTTAATGTTGACACACATTGTGCTCCCATCAATCCAGGGAAGAAGACACAGTGTCTGGGTGTCTGGACAGATACACCAGGAATAAGGTGATGGACCACTGCGGGAAATCCAACCCTCCAAAACAAGCCTTCGGAATTGTGTGTGTGTGTGTGGGTCTGAGGAATAATGCAAGAGTTCATTATGATTGTTTTTTTTAAACATTTAGTTAATATCAATCATTTAACTTATTGCCTATTTGTGCTTTGTGTTTTTTTGAGCTCTTTATTGATTTTACATCATATAGTTTCACAACATATGAGGCTGCAGTGGATGCAGCAGAGTATGTATCATGCACAATATATGTCATAATTCAAACTGAGCCTGATTGAACAACACTCAGACTATTGAAATTGTCATGAAATTGCCTTTATCTGATTTTCTTTATCGAGGTAAGGTCAAAATCAGAGTGAGCATAATCCAGTTAACACCTAGATTTCTACCCAATCTTTCAATTTATTGGGGCATGTAAACTTAGAGCCCATTCACATCTAGAACAATAACAATAAAGATAACTATGAACTATAACGATACATTGTTGCTCAAGCATTCACACTACAATGATGCCTGTGATCAGTTCCTCAGCAGAGAAAGCCATCACACCCCCTTCTTTTTCAGAACTTTAATTTGACTGGTTGAAAATGTTTCAGCATCGTCTCTGCATCCACAAAATCGCTCTGAGATTGATGAAATGATTCCACGTCAACCGGGTTATTCGAGAAATCAAATTACTTGGAAGCATGTAAACACTAGAATCGAAATATTGCCTCAAGCTGATTACTCCCAGTAAATGGGTTATTGGTGCGCATGTAAACATACTCATTATCTGATCCGTATGGCCGGGACTCTGTTTACTGTTTTATCTCATTGTTCTATCCGTTTTACTGATCTGTGTCAATTGTTCATTTTTATTTTCCTTGCTTATGTAGCACTTTGTAACTTTGCTTTTGAAAAGTGCTGTATAAATAAAGTATTGTTATTGTTATTATACCCTTTCATTATAGTAGGCATCTATTTGCATATCTGTATCATATTTTATACTGTCATCATTTTCATCCTCACCCACACTATAATAAACCCCAACCAGTTTACTTCAGCCTTTTTTTTATTATTCATACGTTACTACTTCCCATTAACTACAGCCATTTAGTCATCATCATCATCACCATCATCATCATCATCATTATCACTATTCACTATCCTTTACCATTTATTAGCCACTTATTGGTATCATGACCAATCTGCTGCATGTCTCACCTCATCCAGGTTCATCTGGTCAGGCTCCTCCCAGGGATTCAGGAACTTCCCTGCTCTCTGCTTCTTCAGTGGCACCACCACCACATAGTAACCCCTAACAACACAACACACACTGGGGTGAAGACAGGAAATATGCCACAGTCTGGACACTTGAATTGTTTCGTTATTTCAGTCTCTGGAGTAAAATCAGTCAATCGAAATCAGACAACGGAGGTTCTACTTTAAAGATTGCCTATGGAGAATTATGTCATTAATATATTTGTTGTATAATAGTTGTGATGCCACAATCTAACGCTTGAAAAAGAGCGAGGCTGTTGCTGTTAGGACAGGTAGGTGAAATGTCTTTGAAGCCAAGTGCAAAAAAAAAAAAAAAAAAAATCAGAGTGGGGGAGTTTTTCAGTAGTGGTCAGACTACAAGCACCGAATTTAGAGGAATACACAGAGTTTTTGGGAGTGTGGCCCGTTATTCAGCATATCTGTCAAGTGACATAGACATAGACAGCAAAATCATCCATGTGTCCCCAGTAGATCATTCGCTCCGGTGCTGCAAGAGGCAACTAGCATTATTTCAAAAGTGAGAAAATGAGAACTTGTAGCAGCGCTATAGCTGAATGGTACGTAATTCACAATATGTGGCTAAGTCTGGTAGTTTTGTGTAGGAGATACGCTCCTAAACATAGTGTATGCTAAAGTCTATGCTCTTTTGGTGTCTATGTTCTCATCACTTTAAGTTGACCAATGGGCAAATCTCCCAAAAACTCAAACTTCATAACACAATTTAAAAAATTTGTTTAGAATATATAGATTTGATCCAATTTGGATTTGAACTTTTATTGTCTCAAATAAACTTTCAAAGTCCAGCAGACTACAATTCACTGATTCATTGATTTTTGCTGCTATCTTGGACCAAGTCAGCTGAGCTGGTGTGGTCTCTTGCATTAATACATTACTTCTGAATGTCAAAGAAGACTACAAGGTTTTTGGGACTTGAAAACCCCAAATGCCACCGATGTGATGGAGACTAGAGCAGAATGCCTGTGAGAACACGTTAGTGCTCCAGACTGCGTTTTAGGGATGAATGCTAAGGACTGCATCTATTTGTTATCTATATTTGACCATGGTTACGAACAGCAGCTGAGATTACCAGCTTTGGGCTTTCATTTGGCCTAGTGTCTGAGTTCTCAGACTTGCTTTGCTGCCAGCTCAGAGAAATCCCTCCTGATAGACTAATAAATGAAAAGCAGCAGGGAGGGGAAATAGAGAAAGCATCTCACAGGGTCTATAGAACAATTCATTCCACGATGATCTATTTCGAGAACGTCCCGCAGGAGTTAGCGCTGAATAAAAAATGTGTCAAGGAAGTTCTCACAACTCCAAAAAAAACAATAATCTATTCATTAAAATAAACTAATAACTCAACCTTATGACCAACATGTAATTTCTCTCCATCCCTCCCTCTCTCCCTCTATCCATCCGTCTGTCTCTCCATCCCCACCTGACTTTAGCTGTGGTCTGTACAGTCGGCAGCTGCACAGTCACCATGCCGTCGGCGTTGGTCTTCCCCACCAGGGTGGGTTTGGTCTTCAGGATGTCCGGGGCGGTGGTGGCGGTGACGCGGTGCTGCAGGCCCCCGGCGCTGTTGGCCCGGTTGGTGAGCAGAAAGGAGTACTGGGTGTCCGGCTCCAGGCCGGTGATCAGCTTCTGGGTTTGCTTCCCGTCCACTTCCACAGACTGGCCCTTACCGTACAGGATCTGGACAGGGCGTGGGGGGGAAAGGACAAGATAAGAGTGGGTTACATCATTTGAGAGTTAAAGGCACACTGTGCCTTTGAAAAATAACTTATTCGCCTTTTTAGCTCATTCTATCATACGATATACATTATATATTATATATTGTCAATTTATGACCAAAATGACCAAAAAATATTTATTGCATTTTTATATCAAATTCTCATTACTTTTCCTTCCTGGAAAATGGAAAATCTTTAGTGGTGACCTCATCGTGTACCAGGAAGCCTAAATACAAATTCCCAACCAATAAAACCATCACAGATTTTTGAACAATTCGGCCCCTCCCATAAAAAAAACAAAAAAACTGCCTTTCTCTCCCTAACTGATATCCCATTGATTTACACTTTAGAATGATCCATCCTTGCATTATGTCCGCCCCAATATCCTGTTTCACCAGGAAAAACATCATATTATCATATTACGGAATCCAGATGCTCTCAAAATGCGAATTTACTGTGACTTTAAATTGTACACCTAGGGTAAGACACACAATATGGCACTACAGGAACTACAAAATGCACTTACAGTGAAGGGCTGGGCGGGGTTCTTGTCTCGGATCTCCCAGGACAGGAGAACAGAGTTCTTCATGGCAGCCTTCACTCTGAAGTTGGTGGCAAACACTGAGGCACAAATAAAAAAACAAAACAAAAACAAAAACACATTAAAATGACTCCACAGTCCCCTTCAGTCTCACTATAGAACCAAACATGATGATCTTACCTGTGTATCATCCTCTAGTACCAGTCTCAGACTGGTTTAGTGCTAGTCTAGTACTGGTCTGATCAACACTCAGAGTGACTGGATAGGGATACTTGCCCAAGACTGTTCTCTTACCTTGGTTTGGGAAAAGGACTGGGACTCTAAGACTACAGTGACAAGACAACAACAAAGGACACTTAGGATGTTGTAGCCAGATTGTCTGTTTGTGTTTCTGTGAGTGTGTTTGTATGTGTGTGTGGGACTGAGTGTGCACACGGACACACATGTATACACGTATGTTAAGCTTGAAGACAGAGAATACACACGTACAAACATAAACCAGTGATTCTATGAACTGAGCGTCCTGAGCAATGAAGATGGATTGTTGGAATGTGTGTGTGTGTGTGTATGTATGTTAGCGTGTGTCCTACCTTGGTCTAGCGGCTGCGTCCTAAACTGGACACTGGGGCTGTACGGCCCGGGGCCGACAGCCGTGAACGCGCACACCCTGACATCATACACTGTGTCGGCACTCAGGCCCTCCAACAAAACACTGGACCCTGGAGCTGCCACCACAACCTCCGAGGCGTTCCCTCTACTGTTTATATCCTTGTACAGCACCGAGTACTTCACGATTTTCCCGTTTTGCTCAATCAGGGGCACCGATTTCCACGCGAGCCGGATGGAGGCGGCGGAGGCCCCCTCGGAGATGATGTTCTCCGGGTATCCCCCGGGGGCGTCTTCCGGCGTGGTCACCTCCTTCACCGCCTCCTCTCCGTAGCCCATCTTGTTGCGGGCGGAGAGTCGGAATACGTAGTCGGCCCCCTTGTGAACATCCTGGGCCGTGTAGCGGTTCTCCTTGGTGGGGAACTCCACCACCGTGAAGGGGAGTACGTCGACGCGGCCGAAGGTGAGGCGGTAGCCCAGGAGTGGGGTGGGGGGGTCGGGGGGCGGGTGCCACTGGAGCAGAGCGGTGCCTGCGTCAGTGGCGCTCACCACCAGCTTGGGCTTCTCAGGCACTGTGGAGAGGGAGAGACAGAGAGAGAGGGAGAGAGAAAGTGACGGTAAGAAAATGATAATTAGACGATAATTACAAAGCACATTATTGATGACCTCAGGCAAAATTGCAAAATATGATTAATACCACGGTGCCAATAGATAGGGATTTTCTAAACCTATTGGCCTCTTACTGGCATGACAAGGTGAGATAGAATGAGACAGAGCCCATTCAGTGATTTAATGGCCTCTAATGATCATTAGTGATGCTATATTCTCACAGATCATTACTAGGGATTAATTTTTTTTTAATATGTGTGTGCGCATGGGTTGGCCTGTGCCCTTCGGTGTTGACACTTACGCGGCAGGGCGGTGCAGACCGTCTGGGGTTTGCTGCGAGCACCGTCCCCCTTGGCAGTGTAAGCCCCCACTGACACAGAGTAGGCAGTGTCCGCCTTCAGGTCGCCAAGAACCACCTCCTGCAAGACACAACACCATGGTCACCTGCACTGCTGCACAAAGCCAACTGCTTTTGGTGCGTTTAATACACTCCGAAAAAATGGATCAAACTCTCAAGAAACAACTCTACCTAAACAACTCTACCTACCAACACTATTAAATGTTATTCTGCTCTCTTCTGTACCAACAATACTTTTTGTTGGAACAGGAGATAAACTTTTAAGTTATTTTTCTCTTTTTTATTGCTCATGCAGTTGCTGCTCTTGGGTTTGTAAGCCAATATACTATATGGGAATATCTCCAAAATGCTCAGAACTCAAAACAACTACAATATCGAATCATCTCGCAACACAAAATGTATCAATTAACTACATGGAGCTATTCCTATATAGCTCAAAACTCATTCAGACCTGCTTCCACTAAAACACACCACATTTTCTTGATTCCTGGAATGTGAAAACCATAAATAATACCAGTATTTTTTAATAACAGACCACAGCAATATCCACGGGTGACTCATGTCATCAGTCATCTATGTATCTTTCCAGGCTCCTTTATTAAAAAAATCCTGGAGTACACAGAACGCCAAAATGAGAGAGCGACCTCCTGCTGGGTGTTAAGCTCTAGCCCCAGCCTTATGAGGTTTTAATGCTACCATCTAATAAATATGACTCATCTACTCTCCATGCTTCATTATTGTTATTGTTAAATAATAGGTTTAAAAAATAGGTTTACTCACATATTGAGTTGAGTCATCGTATTCCCACTGAGTGATGGAACAGTAGGGAGGAAAGAGAAAACAAAGAGGAGAGAAACACACAATACTGAATATTTGGGGTATGATTTAAAATACATCTTCATTCTTATCTGTGCTATACTCAAGTGGCAAGTAACATCTAATATCTTGTTATTGAAACAAATATGGAGCTACAGAAGTATCACTTTGTACGTCAGTGGGTATGTTTAGATAGGTAGAAACATACTTTATTTATCCTGGAGGGAAATTTGCTAAAGTTTACATGCATATTAAAATCTGATCTCAACCAGTTTAAGGCAATATTCAGACTACAGCAGTTGTCACATACAGGCCTTAGTCTATTAAACAGTGTAAAAACAGAATCAGTAAAAGCATAATCTGGTTATGCACACCTAGATTTTTTCTCAATCTTTACACAATTTAGCCTGAGTTTATTCAGTTTCTTAAATGTGTGCATGTGTCAAAAAACAGTCACAGACGGATTGTTTGTTGGACTGTTTGTTGCATTGTGTGTTGCGTTGTTGTAAGCGCATCAACAGCAAAGACACCAAAACAATCAGACGAAAATGTTATAACATTTTTAATCTGATACCTAGATGGCCGCAGATTGGCTCTGATTGTGTCACAACCTTCTATCAAAACAAATCTATCAAATAAACCCATATAAACCCAGGATACTGGGGATAATCATGTTATTTCTTTACTGTTTTAGTCCAACTATCACCTTAATCTGATTATTCACTATCACCTTAATCTGATTATTCACTATTACCTTCATCTGATTATTCACTATAATCTTAATCTGATTATTCACTATCACCTTAATCTGATTATTCAGTATCACCTTAATCTGATTATTCATGATCGCCTTAATCTGATTATTCAATATCACCATAATCTGATTATTCAGTATCACCTTAATCTGATTATTCAGTATATCACCTTAAATTGATTATTCAAGATCATTTTAACCTGATTATTCACTATCATCTTAATCTGATTATTCACTATCACTTTAATCTGAATGTTCACTATCACCTTAATCTGATTATTCACAGTAACCAGAGTATTATGCACCCCCTGTGAGAAAGCATAATTAGGCTTTTTTTAGCAATTGATTACACAGTTCAGTTGGTAGAGTATAAGGTGGTGTCACCTGGGAGTCCTCTATGAGGATGTCCTTGATGAGGGGCTGGCCCTGAGGCTCGCCGTAGTTCATCCTCACATAGTGGACTTGGTAGCCTCGGATCTGACCGTGCTGCCGCTCGGGCGCCGGCGCCCGCCATGTCACCCTAACGGCCGAGGCGTTCACGGTCTCCGCCTCCACCCCTCGCGGAGGACCGCTGGGAACTAGAAATGCATTGTGGGATAGAGGTCAAGGGTCACAGATGATGGATACTCATAAACCTCTGGGGTAAAGGCCCTCTCTTTAGCGAAACAAGTTTTTATCAAAAATGGATTTTTGGGGGGGCAGATAAAAAAATGCTCGGAAGATGGAAAAATTTAAAAATACAACCCTACAAAAAAAGTCTAAAAGCTGCCCTGATGTCTGGAGGGAAAAAAAAAAAGTCAAAATAGTAAAAAAAAAAAAATGAGAGTGCTTGAGGAAAAAACATGGAGGAAAAAAGCAGTGGAGGATAAGAAGCAAATGTAGAGAAAGATAAGAATGGCAGATAGAAAAGGATTTGTTGCCCGGGGCAGATAAACAGTGGCAGGCAGTCAAAGAGAAAATACTGTTATCAAGAAAAACCTCTCTCATGCTGCCAAGAACTACACTTCACCCAAAAAAAATACTGTGAGAAAAACTCAAGCCACCTCTTGCAATCTGATTGACCCACGGATAAACACTCTAAACAAAGCTGGAGTCAGAAAAAGTATATTTCTTATTTGGATCGCTGAAAGTATAGGGAGTATCTTGCAGGAATATCAAAAGTACAGCTGAATATATTGCATATTACAACATATTGTATTGATTGAAGTTAGTTATGTATTCAAACAGATTGTCAGTAGGAAAAGCCAAGGTAAGGGGAAGCCCAAGGTGCAGCTACAGGTTAATACAACACTCCTTATACAGAAGTGCTTCCAGCCAAAGGATTTGTCTTGGTATTGTTAGTGGGGCTGTGGGTGGGTGGGGGGGGGGCATACTGTTCGCCCACATTTGGGATTTTCACAAGAGGATCTTTAAAGAGAGGTAATCCAACCATCCCTTTTCTCAAAAAGAGGGGGTTTTTTTTAGAAGAAAAAGCAAAATGTGGAAAAAGGTGCCAGTAAAAAAGAGGATAAAAACAGCTGCTGGAGAAAAAAAGGGTTGCTGTTGACAAGAGAAAAAGCAGCGGTGAGGGACTAGCAGGGGGAGATCTCCGGATGTTGGAGGTTCTAACAGTTTTGCGAGGGAAAAAAGAGGAAAGGTTTTCAGAATCGGAGGGTTTAACAGCGGTTTCCCTAAAATTCACCGTCCTTTTGGGTCGCAGCTCAAGACTGGGCGTGCGTTTATTGGCCGGTAGAAGCAGCTTGCTGTTAGTTTAGGATGCTTTGAGCTCATTAGGAGGTTATGTTAGAGGGTCTGAGGAAGCCATTGTTAGTAGTGCGGATCATCCTAAGACAGGCACGGGGGGGGTGGTGGTGGTTTGGGAACGTACCATCTTCCTCGGTGCGGATAAGCAGCTGTAAACTTTCCGGCCCCTCTCCGGCTTCCGTCTGCGCCCGTACCGTTACGCCGTACTCCGTCCACTTCTCTAGGTTTTCCAGCAGGTATGGAGAACTTTCCGGTGGAATCCCATCGACTCTTTTTGAGGTTTTGTTGCCCTCGGTGGTGGAGTACTGGATGGAGTATCCCGTAATGACGCCGTTCTGAAACTCCACAGGGGGCGGAGCCCAACTTACCAGGATGCTGGTAGAACTGGGACTGGTGCATGCAACCTCCTGGGGAGGTGCTGAAGGAACTGATTGGCCAGTTTGGAGGAGGCAGGGGTTGTTTGGGTAAATGTTATTGGTTGTGTGTGCAATTCGTTGTTGGGTGGGTGGAGAGGTGAGGGAGTGAGGTTTGCAGTGGAGGAATGGGGATGACGATGAGCAGACGAGAGACAGAGAACAAAAAACAAAGAAACATAAAATGAAAACAAAACACTGGCGACCCGAGGCCCTAAAGAAAATGACCCTGTGACTAGAAAGCAAGGTGACTGAACGAACATACTGAATGACGGGTGTCAACTTCCATTTGATGGAGATATTGACTAATGAAAACGAGTGAATGAGTTAAAAGATAGATGCAACACACAAACACTGACTACAGCTGACATTAAACACAAAAACATACCTGTCCATAACGTACTTGTCCTTATAGCCTAGTCAAGCCTCTGTGCTTGATCCATGACGATGTTCTCATTTCTAGCTACAAACCTTTGACCTCTTACCTTTGTTTTTTTAACTGAGTTTCTAACAGACCTCAGATTCATGGCCAACAAATTACGTATTACTGAGCTGTCAATCATCATTGAGTTGTTTAGTGCTATATTTGTTGAAATACTGAATCTGAGGTCTGTTAAGGTCTGGATTCATGATGGCCCCATTCTGACAATGCAAAAAAGCCATTCTGCCAATTGGCAAACGTTTTACCATTATACCATAGAAGTTGTGATGTCAAACTTTGCATTGAATGTAATTCTGAT
Organism: Centroberyx affinis; assembly: GCF_046629955.1. Classification (NCBI taxonomy): domain Eukaryota; kingdom Metazoa; phylum Chordata; class Actinopteri; order Beryciformes; family Berycidae; genus Centroberyx; species Centroberyx affinis. Next base: position 20,736 of record NW_027280476.1, on the reverse strand, counting down.
GTATTCTTATTTTTGCATTGTCAAAAATGACACCTGTTTCTCTCTCTCTCTCTCTCTCTCTCTCTCTCTCTCTCACACACACACACACACACACTCCCACTCAGCCGTGCGTGTGCTTGGACCTACGTGTCTGCGGCGTGTCGATGGACACCTCGTTGGTGTATGCTCCGATCCCATGCTTGCTCCTGGCAGCCAGCTGGAAGGTGTAGGTGGAGAACGGCTTCAGGTTCTTCAGCAGGTAGGAGGTGGTGGGCTCAAAGCTCACCTTCTTCTAAAGGGGAAGGGAGACAGCGACACAGGCACAGCGGACACAGATCAGGTTTTGATCATCTTTCTGCCTGCCCAGCCCTCACTCCATCCATCCACTGATCCATCCATGCATCCTCCATCCATCCAACCATCCATGAGTTTACTAGTCCAGGCCCTCCGCCCCTCCCTCCTCACCTCCTCTGTGTCGTCGGCTCGTCGGTAGACCAGTTCATATCCTGTGATCTGGTTGTCGGGGCCACTCTGGGGCGGGGCCACCCAGGACAGCAGGATGCTGGTCTCTGACTTGGCCTCGCCCTTAAAGTCTGACGGCTGGGATGGAACTAAAGAGAGTTGGGGAAAGACAGGATTAGTAAAGGCGAGGTCAGGACTTTCGTATATGCCATTTAATAGATGCTATTGTGTCTTATCTCTCAATTCAATTCAATTCAATGTGCTTTATTGGCATGAAAGTTCACAGACAATGTTGCCAAAGCATCAAGATGAATATCAGTCTAGGTGTGTGTGTGTGTGTGTGTGTGTGTGTGAGAGTCAGTGCCTGGACAGAGGAACTGGGTTGCTGCGTCTCTCTCTCTCTCTCTCTCTCTCTCTCTCTCACACACACACACACACACACACACACACACACACACACACACATACACATGACCTTCCCACACGCCCCGTCTCCTACCTCCAGTCTTGGCTATGATCTGCAGGTCCTGGGACAGGGGTCCGTCCCCTACAGAGGTGAAGGCCAGGACTCTGATGTAATAGGTCTTGTTAGGAATCAGGCCCTGGATGGTGATGAAGTTAGCGCTGCGCACCATCTGCTTCTCCCACTGCTCAGCACAATACACATGGATGCGCACACACACACACACACACACACACACACCCAGACAACACAGACCATCAGCGGTTAACACAAAGGAACAAAGTAGCAGAGCAAAGTCATCCACGCGCACACACACACACACACACACACATGCAGGGACACACCTGGTTGACTGGCAGTGTGTTGTCAGAGGTGTAGTAGACTCTGTAGCCCACCACCTGTCCGTTGGCCTCCTCCGGCTCATCCCAGTGGATGATAGCTGTTGTGGTGCTCAGCATGCGACCTCTGACCTGGAGGACGAACAGCAGGGAAAACTTCAGCAGAACTGTCAGTGATGAAATGTACTGAAACTTCACTGGAGCTAATTTTGCTGAAACCGGGGCTGAGAGACAACAGGTTAACTTTACAGAGAACGGGGGGGGGGGGGGGGGGGGGGGGGGGGGGGCAATTTGAGACCCGTGCTTGTAAATTACAGAATGTAATCAAGATTTATGTAAAATGCTGGCGTGTTAATCAGAATAAGAGGCAGTTAATCATATAACAGTCAATTAGGTGAAGCGTTTCTGAGGGAAACGGACATAATGACTCAGAGTTAAGGTGAAATCAACTTGTTTTTCTAACATTGTGTGGTTATACTTCGCAACAGGTCTCCTTCAGGACAAATGTCAAAGTAAAGATTCAATCAAAGGGAAATCAGTAGGAGGTGCTGTGTTACATTACCAGACTCAGTAATCAAAATAGATTTTATTCAAGGGAAATTATTTAATTTAATTCACTCATATACACTATACGTGTTAACATTCATTTAAAGTCCCCATGAAATTAACTCCCATTACTTTTACTTCCTGGAAAACGTGTATTTTTAATGGTGACCTCATGCTGTACCAGTAGGCGTAAACATAAACTTCTAACCAATAAAACCATCGGATTTTTGAACAATCCCGCCCCTCTGCACCCCTCCTATAAAAAAAAACTGCCTTTCTCTACCTGACTGATATTCCATTGGTTTACTGAATGATTCCTCACTACGTTATGTCCCGACCCAACATCCTGTTTCAACAGGTAATGCATCAAATCAAGGAAGTAAAGATGCCGTTTCATGGGGCGTTTAAACCTAACCATAATTCTGCTTTATCCATTCAGGCGCTCTCCCTGACCTGTCTCGGGGGCGAGGAGGGGGCCTGCTCGGCCGTGCGGGCCTCCACCACCTCGCTGGACGGGCCCTGGCCGATGGTGTTGACCGCCGCCACCCGGAAGTCGTAGTGGGAGTACGGGCTGAGGCCGCCCACGCTGTAGCGCGTCGTGGCGATGCCGTCGATCTCTTTGTAGGGGTCCTCTGAGCCTTTGGAGCGGTGCTGGAGAGGGCAGGAGAGACAGAAAGGGAGATGGAGGGAGAGGAAGGACGTATTTAAAGCTGCGCTAGGCAACTATGCATGGTTCAATACCCAGAAATCATGTAATGTGACGCCAGTAAAGTGCACATATCATGCTTGCCCAGCTGATCTCTGATGCTTTTGCTTATAGCAAAGGATACTAAAAGGGACAGGAGAAGCACAAGATCTAATGTTGGTGAGTCCAGTTTTCTATGGACGGAGCGCTTGATCGCTGCTACTTAGCAGTTTGTATTTCGCTCTAAAGCTCGTCAATTTGTTCCTGTGGGTGAAGAAGTGTCCATACTCAACAACAGAATTTCATTTGGGAAAATAGGAGGAAGCGTCTCAATTACTGGGAATGGGACAATTTTCTCTGCTGCAGCCCCACTTTGTGATTTAGGCTGATAAGATGCCTGCCTAGTGCAGCTTTAACCATCTTGTTAATGTTATTAATGTGCTTGGGTGAGTGCAAAATGTGATGTGTGTGTGTGTGTGTGTGTGTGTGTGTGTGTGTGTGTGTGCACGCGTGTGTGTGTGTGTGTCTGTAACTCACCTGTATGATGTAGTAGGACACAGGTTCAGGGTTGCCAGAGTCCCAGGTGAGAGTAATGCTCGTTGCAGTTCTCTCTGTCACCACAGGAGTGCCGGGAGCCTTGGGCAGAGCTGAGAGAGAGAGGGAGAGGGGGGAGGGATACTTTATATCTCTTTTGTAGTGGAAATTATTTTCCTTTTTCTATACTCCGGGTACACATCCACAGAAAGGAGAGGGGAGGATGAAGGTTGCGTTCTTTTTTTTCCCCCCCTTAAAAAACTGCGGTGCCCTTTCGACTAAAGTGATAACCAAAGTGTTACTGGAGGCAAGGTCAAACCGTCACTTAGTCTCTTCTACTCTTTGTTGCACATGCATGAGCGCTCTCCCCACCCCCACCCGCCCCATCCTCCCTCCCCCCTCCCACCAGCCCTCCCTCCCCCCCTCGCCTCCTCGCACGCGTGCCGATCGCCTCGCCCACCTTTGACGATGATCTGCGCCACGGCCTCGATCACGCCCAGCGTCGACATGGCGACGCACGTGTAGTTGTTGGACTGCCGCACGTCGGTCAGCTCCAGGACGTTGCGGCCGATGGGCATGTCGTCCTCGGGCGTCAGGTCCTCCGCCCCCAGCATCCACTTCACGTACGGCATGGGGGAGCCCACCGCCACGCAGGTGATGTTGACGTTGCCCCCCGGCATGATCTCGCTGTCGGCGGGGGGGATGGAGAACCGCGGCGGGACACGGCGCACTGGGACCGCAAAGGAAGAGAGGCGATTAGCGAGCGGGTTGATGTGATGTGATGTGATGTGATGTGCAACGGGTTACAATTAGGTTATATGCAGTGTGGATGACTGTAGATGATTATTTTTCGTGCTTTTGGGTGGGACAAGTTGCACGGCGTTCAGGCTTTGAAGCATGAAAAAACACAGATAGTCGCCAGCATGTGATATCAAAATGTTTTATTCATGGTGTTTTTTTTTTTAGGTGTGCACCATTAAATATTTGATGAAGTGAAACACAAAAGATACTCACAAAAAGAAAAAACCGCACAGCAAACACACATGCACTCACAGAAAAAAACACAACAACAAAAAAAAAACACAACAACAAGTACACAGGGTACAGTTTATCTCAAAGGAGCAAACTGCACAGGCAGGTTCAGGGCATCAATACGGCACATAAAGCAGAGGCACAAGCACAAATGGCAGCTTCATGGAAGAAAGGGAAATACTCGGGAGAGACAAAAGGCCCCAAAAAGCCACACTGTCGTTACTGTATACCAACCTTCTCGCAGCTCTGGAGAGGAGGGAGGGAGGACAGAGCGCGGCGGGAGGAGGCAGAGAAAAGGGAGAGAAAAGAGAGAGAGGAAGGCAAACAGAACACATCAGAGAAGAGAGAGAGCCGGAGACGCGGCGAGGCGGCAGCGGAGCGGAGAGGGAAAGCAGAGGGGAGAGGAGAGAGAAGATGAAGACGGGGGAAGGAAGAAAGGAGGAGAGAGGGAGAGGGGAGAGGACAGAGGAGAAAGAGAGAAGGCCACAGTCAGTGTGTTGGCTGAAGGCTTCCAGTTTAAGGCGGCCTCCACTGCTGGCTGTCTCCATAGACCGCCTGTCAAACACTCACTGAGCAGCACTGCAAGATTTTACTGGCCCTGCAAGCACTGTTAGACTCACATCACTGACTCTGTGGTGTTTGTGTATGTGTGCGCGTTGTGTGTGTTTATTTATGTATTTTTAGCGTATGACATAGATGTGTGTGTGTGTGTAGTGTGTGTGTGTGCGCATCCAATTGTGTGTGTTTCTTATCCCTGGGAGCGATGTTAGAGTCAGAAAAGCATGCTACGCTGTTTAAAGCTGTTTTTTTTTTTTTTTTCGCCGGGCAGACAACAGAGCAAAGGGCCCGGGGAACAAAAACGTCTCCGAGATTCAAACATTTTGGTGGGTATTTGTGTGTGTCCGTGTATGTGTGTGTGTGTGTGTGTGTGTGTGAGAAGGACCAGAGAGGGAAACAGTGCCTGAGGAGGTGAGCTGCCTGTCAGATTTGGGGAGAAACCCGAGTCTTAACCAGAGAATGATTTGGTTTTTCTCTGAGGTCTAAAGGCTAAGAAGGGAGGGCGGAGAGATTAATAGCCTGGGTGAGACATTCAGCCCTCCCTCAAAGGAAGTAAAGGCGTCTCCCATTTAAGAACCATCCTGCTTTACGACTTGGCACTATCTGGCTTTATGGCAAAGAATATAACACAGCAGGTTTCATTAATATCATTAATATGATAAATGCACAAGCCTAATAGATCATTTTTATTCACTAGAATGTAAAAATTTTTTAGATTTCTCAATTTGCACATCCAGCAACCCTAAAATTGAAGCGCTGTACTTAGAGTGTGGTTCTAAGAGAGCAGGTTGCCAGTTTGGCTGTTATCCCCCCCCTCCCTTACCTCTGACATAGAGGTTGGCTGGGGTGGAATAGCGTGTCCCATCGCTGTTGGTGGCAACACACTCATACTTCCCCTGGTCTGACTCCTCACTCAGCTCTATCTGGAGGGCACCTGGATGGATGGAGGGATGGAGAAGGAGAGAGAGACAGAGAGAGAGAGAGAGAGACAGACAGAAAGGAAGAGAGAGCAATCACAAACGTGCAAGACATCTCATAATTGTGCATAGTAAATGACACATCAACATAGAAAGGGGAAGAATTGCATAAAAAGGGTAAATGAGTCTGGATCAACTGGGGGGGGGGGGGGGGGGGGGGGTCAGCAAAAACAAGCTGAACTCTGGGCTAAAAAGGGGGGCCAAATCTATGGGGAGACATTAACAAGTTTCTACCAGTGTCAGCAAAAATCCGCCCAAAACAAGGGTCAGCTGCCTTATTTGGAAATTGAAAGAAAAAAACGAAAATGCACTGATAGAAAGCCTACAAAAAACGGAGAATGTTCTTCATGCAAGCCAGACACAAATAAACAAACCAGCCAAAAATGTTGAGAAATCCAGTCACAATACAGTATTTTGAAAAGTCTTCGCTGAAAATTGAGATACAGTTATATTAGGGAATTCAAACAAAGGATAAAATTGGACCAAGCTATTGCCATGGCAATAAGATATCCCCAACCCAGTTAGAATCCACCAATGGGATCAGGAGTGTGATGTCATTTAAAACCCACCCAATAAGGAGGTAAAGACATCAACCAACCTCCATCAAGGCCAACAGATACAAAAAAAAGGAACGACATACGCAAAGCCTTGGAAAGGGACCGATGCTTTCTCGCTCCCTGAAAATAGAAAAACTGTCAAAAAAGTCAACAAGAGGTTTTTACAGATGGTGTGGTAAGGCAAAAAAGCGCCCATAAAAAACTTTATCAAAAAAGTGGTTGTTTGGGGCTTTTTGTCAGTAATGAGACAGAAAAGAGAAAAGAATTTGGATTTTGAATGGTAAAAAAACAAGAATAAATGTAGGTTTGTGTGTGTGTGTGTGTGTGTGTGTGTGCGCGAGCATCTCTGCAAGTGTGTCTAAGTCTTCACCATCTGGACTTTTCAGGCTGAGCGCATAACAGCTGGGAGGGAAAAACAAAACTGGGGGCGTTTGATTGGGCGCGTATAGACGAGGTAGGAGGAGAGGAGGGGTCAAGATCAGGTCAAGACCCCCCTCTCCCAAAAAAAAAAAGAAAGAAGGAAACAAACTCAGGCCCACAAAAAAAAAAAAGGAATAAAGAACCAAACAAACAGAGGGAAAAGTGATAGTATGCTTCGTCACCTCAAACTCAGCAACAGAGAAGTAAAACCAAAGTCGTAAAAAACACAACAAGCCAAAGACGGAAAAACAAAGCAGACGTGGTAAAAAGCGAAATGGCGTTAAAATCAATGGAATGGGGAAACGGAGGAGAGATCCACAATATGGGGAAGGAGGGAAGCGATGGGGTTTCCGAAGTGTTACGGAGTAAATGCGGTTGAGGTTTGAGATGGAGGAATGAAGGGATGAAGGGATGACGGAAGACGAGAGGAGGGGCAGGCGATTTAAAAGTCAGTGTATAATGAATTGCTTGCTCAATTCCAATTCCCCCTCTGGCCGCTATCGCCACGCACTTCTTTCAGATCTGAAGCAGCTGGATGGGTATTACCACTATGGCCGAGTCTCAGTGTGTAACCACTGGAGAACAACAAGCCTGGACTAATCCCATATTGATTAACCCAACCACAGCTTTTCAGATCTATGAGAGAAGCAGAACACTACGGGGTTGGAATGGAATCAGGCCACTGTGTCGTGTCGGTCCTCCCAGCAGTCTTACCTCGTATGGGCGTGCCACCTGAGTGGGCAATGAATGCACGAGATTAGAGAGGAAGAAGAAGAAGAAAATGTTAGTACCACAGGAGGAGGAAGGGGAGAAGGAGGGTGGGATACTGAAAGAAGGGGGGGGGCAAAAGGGGGGTTGGGGGGCTTGGGAAGGAGAAGAATCAAATTTTAGAGAGAAAGACTCAATATACAGATCCTTAGAGAGTGAGAGGAAGAGAGAGAGAGAGAGAGGCAAAGAAAAGAGAGAAAAAGACAGAATAAATAACGTAAATAAAGGCAGAATAAGCCTGAGAGGAGAGAGACAGATACTAGATAGACAGAGTGACAGACAGTGACAGAGCTATAAGGAGATGGGTTATTGATTTGACTTCATTGACTTGCAGAAGGGGCAGATGTGGCTGTGGGAGGTGGGCGGTGTCTACGCTGCACTAGGACACGTCTGCACAGCTCTAGTCCTCCTCGGGGGGAGTTATGTGGGTCTCTAAGAGGTGGACTGGGTCTCAGTATAGGCCTACTAACTGCCTTGAGTCTCAACTTGCTCTCTTCCTCCACACAGGTCGAAAACCATGAGGTCAGTGCAAGGATGGACTTACTCTAATTCTGTTCTTTTAATTCTCTAGGATGCTGTCCAAGAGTAGTGTGGCGCATTTAGCAAAGTCAACAACACATACTAGATTGTGTAAGTGAACTCTATTCTTGAAGGAAAAATCCACCCTGAAACACTTGAACACTGTTAAAAACAGTTTTTGTAAGTGATGTACTTTACATTTCTGGGCCCATTTTGTTGTCTGGTGGTGTGTTTTTCTTATTCCCGCGGATAACCGGCCAAGCGTAGACAATGTGATGTCGTGTTGAGATACTTCCAGTGCAGCTACTTTGGAGTTTAACAGCAGAAAATTCTTCAGCTATCTGGTGCCAGTCCCTCAGAATAAAAGAGCGAGGGCTTCTATCTAGACTCACTATTTTGCACCGATGTTCAAAAACCATACAGGGAGAAATCCGTCATAGAAGAGGAAGAGAGATCAGTTTCTCTGCAGACATCAGCTTCAATAGACCAGAATGCAATGCAGCCACAAGACATGTTGTGTTTTGAGTTAAGGGCGCTACTCTAGCAGTTTCTAAATGTGAAAACCTCTTGCTCTGCTATCGCTATCTCTCTCACCACCTATATGTAGTGAATGCAACAAGTCCAGGTGACTTCTCTGGGAGTTGTTGAAAGGCATTCTGGGAAATGTAGGAAATCGCTGACTGAGGCAGGTTGAGGGAAAGTCGGTACATCACATAAGGTAACTTAAAAAAAAATAACTCCTGGAATGCACTAACAGATTGATGATTTATAATAGTGTAAGAGTATTCAAGGGTGGAATTTTCCTCTGATTTGCCTGGTTTATGCTGAAGCAAAAAAAGTCAAAATGTACATGGCCAATCGATCCTTTTCTTCTATGCAATGGTATGCAGGTTAGCAGGAGGACTCAGTATATATACTGTACAGTCTGAAACCTAGTAGCCATTGATTTTCTAACAATGGCTCCACTAGAATCCTACCTAACAGCCATCTGGAGTTGATGGCTTATTGACTGGTAACTCTATACAGTAGAGGGGAGAGAGTGATTGAGTGAGTGAGTGAGGAAAAGAGAGTGATTGAATAAGTGCACGAGCAGAGGAGTAAATAGGTGAGTGTGAGGAGAAAGTTATATTCGTTTTTTTGGGTGTGGGAAGGGTGTAGGTGCACAGGTGAGGGTGAGGCCAGCTACCTCTAGGGTGACAGAAACGTGTGTGTGTGTGTGTGTGTGTGTGTTCATCCTGTGTGCAGCGTCTATGTTACACTACTTAAGAGTGTGTGTGTGGGTGTGCGTCTGTGTGACATATTATCTGTGTGACCGTTAGTAAAATGCATGCCATGCATTTTAATAACAGCTCAGTATTGTAAAGGTGAGCAGCAGCAGCAACAGTAGCAACATTAGTGTGTATAGAGAGAGAGACAGAGTGAGGGTGTGGGCCTCGGAACAGAAGCACTTACCAAAGGACTCTGTGGTTAAAAAGATACAAAGAGAAAAGAAACAGCATAGACATGGCATTACAATCGGAACCACTGGTTACACAGAGGAGTTGACTTAGTAGAAACACCTTGAACAGTACTGGAGCTCCAAAAAGGTCAAGGATATTGATTATCTACACAGAGCTTTGTGCTAAAAAGAGTTGTAAAAGTCAAGACTAGAACATCATGATCTATTTGTGTAATCATCACATAGAAGAGCAAGACTAAAATACCAAATATTTGTGTTGACATTTTGAGTTGTAACAATTGCTAACTTTTCTTTTTTTTTTTGGTAACATAAAGGTCAAAGAGGGGAGTCTGAACAGGGTTGAGCCAGAGATGAAAACAGGGACAGAAGCAGAGAGGTTGTTATCCAGTCATAAAGAAGCCAGAGAGTTGGGTGTCCAATCACAAGGAGAGGGGGTTTTGGGGTCCAGAGTTGGACCCTGGAAGCAGGAGGAGGACTGAGGAAGGGGGGGGTCTTAGCTACAACATGTGGCGATCTCACACACTACTGTGGCTATAGGAAACAGCAGAAGGATTGAATGGCTGACTGTAACAGAATTTCTTACTTTGTTTTTAGCATTTCTTTCTCTTTGAATGCAACAAAGTCGGTCAATGTGTTTCTACAAATAACATGGATAGGATGTCTGTGAGTCAGTGTCGCGCCCACACGGGACACACTTTCAAATCCATGGAAATGAGGAAAGAGAAGTTCATTTGATCATTTAGTCACAGCAGTGAGATATCTTGGAGAGGCCATTCCTGCTGTACATGCCACCATCACCTCAGTTTACAGAGCTTTTAGAATCTATACAAATACTTTTCAATGGAGACATTTCTTGAGATATGAATGCATAGCATTCAAATGATTTTATGAGGTTTTTAAGCGAAGCGAAAAAGGTAAACTTTTCATGATGGTGATTTGCATAGGAAGACCTCAGGGAGTTCGGAGAAAAGCAGAGAGAGTTGGGAGGCGCCGGATTCGGTTTTTAAGGCCTTGAAGAGTTTAGGAGGTTGGCAACCATACACAGTCAACTCATACCACGGGAGCAGAGAGGAGCAGCTGAGGAATACAGCCAATAACCACGGCAGAAGGAGTGTGGAGCAGCAATAAGAAAAGGGTGAACGAGGGCAAGAGAAACAGAAGTATTGTGGGAATAGAAAAAGAGAGAAAGGGGTGGGAGGGAAAGATAGAAGAAGGGAGGGAGGGAGTGGATGTAGAGAGAGGGCCCAGAGAGAATAGGGATAAAAGCAAAGCAGAAGGAAGAAAAAAAACTTAAGGGAGGAAATAAAGAGCGGGGTCGAGGGGAATGGAGGGATAAAACCCGTCGGTTACCTGAGCGGAGCTGCTTGATTCGGCCGTTGTTATTGGACGTGTTGACCGGCAGGAAATCCTTGAACCAGGTGATTTCCGGGTCGGGGTTGCCGCTAGCGGCGCAGAGCATGGTGGCGGTCCGAGAGCGCTCCACCACCTTCAGCTGGGGACCCATGTCTATGGTGGGGAACCCCGAGGGCAGCTGGTCCTCTGGAAGAGTTAAATACAGGAGTCAGACACAGCTAGACACAGCTCACCTACTGCAGGGGAATGCCCTCGGGCTTTCGCCTTATAACATCAAAAACAGAAACGTCAGCCTGTGTTCAGTATAGTGGATAACATGATGCTGCAGAAATGGAGGGACACGGGTTAAGCTCTGAACTTAGCAGTTACGGTCTTTCCCGGGTGGAGGGGTAGAAAGGAAACTGGTCCTCACGAAGAATCCAATACAGGAATCAAATTTTGATTCAAAAATATGCTTCACAACAGTTTCCCAGCCCCAAGGCAGGCCTCCAGAAGAATCAAAAAGCGAGGTCAAACAGAATAAGTAACATTTTGGTCCACCTGACAAACTATCTCGCGGAAGCCTTAGGCAAACCGCTCTTCGAATAAGAATCAATTGAGAATCAAATGGTGTCTATTCTACTGGGAATCAGTAACAATTGAGGTGGGTTTTTGTCTACTGCACAGAGCCCTCTTTGGAGGCTCACCCTCTGTATGAATCAAATAGATGAGTCCAATAAAGTCACTTCCACTGGGACAGACAGCCTTTCGGGACGGCAAATCAAATGCGAATTCACAGACAGCCGAGGCAATTAAATCAAACATGAAGAGTCATTTCACTGTGATAACGGAAATCAAAGGCGGTGGGCCAACTTCATTCAATTGAAGTGGGAGATTTAAGAGTGGGGAGGGGACGAGGAGGAGGTGGTGGGGGGGATCAAAGAGGGCTGAACTCAATCAAACTGAACAGACACTATATTCTCCCTTGGTATCAAACAGGGACAGAGCAAATCAGATTCCGAAAACAAACGCTGAACTTTCTTCTCAGCTGCACTCTGAAACAGCGAGATAAAATGTCAGATTCATGAGTCATCCATAATAAAGTGGATAAAGATAGACCTGGTGAGAAAGGACAGATGGGCAGGGGGAGTGTGCGTGATCGAGCCTTTTTGTGTGTGTGTGTGCGATTGTGCTGTATTTCATGAAGGAGGCGATCTATTTTAATGTTTTTCCCTGTTCTTTTTTTTTTTTTTATACCCAGAATCCCTTGTGACTTTATCCCTCCCGACCACACAGAGCCTCATTAACGGGAAATCCTAGCGCTGAACCGCGCCAAGGAGATGCTAATTCTGGTACTAGCCCATCGAACCAAAGCCGACGGGTCCTGAGACACTAGCTGTGCGAGTGCGTGTGTGGCCTTTTAACAGCTCCGGTTTCAATCAATCACAACGCCGACAAATGGAAACACGGACATAATAAACCAAGAGAACAAGATGAGAAGGTGTTTGCGTGTGTGTGTGTGTGTGTGTGTGTGTGTGTGTGTGTGTGCGAGTGCGTCTGCGTGGGCGGGTGGCAGAAGAGGGTGATCGCGCAAAATAGAGAGACAGAACGGAACGAAATAGACAGAGGAAAAACAGACAGAACAAGGGAGAGAGAGAGAGAGGGGGAGAGAGAAACAGAGAGAAAGGGAGAGAGAGAGAGAGAGAGAGAGAGCGCAAGGGACCCATAGAGCATAACAATCCTGATTCTCTCTGCTTTCATTATGCAAACGCTCACTTCAAAGCCAGCCCCTCGTAGGCAGGAATAATGCATTCTATTTCATCTACCTGGGGTGGGACACTGGGCTGAATGTGGAGGATGCACAGTTAGACTGCTACTACCGAGATTGTGCATCTCTCTCTCTCTCTCTCTCTCTCTCTGTCTCTCTCTCTCTTCTACAAACACACACAAAAACACAAAATGAGTAGCAAACGTGGACACACAGTTGCGTGCAGGAACCTACAACCACACAAAAAACACAGGCACGCATGCATGTGAAAATGCACACACACACACACACACACACACACACACACACACACACACACACACACACACACACACACACACACACACACACACACACACACGCACACACACAGATGTACGCAGACTCAACCACATACAAATACATAACACAAAGCTATTTTGCTATTGTGTGAATATTGAGGTTGATGTGATAACCATACCACACCACAGTAGCTACACACACAAAAACACACACGCAGACACACACACAGACACACACACAGACACCCACATATACACATACACACACACAGAGCCAGCCCTCGGGGAGCTATCCATCATGGGGACAGGTGTAAATAGCACCAGAGTGTGTGTTTGGGACAAAGCTGCTAGAGTGTGTGTGTGTGTGCGTGTGTGTGTGTGTGTGTACGTGTGAGACCGAGCTGCTGAACAGTTAAGAACCCCCTGAGGTCAGAGCAGATGCGTAACTCGACACCCCCTCGGTGACGGAGCCCTCCACACATCCCGGTGTTTTATTTGGATGCGCTCCGACTTGAGTGTTTCCACTGTGAAAGATCCAGATCATTTCACAGCTCGTAGAAAAGCCTGCTCTCACAATCATGGGAACCGCTGAGCGAAACACTGTCCTCTTTATACGAGACCCAAATGTAATACACACACAGCGCACGCTGGATTTGCTGTAACACTGTGAGTCTGGCCTTCCAATCATGGGAACTACTGTATGAGCGCGGTGCATGTGCACCTGCACACGCACCTGTTTTTGTCATTCATGAATGAGTCACAGGATTAGATTCATATTACAGGGAATGAAGATGATTACACATTTAAGACTAGAAATTAATTGAAACTTCACAACTTCATCTTTTCTTATGGCATTTAAAAGACAGAGCTTACATTTAGACACAAAATACTTCATTCAGTAATTCAGCAGTACCAATTCAGACTAATTCAAAAGGACACCCATTTTTTTACCAAGCCCTCAATAATATCTCGCTGTACATTTGATCTTAAAGCATATAAATGCCTTCATTAATGCTCCCAAGATCATTATTATTTCAGCCTTTGCCAATCAGAGCCATTTACTGCAAGCCAAGGTTTCAATTAGCCTCGTTCTAATCCCCAGTAATTAAGCCGGCTGACCTTAACACCGGATCCCTCCTGTCAGTCAGTCAGTCACTGGAGCTGTCTCTGTACAGAGCCAGGGGACACGAGGAGACATGACTGACAAGACTTTTTGTGCGTGCCTACATGTGTGTATATGTGTGTGTGTGGTGTGGTGTCTGTGCCTGTGACGGTGCGTGTGACTGACATTTGGACAGACAGTATATCGGGGGCTATTAGCCGCTCCCAGGTGGCCTCTTATTCATCCACAACACAATGACTCCTCAGAGGAGCAGAAAGAGGCTAATCACTACATAAAGACTGACTGTCTTAGATTGAGAGTGAGGTAGTGTGTGTGTGTGTGTGTGTGAGTGTGTGCACGTGTGGTCATGTTCTCTATACAGATAAAGATCGAAGAAGAGGCGATAGGAGTTTCCATCCAAGGTGGCCAAAGGAAAAGTAGACACAGAGACACACAAGCAGGAGCACACACAGATGTACACACACGAGTAAGCATGCTCGGACACACACACACACACACTCGCACACACACACACACACCTACAAACGCACTCTCACACACGAAGCGAGTCATGTGTCTAAGAGACAGAGAAATTCTGGATGGATGGAGCGGAACAGTACAGAAGATGCAAAGAGTGGTCTGATGTGAATAATTTAGAGGTTGCTGTGTAGTGGCCCTAAGAGCATGTGGAGAGAGAGAGACGGAGAGAGAGAAAGGGAATGAGGGAGAGCGCGAGAGAGAGAGAGAGAGAGAAAGAACTCTGGAAGAGAAAAACAGAGACGAGACAGAGAAAGGGAGCAGAACAGAGAGGAAGAACTGTAGGCTATGTGTATTATCCCTTGGAGAGAGTGGAGAGACGGAGCAAAAGAGAGAGAGAGAGAGAGAGAGAGAGAGAGAGAGAGAGAGAGAGAGAGAGGAGAGAACAATAGGCAGTGCTTCCTTTCCCGACGAGCGTGTAAAGGCAGGCTGTGTGATTATCCACAGTCGAGCAGCTTCACTCACTAAGACACTCTTGAGCTTCAAACTACATAATGTTCTCCTAATGGACTCAAGCTAACACTAACATCGCTATCTGCATTAATGGACTCGGCGAACACTAACATCACCGTCTACCTTGGTGGCCCCAGGCTGACGCTAGCATACCTACATTTGAGGAAACATCCCCCAAGCTTCCCATTTCGTCTGTAAAAATAGTTTTGAAGTTGCAATAACATCACCAGAACAACATCGCATTAGACTCAACAGTGTGTAAAAAACAATGTTGAGTGGATTATACCTTTAATGGATCCCAGCGAACGGTGACATCCTCGACTACATTCATAATCTCAAGCTAACGCCAACATGACCGGCTACCTTCATGAACGCAAGCTACATTTTAACTTCATCATTAGTATTTATGAGGAGCCACTGGTCAGCTGATGCTAAATGAATTACATATCTATATTACATAAATCTAAAAAGATGGCCTCTATATGGACACCATGATAACATGAAGATGGGGTTTCCATCCAAGTATTTCTATGCGAATTAATCATCAAATAATTAGGACGCATCAAGTTATTTGGAATGTTAAAATCGAAGGTTTTTGTCAATAACTGTCAAAATTATGTGATAAACAGAAAACATATTTGTGTAATAAGTCATGAAATATGGCTACATTTTACATTCAGGTTTATTTGTGGCTTTTCAAAAGTTTGCATCAAAAATCAGCCCGACAGTTGGGTGGAAACACAGCTTGTGTGTGTGTGTGTGTGTGTGTGTGTTGACACCGACCCCGTAGCACATTGAGCCTGGTGGAGGCAGTGATCTCTCCTGCGGAGTTGGAGGCGTGGCATTCGTAAATGGCCTCGTCTCTGGGGGTCCTCAGGGGCTGGATCCTCAGGACCGAGCCGGACCCGTCGTCAAAATCTATCACCTGGTGATGGGAACAACAACAACCTTTAAGAAAAACCTCATCGTAAGCCTTTGCCCAGTTTTTAATTTATTAATTTAATTTATTGTAGCAGTAAGAAAAGCTGAGAGGACAGAGCAGGAGAGATATGGGCGAGAAAGTCCTGGCAGGGTTCAATCCTTGGATCCGGAGTCTGTGATCTTAACCAGACCATCACTGGGCACTTTGAATCATCTTTCAGGTAGCGCTCGACAAGCCACTCACTGATTGAAAGCGCTGATTGAAACTTCTGACTGCCTTGAAAGTGGGGAGAAGGGGATAGCGGACAGGACAGACGGGGTTGAAGGCTGAGGAACGGACAGATCCTTCTCTGCCCCTCAGTAACTGCCTGCATGTCTCCGTTTCATGTCCTTGTTCATCTTTAGGATATGCCTAATTTTGTTATGCAATAGCGTTCATGATTATAGAGTTTTCAGTACGACTAAATCGTAAATTCAAAAACCATGCTCTTGCGTAAGCTTAATACAAGCATGCATCAGTAATGCTGCAGAACTGGATTCCGAATTCGGAGAATTTTTCGGCTAACTGAAATCCAATAAAAAGAAATCCCACCAAAATCCCTGACTGACAGGACTAAGGAGAGGAAATATAGGTAGTCTAAGCTTATATATGGCGGATTAAAAATAAAATACCTCCCCCAGTTATTTAATCACAACCAGGACGGAGACCTGGACGAACTTAAACCTGGGAGGAAGCTAGACTTATTAAAGGGGAAATGCACCCTGAGCTCTGGGTGACGCTGACTGGGGAGGAGAGCAGCTGGTTCGAGATCTCCGTCTAAGAAGGACTTCTGAGGTGGGGAAATAAATTAAAGGTTAGGGCCCTCGGGAAACTAATAAGGCCGCTCTATATAAGAAGCTCATATAGCCCAAGGCATCATCTGACATATGAAACAGTTGGATCGGGCAGCATGTATTTGATTTTGTTGCCATGCTGTCTTATAACCTGTTGGGTGCAAACGAAGTAAAGCAGATACGCTGATCGAATCCATAAGCGTGTTTGGCATTATATGACAGTGATTACATTCAATTATTCCTAGGGAGACTTTCTGTTGCATTAGGGGAAAACATTTTAAGCCATTTTACTATCATGAAAACGACAAAACTGCACTTTCTTGTCAATTACTAACAGTATTCCCAATATTTCACGCAGCATCCTACCTCAAATCTCTGGTTGCTGACTTTCTTGCCTTTCTTGTTCCAGACAATCTTGGGCTGGGGGTCTCCGGTGGCCTGGCACACGAAGGAAGCCACTCCCCCCTGGACTCCTGTTTGGTCTTCTGGGGTTCGCGTGAATTTGGGGGGCGCTGCATGGAAAGATGTATTCAAATGTTAATTTATCTCCGCGTTATGTGTTTTTCATATTCATTTCATGGCCTTTCGGTTGTATTAGATGGCATGGAAGGCTGACCGAGAAAAAGAAGGGTTTCCCACTGAGCCACTAGGACACCTCTATATGTGTGTATGTGTTAAAGTGTAAGTTTATGCATGATTATGTGCATGTCACTAAATGTAAAACAGGAAGAATTTATTAATAGACATTAATACCACTTTCCCCAAAACTACTATATTAATGAGGCATCTTTAGTATGTCTCATGTCTGCATATTTATACATACAGTACATGTATGGATTCTGTAATGGATTATCATGTGTTTTTCTTAGTGCACTTAAGCATCAGAATACCACGTAATGTATTTGCCATATAATCTGTCATCTGCACGTCTGAATCCATTATGTTTGGTATTTCTGTTGAATTAAAAAAAAAAAAATCTCAGTTTGTGTGTGAAAGGGAGATGCCATGTGTGTGTGTGTGCACTGTTCGTGATAGAGAGCAAACAGAGGAACAGAGAAAGAGGATGAGATGAAAAGGGATGAGAGAGAGAGAGAGAGAGAGTAAGAGAGAGAGAGAAAGGAATATGATGCAGTCACTAGGATTGTTCCAAAAATCCAAATCCAAATAGATCAGAACATTGTTGAACACTGTGGCTGGTAGTGTGTGCCTGGAAATGTGTGTGTTAGCCTGTCAGTGTGTGTGTGAGTGCGCACAAACACACCTAGGAGTGTGTTCCAAGTTTGGGAGTCTATTCTATACGCGTGCGCCTTCTGTGTGTCTTCCAGTGTGTGTTGGTGCGTGTAGGTGTGTGTGTGTGTCTGTGTCTTCTTCTGTACATGTGAATATGTGTGCGCACGTTCCACCATGCTTTCCCTCTGTCCCTGTACCACCAAAGAAGCTTAATATTTCTGTGCCATAAAGGATTTATGAAGACTTACTCCTGACATGACCACTAAAGCCCCTCGTTCCGGGGACGCCAACAATATCATAACCGCGGCCTCCGCTGGATTGTGACATCATGACATCAAAAAGATTCGGCACGTCAGTCACGGCACGTCACCGCCAGCTCGCCTAATGGCATTCCAGCCAAACCAGAAAATCCCTACTTAAGGGCTTACCGCCAACCGCCCTGACAAAGGGAGAGAAATTGCTTTTTGCCGTTTAAAAGGAGGGAGGGAGAGAGGGAGAAAAGCTAAGCTTCTCAGAGAGAAGGAGAGAAACAGAGAGAGAGGGAGAGAGAGAGAGAGAGAGAGAGGGAGAGAGAGAGTGGGTAGAACAGAATGGACAGACAGAACATAAGAGTAAGTGAGACAGACGGAGAGAGACGGAGAGAGAAATGGAGGGGAGAGGAGGTAAGAGGAAAGAAAGGGAAAGCATGAACAAGGGAATGGGGGGGGGCGAGAGAGGAAGACAGAGCAGGAGATGGACAGTAGAGAGAGAGAGAGAGAGAGAGAGATTTACTGCCAAACATGGGCAGAGAGCACCAAGCTGCCCAGTCACCTCTTCCCCTCACTGGCCCCAGGCCAAATCTATCTGAATGACTGAATGACTGTGTGTGTGTGTGTGTGTGTGTGTGTGTGTGTGTGTGTGTGTGTGTGAGTGAATGTGCGAGTGTGTGTGGGTGCATGTGTGTTTTCCTGTCTGTGCATATCTTTGTACGTCTTTGCATGAATACCGCAATTCATACATGCCAGTGTGTTCATGTGCATGTGTGTGTGCGATGCATGAGGGAGTGAGTGACGGAGTGAGTGTATGAGTGAGTGAGCAAATGTGTGTGTGCCCATCCGAGAGAGAGAGAGAGAGAGAGAGAGATAGAGAGAGAGAGAGAGAGAGAGGGAGGGAGGGAGGGAAAGAGAAAGAATGAGGAGCGGGAGAATCGCTCTCTTAATCCTCTTGCTAATCTCTCCCCCACAAAACAAATGAAAAGTGTAAAGCCAGCAGAGCCATACTAAAAGGCAAGGTAGATCTTTCAATTGCTTTTTTTTTTCTATCTCTTCCCCCGTCTCTTTATCCCTCTAGCCCCCTTCCCTCTCTCCATGTATCTTATGTTTAATTCTGTCTTAGTTTCCTTGCTCTCTCTCTTATTCTACCCTTTATCTCTCTACCCTCTCCCAATTCCCCCCCCCCCCCTCCTCCACAGTTGCACTCCTTGCTCCCCCTTTCATCCTCCTTCTTGTTTCTCTTTCTCCATCTCCTCCCTCTATCTCTGGGGTGTTACGTAAGTCTTCCTGTCACATTGACTGACTTAATGAGGGGGGGGGGGGGGGGGGGGGATGCAACCGTATGCTCTGCTCTTCTCCCCGCTCGCTCTCTCACTTCCTCTTCTCGCTTATTTCTCTCCTCCCTTCTCTTTTCTCTCCCCCCTGTATGTATCGCTCTCCATCATTCTCTCCACCACTTTCTTTCCTCCGTTACACCCCTCTTATTCATTCTCCCTATTCTCCTCCTTTCTCCCAAGATCATCAAGGCCTGGCTCTGGATCATTAGTCATGCTGCTTGGTAGGATTATGCATTGACATTTGGAGGTGCGGGGGGGCTCCAGCAAAAAAGGGCACTCAGATATTTTTTGGGGAGGGGTGGGCTTGTCTGTATGGTTATTATTGGAAGGATACCATGTGACCAAACAAAGATGGACACAAACATTCCTCAACATATCCCAAGGTGGAAGTGAGGGGATAACCAACGAGTGGGAGGAAAGTCCACAGGGAGATAAGAGATTTAGACGGAATTAGACAGTGCCAATCTTTCCCCCTGTTGGTGTGTGTGTGCGTGGGGGATGGAGGTATGGATGGAGGGATGGACGGATACAGTGGGATCCGATCTACACAACAGATGGCGGGGATTACAAAGTCAGCGCCCCCTCTCCCGGACCGCTTTCGAGTCGCGGCGGAAGACGTGTGATAAACTTCGATGCCGGGGTGAAAGATCTCCTTCATGCCCTTTTTTTTTTTTTTTTGCCGTTTGATCTTTTAAAACGGGTGAAAAAGAATAAGGCCACCGGTTTCGAAAGGTGAGAACTGCGGCAGCGTTAAGGCAGAAAACAGAACAATGGCGCCCTAAAGTTTCCCCCGGTAATAATTCGGAATTTCTCACACACACACCTTGCAGGCACACCACTGAGTTTCTAACTAACAATTGTAATGTTTGTGATTCTTGCCAACTGGAACAGGCCCTGCTGTGCTTCAACTCCTCCAGTTCGCCCGCTGTGCCGCTGAACCTCACTTTGATTGGGATTGTAACCGGAGATAATTACAAACATCGCTTCTTTGGATAAACCGGCCGTCAAAGGAATTCGGAAATCATAACGGGGGTGTCGGGGGTCACCGGAGGAGGAGGAGGGCTTTCAAAAGGAGAAGTGGCGAAGACAAAATGACGCTAATGGGAATGTGTAGGAGAGTGAAGGGACTTAGTGTGGCTGGCAGATGCTGCCTTAACCTAGGGGGACGGAGAGAGAGGGATAGAGTTTACAAGAACAGATGCTAGCACAGAGGCTTCAGGGAATATAGGACGATAGTGTATCAAGATTAGGGGAAGCGTATAACAAAAAATGAAACTGAAGAATGGAGAGTGCATTTTTGGGGGGAGAGAAGAGACGGAGCTAGAGATGGAGGTCCGAGGCTGTGAGGTGCCAAAGTAGAGAGCTGGGAAAATATGCTGAGTCAGGGGTTCCC